>NC_064811.1:7692697-8041974 GCF_023721935.1 Panthera uncia | reverse complement strand
GAGTCAGTCTCCCAATGCCATCACATTGGGACTTAGGGCTTCAACATATAAATTTGGGGGAGGAGTCAGCACAACTCAGCCCGTAACAACGTGAGAAAAACATTAATATTTTGGTGGCTACATTCCCAGTAACAATTAATTACAGAAGTTCTTTCAGAGTCACAAAATCATAGATGACATGATTCAAGATACCTGGGACATCAAACAGCGTGTTCCAGAATCTGCTTGATTTCCCTTTCTGGAACAGTCTCTTATTCATACTTCCCTTCCCCCCACCCGTTACATGCACTGTTAATTTTATATAAAGAAGATTATCCCATTGCTTTTTCACTCAAAAATGTGTTATGGGGTTCTTTCCAACTCAGTGTAAAATATATATATATACATATATATATATATATATGTATATATATATATATATATATATGCATCAAATTTTGTACAGGCTGCAAAGTACTCCATTACTTGAATAACCATCATTTATATAACCTATCCAATATTGATGTGCATTTCGCTTGTTTCCATTGCTTTGATTAACAAAACTGAGACGAATATCCTTGCACGTTCATCTTTGTACTACTGCTAAATCACTGCCTTAGGAAAAGTTTCTAAAAGTGCAGCAGCTTTGCAGAACCAATGGGTAGCACATTTCAAATGGTTTATTTTCCTTTTCTGTTTGAAAGTATATGTTCATCTTTTTCTGGAGTGATATGATTGTCTCCTGACAAAAAGGGGAACCAAACTAAACTCCTTCCTACTTCACCCCAAATGTATCATTCCGGGGGTTTCTAATTTACTATCATTATTTATTTAGACAAAGGAGGAGTCGTATTTCAATTTTTTTCATGTCACACGTTTTAAAATCAGTGTTAATTTAATATAATATGACGTTGATATTTGAGCACTATCTTGCTTGCTTCAACTTTATCAAATTTACTTTGAATTGCAAAAGTAATGTATCCTCTCTATAATAAGGTTAACTATCGAAGTAAAAATTAACTTAAATTTGGCCATAGGCACTGAAAGGCAAAGCTGCCCTAAGTGGCCAGTGGGGGTGCCTTTTCTCCAGCCATGGCCTGGACTCACCAACAAAGAAGGAGAAAACTTTTTCTTCTTTTAATGTGTATTTATTTTTGATAGAGAAAGAATGCAAGCGGGGGAGGGGCAGAGAGAGAGGGAGACACAGAATCTAAAGCAGGCTCCAGACTCTGAGCTGTCAGCACAAAGCCGATGCGGGGCTTGCACTCATGAACTGCAAGATCATGACCTGAGCCAAAGTCGGACGCTTAACGGACTGAGCCACCCAGGCACCCCAACCCTGTTTTAACTTAGCCCAGCCCCTCATTCTTCTTATTTCCCTTGTTTCAGAGTCACATTTTGCATGTTGGTGGGGTAGCAGAGCTTTCGATAGCATTAGACTGTGTTGTCGCAGAACAGAAGAGATACATGCTGTTTAAAAAGTAGACTGGCAGGGACTCCTGGGTGGCTCAGTTGGTTAAGCCTCGGACTTCAGCTCAGGTCAAGATCTCACAGTTCGTGGGTTCAAGCCCGGCATTGGGCTCTGTGCTGACAGTTCAGAGCCTGAAGCCTGCTTCATATTCTGTATCTCCCTCTCTCTCTGCTCCTCCCCCGTTTGTGCTCTGCCTCTCTCACTCTCAAAAATGAATAAATGTTTGGGGCACCTGGGTGGCTCAGTTGGTTAAGCGTCCGACTTCGGCTCAGGTCATGATCTCACGGTCTGTGAGTTCGAGCCCCGCATCGGGCTCTGTGCTGACTGTTCAGAGCCTGGAGCCTGTTTCAAATTCTGTGTCTCCCTCTCTCTCTCTCTGACCCTCCCCCGTTCATGCTCTGTTTCTCTCTGTCTCAAAAATAAATAAATGTTAAAAAAAATTTAAAAATGAATAAATGTTTAAAAAATTTTAAAAAAAAGGTACACTGGCGGGAAACTTAAAAAAAAAAATAGGTAAACTGGCAGGACGCCTGGGTGGCTCAGTCAGTTAAGCAACTAACTTCGGCTCAGGTCATGATCTCATGGCTCATGGGTTTGAGCCCTGCATCAGGCTCTGTGCTGACAGCTCAGAGCCTGGAGTCTGCTTCAGATTCTGTGTCTCCCTCTCTCTCTGTTCCTCTCCTGCTCATTCTCTGTCTTTCTCTGCCTCTCAAAATAAATAAATGTTAAAAAAAATTAAAAAAAAAAGTAGATTGGCTTGGGATGCTTGGGTGGCTCAGTTATTAAGCATCTGACTCTTGATCTTAGCGCAGGTTTTGATCTCATAGTTCTGAGTTCAAGCCCTGAATTGGACTCCAATGCTGGGCATGGAGCCTACTTAAAAAAAGAGAAAAAGAAGAAAAAGTAGACTTGCTCAAATATAGGTATATATGGGAAATTTCTGAAGAATGCCAATAAACTAACTGGAATCAAACAGCCTAGATCCAGATTAAGCTGACAGAAGCACATGGATGATTCTGAATCCTGAACCCAGCACTGAGGCCATGAGAACCCAAGTTTAGGGAAGAGGATTTGGAGATACCAAGCACTAAGGGATGTACTTTCACAGTATAAGAAATGGTCCTTCCTCATTTTTGTGGAGTTTAGGGATGGGAGGAAGCCCTTAAAATAACTGATTATGGACTTCTTTTCATCCTTGGGTCATGAGGACACCAGGACATTTAAATTTTATTATGTTTTCATTTTTAAAAATGTGACATTTATTGCACTATGATTATCATGGAATAACCAATGACAGTAAAACTCAGATTGTTTCATTCATTCATTCATTCATAAATTTGTTCATTCATTCATTCATTCATTCTTCCAGATACCTATTGTTAGCCTACTGAAGAATGTAAGTATAATAACGGATAGACATGTTACTGTTCTCACACAACTTCCAGTTGAATATGGAAGGTAGACTTTAAAATATCACAGAAACAGGGGCACCTGGGTGGCTCAGTCGATTAGGAGTCTGACTTTGGCTCAGGTCACGATCTCACGATTTGTGGGTTCGAGCCCCGCGTCGAGCTCTGTGCTGACAGCTTGGTGTCTGGTGCCTGCTTTGGCTTCTGTGTCTCTCTCTCTGCCCCTCCCCCACTTGTGCTCTGTCTCTCTCTCTGTCTCTCTCTCTCTCTCTCAAAAATAAATAAAATGTAAAAATTTTTAAAAAATAAAAATATCACAGAAACACATATATGATTATAAATTATTATATCTTCCAGATTAAGAAGATGACTTCATCAATCAAACTCATTACCAACTTTAGCCAGGATTTCCCTGCTCAGAATACTAGTTCTAAACCAGTTCCTAAAGACAGAAAAAGAAAGAGCATCTTTGATGATGGTGGGGCAGGAAAGAACTTCACAAATTCCCATATGAAAAAGTGCCCCTTGACTTTTTTTTTCTTTTTTGCACCTGTCAATATCCATGTGTGACTTAAATGCATATGCCCTTTTGTATATTGTCTTTATTTATAAGGAAGATATCAAATTCCTGAAGGTAGAGACTTTATTCACTGTATTTGTACTGCCCAGAAAAGTTCCAAAGGCATAGTACATACTTGGCAAAAGTTTGCTAAATAAGTAAATAAATCCGAGTCATGGCTGCTTAGGATGTCAATATCCAAGCTGCCGTATGAAACAATGCGAAAATCTTGAACAACTATAACATTTATTTCTACAAAGGCCAGATGTCATGAACTGTGAGATATATAACACATATGATATTTGACTTCTCAGTTCCTTCTCTTCAAACCCAGAAACATTGACTTTCCTTCCCTTCAGCCGGTCCCCAAAAGCCTTGGAAGACCACAGACTTGTAACTCTGTGTGCCAGCCTTCTTCGTCCCTCGTCTCTGAACCCAATGCATTCACTCATCCCTTCTTCCCTTTTAGATATAAACACTGCAAATCTTACTTCTTAAAAGTGCAGTGAAGCATTGTTATACTGTCAATGTTCCCATTAAGGCACAGAGAAAACATCCCAGTTTGCATCATAAATATGCTTCTGCCCTTATTCATTAAGAAACCGTTTTTCCCTCTTTCCAACTTTTGTGCTTAGGAGGAAACCCACCCTTCATTGTTTTTCCACAGCTTTGCTCTCTGCATCCTCACACATTCTCTAATGTTTTGCTGAAATACAGGGATATCTCGATGTCTTGCTCTCATCCCCAAAACACTTGCTCAATACAATTGCCTGCTACCCAAGGTCTTCTTTCCTATAAGCTACTATACAAGGTGATTCCTCCTTTTCATGGAAGATGTCACCTAAACGGGATTCCCCCCACCCCCTCACTTCTACCCAACCTACCAACATTTGTGTTACAACCTTCAGTGGCTCACTGACACTTCAGCAACACGAATTAAAGCCGTATGCTTCTCCCTTGCTGAGACCTTGGTGTTGAACTTTTTCATTCCCGTTAGACAGGTATGGCTGTTGTATACCATCATACCATATGGTATACATCATACACCATATCATGGTGTATAACATCATGTTATCATACCATCATATATTTGCCAAATAGGGGTGGAATGAGAGAACTTAGCTTTGATTCTGAATCACTTTAATGCTGCTCTTTTCCTTTTTAATACTCTCTCCCTTCTTTTTCCAGTAGATGTAGCCAACCTACAGCATCCCTACCTCAGCCGATAGGGGTTGGACATGGAGGTCAGTTGTACACTCTGATAGGTCTGGATAGAACGATACATACCCTTTTTTTCCTTTTTGATCTAATTACGATGTTTTCTCAAGGATGTTAGCCACGCTTTCTGATAGTAATACAAATGATAAAATAAAAAAACATGAATACAGAGCGGCAGTGTATTGATGGTGAGTCACCTTTCAATGAACCTTTACAACGCGGAGTTACGCATAATAGAGCCTTCACAGCAAAACAGGGAAGGGGTACCTATCCCAGGCTTCAGGATTCAAGTGTTAACTTCATCTCTTGAGTTCTTTCAGACTTTGAAGGCAGTGCGTTTCTCTTATGGAAACAGCCAGACTCTGGGAATTGTAACGGTGTTTCTGGTTGTAGAATAGCTACCTGTGTCATGAGTACAGAGGATTTGTCTTTCAGCTTTACTCTAGGATGAGCAAGGTAGAGAAATCCACAGTTGGCGACTTTGCCTCTTGACCCTCTCAAGAATTATGTCCCCAAATCTCCAAGAACTCCATATTATTGGCGGATCTGTGGAGGACAGCACCAGAGATACCGAAAATAAAACCATTCAAAGGGATGGCAATTATAAATAACTCCTTTTCCTTTCCCTTGACTTTACACATAGTCACTCTACATTATTCAGGCATCGACTATCCATGCTGTGAATAATTCAGTCTTCCCCTGCCTCCTTTTCCTCTTGATGTCTGATTTTTGCCCTCTTTTGAGTCATGAGAAATTTCACTGAGGTGGAAAAAGAAAGGAACCAACATTAAAGAGATGGGTAATCTATGTCCCTTAATAGCAGATCTGTTAAAAAAAAGTGCTATTATTTTGGATAGCAACAACACAATTTTTAAATATATGTATACAGATAAAACAATATGGTGACACTAAAAAGATGGATAGGAACAGTGCTTAAGATTTCCATTCAGCATTTATTATGAGTTATGTGCCAAGCATTAAAATAGGTGCTCTTGATATAGTATTGAGTAAAAATCATAACAAAAACTGCAACAACAACAACAACAATAATCATAAATGGTAACTCACCCTTTAGAATCGTGCCTTCTAGTTGGGCAAAACAAATGAAAAATAAATAAATAAATAAATAAATAAATAAACAAATATGAAAATTTTAGACAATTATAAATGTTCAAACAGACCAGTGGGGTAAGGAAAGAGACGATGAGGGAATTTCTCCAATACTGGGATTAATGTTACATTCTACGTTGAGGTGCAAAAAAACTCAATGGGATGATTAAAGAATGAGTGTGGCCCAATTCAGCAGCAGGTCATAAAAAACCAGTGAAACACAGAATCACCAAGTAGCCTAGCAATCCCATGCCTGGATACATACTCAAAACAATTGAAAACATTTGTTCATTCAAAAACATGCACACGAATGTTTGGAACCCCGGAACTCATAGCCAAAGAGTGGAAACAAGTCAAATTTCCATCAACTGATGGACAGATAATAGCGACAGTATGATATACCTACACAAGGGAATATGTGGATATACTAAAAGCCACTGAATTGTACACTTCAAAAGGGTAAATTTTAAGATACATGAACCGTATCTCAATAAAAGAGAACTTGGTAACTTACACGTCTACCTGCTACAGAAAGTAATATCTTCAAAACCAAATTCTGATTATGTCACTCACAAGTTTAAGTTAACAGGTCCCCTGGACCTCTAGGATAAAATTCAAGTATGTGGAGTCAACACACATGTTCTTTATTATCTGGTCTCTGCCTGAGTCCCCAGCCTCTTCTGTAGCCATTCGTCTCCACCACTCTCTTGAGTCGCAAAAAATGCTTGCCTTTGCCTTCCCACTCCATGAGCTTTCCCGCACATTATATTTCCTCAACTCCTGCTTCTTGGAATAGTTCACCTTGCTCTGTCTTCAACCAGTTGATTGCACCTGTTCTCCAAAAGTGAATGCAAAATATTAGCATATTCGCAGTGACCTCCTTTCAGAGCCCTCAGCCCAGTTTAGAGACACTTGCCCTGTGGTCCCGTGGAAACTTCTGCACTTCATAGACCTTTTTCACATGGTATTATCAGTTTCTGTTTATACATTCATCTCCTCCTTTGCGTGGTATGCTTTGTGAGAGCAGGGATCGTTCATGTTTTCTTCATTGTGTCTTCGACCTTTGTCCGTGCAAGCGCTGTGACTTGAATGCGAACGTGTGAGTTTTCAGACCAAAGAAGTGAATGAGCTCATAAATGAAGAAAATTTTTAAAAATGTGGTGTGAACCTTGGTAAAAGCTTCTATTTATACAAAAGAGGGGGGGTGGTGTAGGACACCAGAGTAAGGAAATAAGGTTTGTCAGAAAGAATAAGAGCTCCCTAACTTATTACATGTAGATCCACTTTTTGTGGGATGTCCATAAAATGTATTACGCATATTCAACCATTAATGAGAGTAATGTAGGGTGCTGTTTGATATACTTATTCTAGGCCAACAGGTGTAAACCAACATGGGCAACCAAGATGGTGTCCATATCAAGGATTATTGCCCATTCTATTGTTGTTGGGTATTGGAGTGATTTACAGATTTTTGCTATTATAAATGTTTTTCCCCCAGATATTTCATGACTTACCTCCTCATTTCATTCAGTCTCTGCTCAAGTGTCATCTGTTTGGAAAAGTCTCCTCTGATACCTAAAAGAACTACCTTTATGTGGTCATCTGTGATCATATGTTATCGCTTATTGTTGTTAGACTCTCTAGCTACAATACAAGGTCTAAAAGAATAGATGTTTGTCTCCAAATCCCAGAATGGTATCCAGCTCATAGTGTGTGCTCAACAAATACTTGCTGAATTAATTAAAGAGTAATGCTGTGAGCCTAAATATTGTCTTTATCTTTTTAAAGGGTTACTTAGTAGAAATCAGATTACAAAAATCAATATATATTGTTTTTAAGAACCATTTCACATTGCCATTTTTTGACCAAAGCTGCACCAATTTTCCAGTTAAACAAATTTTCCAGGAATAAAATTTAATTTGCATCTCACCCACATAATAGCCAGTATCTAGTATATGAAATATAATAAGACATTTGTACACTGTGGTCAATTTGTTAAGCATAAATAACAATAAACCAATAAAAATGACCTTTCTAATACCCTGAGCTCACACTATGTTGATCACAGATATAAAATTTTAATGCTTTTCAATGTGAAACTAATTTCATATACATTAACCTTTGAAATCCATACTTGCGTATGAAATAACCAGTTCAGGCATTTACATAATTTTAAGATAAATGCGAATGACTCTCCATGGTGACAGTTGAGAGGCCAAGGAAACATTAAAGCAAACTTTAGCAAGTAGAAATAAAAAGAACTAAGTTAGTTTATTCAGAAGAATTGTACTGTTTTGCCAGAACATAGGCACACAGAAAGAATAAGGTTTATCATCAGTATGGCTGAGACAAATAAAAAGAAACAGCAGAGTTAAGTGACTTTATCAAAACTGCATAGGCCAGTTTCCCTAGCAATAAGAGCCCCATCTGTCCGTACTTACATTATTTTTAATTATGCAAAAATGGGGTAAATCGTAAATAAATGATAAAGCATTGTGGAAAAAGTGGAAGAAGGGTTTGGGTGGGTGTGAAAAAAAAGTGAAATTTCATGCAGGAGAAGATCTTGAGGTGTGTATACACAAAAGTTATCTTGAACTTGTACATATGGAGAGCTTACATCAAGGTATGTCTTGACCCCTCAATGGGTTGGTAAGAGTTCACAGTGTACATGCTACCCTCTGTGTTCCTTTGTTGCCCCAAGTTCTACCCTCACCTCCAGCTGAGGATCACCAGATAGAATGCAGATGGCTTTCATGGGCTTGCTCGGCCCCATTCAGTCCCTGAAGCCACCAAAATGAGACCTTCGAGAACTGAGGAGCCCCATTCTTATTAGTGAATGGCCTGAGAAGACTGTGAAGTTGTCCCCACCCGTGTCCCCGAAAACAGATGCAGAAAGTTCTAGACACCAAGTGTCCACTGAGCTGTCAGTCCCTGTGACCCACCCCTGGCCTGGCACTGCTCTCTATGTCCCATGGTGGCTTCCCACTGGTACTGGAGTGTGCTTTGTCAACTCATTCCATAACACTCCCTCTTCTTGGCCACAGAGCTAGTATCTGCTACCAATTCTATTGTTCAGTACACTATGCAAACTTTCATTATCGATGGCTTGCTTGCGTGTCATGGTTTATAAGTCTCAATTTGGAAGTGGCTCAGGTTGTGACAGTAAACACATACACACACACACACACACACGCTGACAATCACACACGTTGTAATAATAGTAAATACTGGCACGCTGAGTTAATTTTATAGACACACTTAGCTAATTTGCTTATGTGTCTGTGATGTGCTGTGTGTGTGTGTGTGTGTGTGCCTGCGTTTTTTGTGGACAATTTTGGAATGTAAAGTTTTCTCTCACAAACTGAAGTCACTTCCCTCAAAAAGACAGTAAACAAATGCAAACAGTAAAGGCTCTGACCTTCGGTCCTTCCTTAGTTCTAGAATAAAACTGGAACTTCATAGCTCAGCACAAATTACCCTCCATGATCTTGCTCTCCCCTACCTGTCTGGCTTATCTATTACTGTGCGTAGTCTCCCCTCCTCTTTCTTGGTCAGGAATTCTAACTGCCTCTAACTTCTCTGCTCCATGCACCTGAAAAGTAATAATCTGAGATGTTTCCACCATCAGGTCTTAACTCATACTGTTCTCTCAACCTCTCTGTCCCTCAAGATCAGCCCAGATAATATCACTTTGTAGCCCATTTCCAACTTCCTGAATCGCATTAATCACACATACCCAGGCTTTGAACATTGTCCTGCCCCACTACCCCTTAGAACTCCATTCATTCGATCTTCAAGCACGTTTGCCTTTGTGCCTCCCCCAGAGGCTGAGAGATCTGTCAAGTGAGAGCCAGCGCCGCATCCACACCAGGTGTTATGCACATGGAAAGCTCTCAAAAACGCTGCTATTCTTAGAGTTAAGCAAATAGAATATGAAGCTCATTTCATAATAAAAAAAATCTGATGTTTACCAAGCAAATATATGTGTTGGCCATTGTAAAAATATTACTTACTTCTCTTCAGGAATTTGTCTTCCTCATGTATATCTGGGAAATATTTATAAATGATTCTTTTGGCATTTGAGTTGACTAAGGTTCATGTTCATCCGTTTTTCTTCAAGTCCCTCCTCCCAGTTTTTTCACCATGAGTATTGTCCTGACCGGCTCTGGTGGAGAGAGCAGTGCGATCTCACACCACTGTTAAAAAGGTCCCTTAAAATCATTTACCTCTCTGGTGTGTGGGCTTTCTGGGGCTTTCTGCAGACAGCATTCCCTTCCTGAAGCGTCCATTACTTTGTTACCAGTGACTCATTCTGCCACAAACTGTTTCACTGCCAACAAGAGAGTGAAGGGTCAAGTCTTCAGGATGTGACAGGGTTTTAGGTGCTGGCTCAAGTCTATCATGATCATCTAAGCCAACACTTGAAGCAAGAAGCCGATTCACCCAGGGCAGGGGTTTGATGGAAACCACCGGAAGTCCTGTCATTGCCATCCGAACCCGCCCTTGTGAGGGAAACACAAATGAGTCCGAGACCCTCCTGGGGGAAAGTCTGCACGTAGCCCAGAAGGCAGACCCGCAGGAAGACTGCCTTTTCCTGGAGCAGCACTAATTTGGAGTTACACGGGGTCTTTCCAGGATCTGGCCTCCTTTCGACAAGAATATCTGCCAGGGTTTCAAATCAGACATGCTTTTTGTAATAGTGGAATGCATTTACCTAAAATAATGGTTGATCTAGCAGATGCTGATGTTTCTACAGAAACAGGATAGATCAAATACATACCCCACGAAGACATGTGAGATTTTGTATCCGTTTATATGACGCGGAGTGCCAGGTGTAGGTTAATGGATGATTCCATGAAAAAAAAAAAAAAACAGGAAAAAGGAAAGGCAACAGTTTCACCGCCTGCTGGTACAAAATCATAATACATTTTCTGTTTTATGATGGAGGGGTCATGTGGCATTAGTACTAAGTGTCCCTGCCAAAAGCGTCAATCCAGATGGGAACGTTAATTTATTTGACCAGCTGTGTGACAATGTCACTCTGAAAGGTGGTTCCAGTATGCTGAACTGGCATATATCATCACAGAAATTGCACTGCTAATAGAATAGATCGAATTAGTGGCTCTCCAGTGAGACCTCAATCATTCTGAACCATAAAGAATGTAGGATTTTAGCGTTAAAAAAAGGCTTTAGATCCCAGGTAGTGCGAAAGTCTCATTAGACACAAGAGGAAGCAAATGCGCAGAGAAGTGAGTTGTATTGCATGAACTTCTTAACCTGTGTATGGCAACGTTGAGAATTGGTTCGAGACCCCAGGACCACCTAACCAGACTTCTTTGCTCTATGACATTAATATGGAGCATTTTCACATTCCGTTTTCCACCCAACAGGTAAGCATGATATGCACTGTATCAGGCATTGGGCAAACAGTGGTGGAAAGACAAGGAAGATCCCTGCTTTTGAGGGTGCTACCTTTTGGTGGCCAGCGTCAGACATGAATGCAATATGTGTGACAAAAGACAAGTGCAAGGAAGAAAATGCAACAGGACAGTAGAGTAGGGGCTTGGGAGAGGATATGCCAATCCCGTTCGTATTCATAACTACCAACAGGAGCCAAGCCACTGATGTGGCTGCAGCACAGTGAACAATGGAAGAGTAGAAGGTGGCCAGTTCACACAAGACCCCGTAGTGCATTTTATTCAAAGTGCGAGGGGGAACCATCGGAAGGATTTACACAGAGGAGCAATAGACTCCGATTGTTAAGCACCTAATTGCACACAGTCTATCCCAGGACGTGTAATTTTTCAGGCTACAGAGCACTCTAGTAGCAGACATTATAGAACTCATACCCGATCTTGTATTCAATTAAAATATCACTCAGGTTCCTATGTCAATTAATGGTAAGGTTGCGAAAGCCATCGAACAAATTTCAGTTAAACAAGTCAACTCAGTTTTTTCTTTTAATTGACAAGACTATTGTTTGGAGCAGTTTTAGGTTGACAGAATTGAGGAGGGAGTGCAGAGTCCTCATATACCCTCCTTCCCCTCACATCCCCCCTGTTATCAAATACATCTTGCATTAGAGTGGTGTATGTTTGTTGGAATGGATGAAGCAATGTTGACTCGTTGACTGAAGTCCATAATTTACATCAGTGTGCATACATTGTTCTGTGCTGTGGGTTTTGACAAATGCACTGCCATTTATCCACCATTATGGTAGCATACAGGATAGTTCACCACCCTAAAACCCTGTGCGCTACATATTCACCCCATCTCCCCCTACCCCCAAATCCCTGGTGACCGTTAACCTTGCTACTGTCCCTACAGTTTTGCCTGTTATAGACTGTCATATAATTGGAATCATATATAGGGTGTGGACTTCTCACATTGGCTTCTCAAAGTAATGTGCCCCTGTATGTCTTTTCATGGCTCGATAGCTGATTTCTTTCTTTTCACTGAAAAAGCGATAGCTCATTTCCTTCTCATCACTGAAAAAGTATTCCAGTGTATGGATGTACCACAATGTGTTTATCCATCCATCTTTTGAAGCACGTCTCGGTCACTTACAGTTTTTTGGCCATTATGAATAAAAGTGCTATAAATATTCATGTGCAGTGCTTATGTGGGCATAAATTTTCAACACATTTGTATAAATACCAAGGCGCAAGATTCCCAGATTGTATGGTAAGAGTATGCTTAGCTGTGGAAGAGATTGCCACACTGTCTTACACAGTGGCTGTACCATTTTGTACGCCCATCTGCAATGAGGGAGAGCTCCTGCTGCTCCCTGTTCTCATCAACATGTGGTATTTTCAGGGGTTTTTTTTTTTTGGATCTTAACCTTTCCAGTAGATGTGTAGTGGTACCTCATTGTTTTAATGTGCAACTCCCTAATGATATATGATGTTAAGTATATTTTGATTCCTTTGTTTTTAAAGAGTAATGTATAAATTTCTCATTCCTATGATAAACCATAGATACACATATATGTGTATATAGAAATATACATATATACGTCTAGTGTGTGTGTGTGTATCTGTAACTATGGTGATGCTCCATTCTTTCAGTGAACCCAGCATATATTTTGTACCTATTGTGTTCTAGTGTCTAGACCAGACAGTAAGGAAACAAGTGATTCCAACAGCATCTTCTCTCCTTCTATGACCGTATGGTCTAACACAGAGGGTATGTGAGCTGAGCGGTGGTAAAGGGAATATGGTGGCCATGAGAGCTCTGTGGTATGAAACTCTTCTTCCTTAATGGAATCAGAGAACTTTCTGAAGTAAGGAATCCTAGAACTGAGTTAAAATAGAGCAGAAGAGTTTACCAGCTGATGATAGTAGGGTGCCTTCCTGGCTCATTCAGCCTAGAATCTTCTGGAGAGAAGTAAAGCTTGGTGGTGTTGCCATGACCAAAATGTGGGAGGGATAATGATGGTGGGGGGGTCAGCATAGGCCAGTATTAAGAAGACTTGATGGGGGTGCCTCAGTGGCTCAGTCAGTTAGACATCAGACTTTGGCTCAGGTCATGATCTCACAGTTCACGGGTTCCAGCCCCGCATGGGGCTCTGTTCTGACACCTGAGAGCCCAGCTCAGATCTTCTGTCTACCTCTCTCTCTGCCCCTCCCCCACTCGTACTCTCTCTCTCTCTCTCTCTCTCTCTCTCTCTCTCAAAAATAAATAAATGTATATATTTTTTTAATTTAAAGAAAAGAAGACCTGAGTGATAAAAAGAACACCGATGGTTATTTGGCAATGAAGTCAAGAACCCTATCTAAGTTGGTTTCCCAATGTCAGCTCATTGACTTATTAGGCCCAGTCATTATAAAAATTCTTAATCCCTATAAAATACAAAGAGTTTTGATGGCAATGCCATATGGTGTTAGTAATACAATACCGTCATATTAAATGCAACTTCTATCTTTACTTGACCACTTTTAAAATAAGTTTAAAAATTTCTATTACATGATGCAAGCATAACAAAAAATATATATATATGTATTATATATGTATGTATATATGTATATATGTATTATAATTAGTAATAATCTCAGTCATGAATTATGGTAATTAATATTCTGGCTTATAATATTTCATGGTTTCAATATGTACGTATAGACATTTGCATTAAGAACATCGATCACTAAATGCTATTTCACTTCATTAAATGGAGGTTTGCAACGTCGTTTTTAATGACTTCTGAGTAATCAATCTATGAAATGAACAAAGCATGATTCATTTACCAATTCTCCTTTGAAGGTTAGTTCAGGCACTTCCACTTTACCATATTATAAATAGATCTGAGATGAAATTATGGTATTAAATCTTTGGGACCCAGTTCAACCACTTAACGATGATAATTCTTTCGGAGGTGAAATTTCCGGCTCAACCTGTGGGCACCTATAGAGTAGGGCTTGGATAAATCATGCTAAAGAATTAAATAAAAACCAGACGACAATGCGTGTGTGTGAGCATGTAAATATATACCCGTACGTATGTATATATAAATATATAGCTATATAAATGTCCATTTTCACACTCCCTGCGTTATTTACTCTAACGTTTATCAATATCAAGGACAGAAAATATGTCAGTGTTGTTTGATTTCATCACCATCATCTCTTGCCTCGTCTACAGTTCTATCTCCTGACTCTGTCTCGCTTCAGTTCTGTTCACTGGCAAATACCGAGCAGCTAAGGAGTCGCTTCATACAGTGATACCATGCTATCACCTTCCTCACTCAAAATTCTTCAGTAAGGTCCGTTTTCTCCTTTCTTCCCTCAGGACCCTCACCCTAGAATAAATTAGAATTAGCATAAAACCTAATTGGTCCTGTTAGATAGAGCCTTTTCCTAACCGCCTGATCTAATTTCATACTCTGCCTATGAACTCCTCTCTATGACTCTCCCCCCGTCCCCATGCCCTACTCTCACACTCTTAAGCTTTATTGACGCTGCTTTTCTGTTCCTTAAGGTATTGCCCTGCTTCCCTCCGCCTGGGACACTTCCTGAAATTGCTGTACTGGGGCCTTTTCCTGATTCAGTACTCAGCTCACATATCACCACCTCAGAGAGCTCGTCCCTGAGGACGCTAACCAAGGAAGCCTCTCTTCCAATCTGACCCTGTAAGATGACTCTGTTCTGTTGCACTAACAGCACCAACTGTTATCTAAAAGTGTCTCGTATTTTTATGTTTCCCTTTTGTAAACAGCTACCTAGGATCTTCTCTGTGTTCTCCATTCTGTGTTATACCCAACACCTTGATTGTTCTTGCCACGTCATAGGCAATTAGTGGGTACGTGTTGAATGATTGAATGAGTTGACTGTTCTATTTTTGTTCCTTCTGTAATAGATTGTCTATTCATTACTGTAGCCCATTTTTCTATTGGATGTTCATCTTTCCCCCCTTATGAGAATTCTCTGGAATACGGGCAATGCTAACTCTTCTTCTGACATTTCTTTTAAATATTCCCTAAGCAATCATTCGTTTTATAACTCTTGAATGATTTCTACGATACAATATTTCCAAAATTTTTTTCTTCTCAAATGTATCAGCAATTTTTTTTTTTTCATTTCTGACTTTGGTTCTCACTTGTGAAGCTCTTCCCTACAAATTAATAGGCATACATGTCTCTATGTTCTTCCAGAATCATTACATTTACATTTTTCATTGACATATTAATACACGTGTAAGTTATTTTGGTGTAGATAATGAGATACTGAACAAATATTCTTTTTTCAGAGGAATCTTATTGTTCTACTCTGTATTTTAAAAAATCCATTCTTCCCCAATCATTTGAATGGTGACCTTTACCACATTCTAAATTTGGAAGCATGGTTCAATCTCTGAGTTTGCTTTCCTATTGAATTATTTTGCTTAATTTCTGGATTGTTATCATAACATTTTAATTATTTTAGTTTCATAAGCTTTAATAATACTAAGACAAGGCATCCTATAATATTTCTTTGCATTTCTGCTATATTCAATCTTCCAGAGAAGCCTGAAGATATTTTTGTCAAATTTGTCCAAAATTCCCATTGAAGTTTAAATAAAGATTCTGTTTTACAAAAATGTATTATTAATTTGGATACATTTAAAACATTTGTCATTTAATCCTTCTCACATATGTCCATAATCTAAGTTCTACCTCTATCTATTAATGTACCTTGAATATACTTTAATGCCTCTTTATATTTAAAAAAAATATATGCTCATATAGTCCCTGAAGATTCCTTGGTCAATGTATTTTTAGTGATTTACATTTGTTTCCACGTGTCTAGGGTCTTAAATTTTATAATAAATGAAACGTTTTAATTTTTTTGCCTTGAAAATTAACTATTATTATTTGTTAGCTCAAATGTTTTTTTTTTAAGTTGAATTTATTGGATTTCCCCACTAAGCATTCAATTATTTCCAAATGGCAAAAATGCCCTTTCTCTTCACCTTCAATAATTATGCCGTATAACCTGTTTCTGCCTACTTTGCCTAAAATGTCTAGGAAAAAAAAAATGTTGAATAGCATGAATAATATAGGTGGTAGATGGCTTCCTTTGTTTTGCTATTTTAGTCTTACATTGTCTCCTTTTAAGAAAATGGTTTCTGATGAGAATTAGGCAGAAACACTTTATCATTGGTTCAAGTTCCTGGTTACAAACATGATTTGCTAAAATCTGCAACTTTTGATTATAGTAGTGCTCTTTTCTCTCGCACTACCTGTCTCCAAGTTTGTAAGTTTCCGAAGTTTGTAGGTTTTATCTCCCCTCTCTTCTTTCACAACACGTTACACTTTCATCCGTCTCCTATCATCTGTCATAGTCCTACTGTGATTTCGTCATGCTGTTTCTAAACCCTTTCAAACACCTCTCCAGGTAAAGATGGTTCCCCTTTCATATAGAATCAAATGCATGAACCATTGAAAGGCATTTAATGCTTATGTGAATTTTATAAATAAACTGCATCTGCTACTGTGCTGTTGGTGGCTGTCTTTCTCAGGTGTATCCGTCAGACAAAATCGAGGATCCATGTAGATCTGGTTGAGAAACATTGCTTTAAAGGCAGCAAGGTACCAAGATTCATCCAGTACTATAACAACCTTGCCCCACATCTGATCTGCCAGAAGAAAGAACTATTTATTCTGCCTGTTCTGTTTTCTGTTAATATACTTAATAGTTTACCCAAAATGAACTTGCATTTACAGCTTACCAATTAGAGCGTGCGAGAAAGAGAAGTTTATAAAGAATGAACAAATCAGTGAAGGAATGGATGAACTGATGAACAAATGAAGAAAGAAAGGGGAGTGAGAGGGAAAGAGGGAAAGAAGAAAGAAGAAAGGAAGGAAGAAAACAGAGAGAAAAATCGCATTTTCATTTGATGCAGAAAATAAGGCCAGTGAGACTTTACTGAATCACCCTGATGACATTATCCTGAATAATTTTGAATTCATACAATTAAATCAAGGAAATCATACAAGGTGTTATATATCTCTGAAACACACACACATACACACACACACACAGAACAACCATTGGAATTTAAAACTGTATTCTTATGGAAGGAGTTCTCTGGCTCCCCCACCAACATAATTTATCAAAAATACTCATATCAGCATCTCTGTTAACCTTCTCTCAGTGGAAGATTTTTTTAAAGCTTACAAAAGGGATCAATGCTAAATATGACGACTATTGCAACTTTGTACTTCTCTTTGAGATCTAACAAAATGGGTCTCTAAACAATGAATATACAGTAGAAACAATGCCAACAGATTTAAACAGCCATCTGGAGTAATTATTCATGCTCCCAAAAATAGGCTGTTTGAGAAGTACAAAGTTCCTTCCCGATAGAATTCAGTGGTCTTTCCAACAGCACATGAGCTGGCTGGCAAGTGAGAGTGAAGATACTTTAGGGGGAAAGTCTAGCTGTTTCATTTCTGTTGTCCTGTCAGGAAGTGCTCAACACTTAGATCTCAAAGTCATGGTGTGCGTTCCTATCTCCCATGATGCAAGTTTCTCTACTGGGGCTCCCCTTTCCCTTGCCGTCACTTCCGCTGGTGGGGGTGCCTATTTCCTCCAATTACAGGAGCAGACAGATCCCTGACCCACCTCTGACTTCATCACCTACCTCTTCAAGCCTCTAAGCCAGCAACTTACATTGAGACTGTACTCATAATGCCCTTCTCTTTTCAATAATAATATCCCTTCTTTTATAATTGAGGCAATTTAAACATTACACCATGATTTAGTCCCAGTTTCTTAATCAAACAATGACTGAGCTCCAAAAAGAGTGCAGCTCTCCTGGCGGTTGTTTATTTCTAAAGTCGCTCCTTCAATGATTTCCATCTGCAACTCTATAGCCAACAGCATCAAAATCACAGTCCTTAAACCAGACAGGCGGGGTCCTGTGAACT
Organism: Panthera uncia; assembly: GCF_023721935.1. Taxonomy (NCBI): domain Eukaryota; kingdom Metazoa; phylum Chordata; class Mammalia; order Carnivora; family Felidae; genus Panthera; species Panthera uncia. The sequence continues at coordinate 8,023,825 of NC_064811.1, read as the reverse complement.
GGTTTCAATCTGGCTTTCTAATGTCCTATTAATCCACTTTTATTGTGTACTTTTGCCATCTTCTCTTTCTTATTTTAATTACTTTAATGGAAGAGACTGAAGTCTGTAATAGAAATATAGGCAGCTCTATTTTCTCAGTCAAGGCTACTAATCTCCTTTCCAGCACAGGCTTCACTTGAACTTCCTACAGCCTGGAATATAGATTGAGGCATGATCCACTCTTCGAGTATCAGCTCCCCTTTCTCTATGCTTGCTCCAATTTTGAAAAGGAGAAAGAAGTCAATCAAATCGTGATGCTCAGTCACATGGTGGATGTGACGAGGTATCTGCCTCCTCTACGATGATGTCTAGCATTTATGGCTTAGTGCCTATTGGTTCACCATAGAAGGGTGGGAGTCCTGTTGGTAAGAGACTTAAACACAGTCTTTTCTTTAGGTATCGATCCTGCTAAAGATCTTTGTGACACTCGTTAAAGAACGGCATGGCAGCCTTTATCCAACAGGGGCCATCACAATAGCTGCAGGGACCACTGACATGGGATTTCACAACGAGGCGGTGGTTGGGTTCAACACCAACATAATAAGGAAAAGTGAATATTTATAGCCAAGGAGCAGGGAGGGTGGGAGTTGGTGGATGGGATTCTGATTAAAATGACCTAACAGGATTCTTCTTGAAGGCAGGCCAAGATGATCAGACAGAACCTGGACCCAAGGGATGATTAAGGGTGAGGAATCTAATTCCATATCAAGGGTGATCAAACACAAGGGTATGAGGAATTCTCACTGATCTGACTTAGTAGGGTTCTTGCTAACATTGGATGGTACAGAGATGAACACAGAAGCCCAAAAGTTAAGGCCCACTTGAACAAGCTTAGAAGAGCCAGAGAAAAGTTGGGCCATTGAGAGTATTTTTGCCAGGGGCGCCCTATGAGATTGGTCTTCATGCTTCTCCCTCACTTGCAGTGGTCTCAAAACATACCTGCAACCCAGGGTCCACCCATTCACCTGAGCAAGCACATCTGTTATGCCTGGGAGCTAGCAAAGCACACTTTCTCCTCATCCCTGAAAGCACAAAGGGTCAGGCCATCATACCACCTCGGCCTTCTCATTTTCTCCATCTCCTTCAGTTATAGAGCAGGTGAGCAAACCCCATGGCTCTCCAATCTCAACTTAGTATTTTTTTCCTGCCTTTAAACTTATTCCTTTCTCAAAAAAACAAAACAAAACTCCAGAAAGGACTGTGGATTTGCTAACATCTCCACCTCAATTTCCACCTGGTCAGACCTGCTATGTCAGACTTCTGACTTGCCGAATTATAAGATAATAAATCCAAGTTGATTTTAGTTGCTAAATGTGTGGCAATTTGCTATCACAGCAACAGAAAACTAATATATTCTTCTAGTGTGACCCCTTCCATATAGAGGGATATTGTAGTCCCACTGGCTCTACCAAAATGGCACTTTTGGGGTAGTCGTATGTGACTTAGATTTACAGCAGGCACTTCTCTAACCTTACAACATGGATTTCTTGGTGCCTTTATTCTGAGAAGTGATTTCAAGTTTCCAGTTCCAGGAAAGTTGTATTCTTTTTGTTGTTGTTGTTCCTGTTGTTGTTTCTTATTTATGTATTCATTCACTCATTCATTCATTCATTCATTTATTTTCAAATTTATATCCCAGTTAGTTAGAATATAGTGCAACAATGATTTCAGGGGTAGAAACCAGTGATTCATCCCCTATGTACAACACCCAGTGCTCATCCCAACAAGTGTCTTCCTTAATATCCCTTACCCATTTAACCCTTCCCCCACCCACAACCCCTCCACCAACCCCCATTTTGGTCTTTGTATTTAAGAGTCTCTTATGTTTTGTCCCCCTCCTTGTTTTTATATTATTTCTGCTTCCTTTCCCTTATGTTCGTTTTTTTTTTATCTTAGGTTCCTCATATGAGTGGAGTCCTATGATATTTGTCTTTCTCTGACTGAAGAATTTTGCTTACTATAATACCCTCTAGCTCCATCCATGTAGTTGCAAATGGCAAGATTTCATTATGTTTTATTACTGAGTAAGACTCGATTGCATATATATACCACTTCTTTATCCATTCATCCGTCGATGGACCTTTGGGCTCTTTCCATACATTGGCTATTGTCGATGGCCCTGCTATAAACATTAGGAGGCATGTGCCCCTTTGAAACAGTATACCTGTATCTCTTGGATAAATACTTAGTGGTGCAATTGCTGGGTCATAGGGTAGTTCTATTTTTAATTTTTTGAGGAACATTCATACTATTTTCCAGAGTGGCTGAACCAGTTTTTGGTCCTACCAACAGTGATGTGGAGAAAGTTTTATTCTTTTTTGTACAAAGTGTCCTCAATATTATTATATTCTAATGACAAAATCTTACCCGCTTATGATGGCTAATTGTATGCGTCAAGTCGACTGGGTCATGCAACGCCTGCATAGCTGGTTAAACATTATTTCTGAATGTGTGAGCATATTTCTCAAAGAGATTAGCATTTGAGTTGGTAGACTGAGAAAAGCAGATGGTTTTCTCCAGTGTGAGTGGGCCTCTACCAATCCACTGAGAACATGAATAGAACTAAAAGGCATAAGAAAGTTGGATTAATTCTGCCCGACTGTTGAGCCCAGTCATTGATCATCAGCCCTTGGCACTTCTGGTCCTCAGGCCTTCAGCCCTGGGCTGGAATCGATACCATTAGTTTTCCTGACTTTCCAGTTTGCAGACAGTGGACTGTGGGATTTCTCAGCCTCCACATCATGTGAGCCTGTCCCTTATAATAAAGCTTCTGTTTTCTCTTCTCTGAAGCACTCTGACTAACATACTATCCTTGATCAGCAGAGCATTCTTAAAACCTTACCTTGCGTGTCTCATACAGATTCTAGTATCTAGATATATGTGTTTAAGGAAAAGGTTCATGTCTAAAACACCCAAAAGTGTCCCATGTGTCAAATAGGTCTCCCCATGATTCATTACAAGTATGCAACATTTATTTGTTGAATGAATGAATGAATGAATGAACAGTGTTAAGCAAATCCTGTCTTTTTTATACCACCCCTCCTCTTCTTAGTTTACACCTTCATAATAGATTTCTACCTCCTTCTCCACCCCTTCCCTCATGGACTTTAATTTTGGTGTCTCACCTGTGTTATTTCCAATAACTTCTGTTTCCTTCTCCTTGTCTCATTGACCAGCTCTACTTATAGCTCTGGATTTTAAAGATTTATTTATATTACTAAGTTTATATAGCGACAGAAAGTCATACCCATAAAAATCCAGTCCATCTTGTCTCTAAAAAATGCCTGTATTGAATGAAAGAAAGAAAGAAGTGCAGGAAAGGGCAGGAGGGCGGGGAGGAGGATACAAAGAAAAGAAAGCAAAGGGAAAACAATGGAAGGAAGGATTCAGGCCTCCCACCTTTAATTTTCACGTGTACCTAATGAACACAGAAAATGTATAATGCTTTTCTGAAAATCAAGAAATTCGGCGTTTACAAAGTGCTTAGTTAAGGCACTGCTAGTAATTTTCTCTCCCTTTCAGTGTGTGTGTGTGTGTGTGTGTGTGTGTGTGTGTGTGTTTCTTGCCCTACAGAAAGGCAAGATAGATACCCTTAATTGCTCTGGTGACGAAAACAGTCACTGGTAGTGGTCTACTGGTAAACTGGCCTTCCAGGGAAAACAAAGCAAAACAAAACAAAACAAAACCCCCTGATTTGTAGTGTTTGCTGACTTCTGTGCTTTCTTCCTTGGCTACTTTTAATCTAGTAATATTTGATAACTCACTCCTAAAATTCCTGAGTGGTTAGCAATGAACTCTCATGACCAACAACAAGCAGGCCTCAGTAGACCACTGGAACTTTGGGGGAATATTTTACATGCTACACATACGTATGTTACACAAAATACACATTTAGCACATATAGTAAGTATATATCATTTATTTAACCACGTTTATTAAACAAAACACCTTAGCCAATAGGGAGGGCAGAAATTGCTGTTCCTTATACAAACAGGAGTGGTGAGAATTTTTTCCAAGCTATCAATTGAAATAGGTTTTATTTATTTGGCATCAGACAGAAGAGCCATTGTAAACATACAGCTGCTTAGAATCAATAATTTGGTGTTTTAAATTAGATACAAAACTAGGTTATGGAAGCTGGATGGGCACTAAGAAATCAAGTCAACCCTTTTCTTTTAGAGAAAGGGCATGCTGGGTACCAGATCGATGAATGCTTTTGCTTGGAATGAAATGGCAAGTTTACACCATAGTCAAGGCTATCATTTCTGGATATCTGGGTGGCTCCTTGTTTACTGTCTCAGTAGCTCCAGTGACTAGAATTAACCAAGCAATGTTAGAAAAATAACAGTTTCATTAACGCCATTGAATTTTTTATTCTTCAGATAAATTTTCATGATCCATCTTCAACCAAAGGCATTCATTTACCTGCTGTGCATGTAGTCAACACATACAGAATGTACCTGCTGTGGGCTGGACTATACTTCAGGGCACAGAGCATATACGGGAAGACAAAAGATGAGTCCTTTTCAACCCTAGTTCTTACGTCTTAGTTTAAACAGGGGGGAAAAAGGACAGAAAACTAGAAAACAAAGTGCTGTGTTATAAATCTTCAGGAGGGCAAGAGGGAAAGTGGAGAGATAAGTAAGAAGGCTGTGCTAGCCCAGGGATAAAATAATGCAACCCTGCAAATGGTAAGAAATGGTTGAACATGGTCTGTTAGGAAGGTGTAGCTCATGGGATACGGTGAGGTGTCTCATAGAGATTTTGAAGGGAAGGAGGAATTTGAAGATGACCATCGTATCTTTGACCCAGGCAGCCGATTGGACGCATTGTCATTTACTGAGCTAGAAAAGACGCTGTGTGCAGGGTTTTAACTGGTAGCTCTCCTTTGGACACATTAATTGTGAGGAATTAACTTCTTGGGTGTGGGGCTCGGGTGAAAGAAGATAGACTAAGATTGAGTTTGTGGATGTCCAACGTGCAGTTGCTTTGGAAAGCCATGAAACTCAGTGAGGTCATCCAGGCAGTGAGGCAGGAGAGAAAACTGTTTCAAAACATGAGCTCCACACTATTACAAAAATGTTCAGTGGAGTGCCTTGAAATTAACTGAATCACACTGAAAGACAAAAAAAACAAAAGAAAAGCCGCACACACACACACACACACACACACACACACAGGGAGGTAGAGAGAATTAACAGTGTCATAGTTTAGGGACATCACTTTATTTAATTTTCAGGAAAGCAAATTTTCTACAAAAGTGAGGAAACCCAACAAAGAAGACTGAGAAAGGTCAGCTGGAAAACTATGAGGAAAATCAGGAGAAATTAAACAAAATAAAACATGCTAGATAAGGGAGGGTTCGGATCTCCCAACACCGTTAACAGGGCAACAACGTGAGAACTTGAATGGACCATGGTTAGCCTTGTTAGAGTCACCAGCAACCTTGACGAAGGCAGTCCCAGTGATAAGGGGGAAGGAAAGAGCATATGGGAGCGAGTTCGGGAAAGAAGGGTCAGCGTGGATACAAGGCCGGGTTTTCTTAACGTCTGCCCTGAGTGAGCTAGAGAAGGAGGGAGGTAGCCATAGTGCCGGGACGGGGGGAGCTCTTATAGAATGTTTTGCACAATTCACCAGGGGATATTAGAGGTGATTCAGTGAAGAAATCTTGATGCTGCAGGAGGGAAAGGGATAATCATGGAAGTGAAATACCTGAGTGAGTCATTGCTTATAGGATTTGCTGCCTAAATCCAGGATTTGTCCTTCGCGGGAGGGAGGAGGTTAACGTATGGCAGTAGGAAAGGGGGTTAGAATAGTCGGGGAAGGGGACACTCAGGTGCAGATATAGAAGGATGGGTGGATGTGGGCGTGTGCAGAAACAGAGGGCTCTCTTCTGGCTTGTTGGGGAGAGACGATGCTTTCCCAGGTCATCTTGGAAGAATGTAAAGAATTTGGGAGAAGCTGAATCTGAGGAGGAGTCCTACACAGCCCGAGAGGAAGGGCTGCATGAAGAGAGGACATTAGGAGACCAGGAAGTAAACAAAGATACAAGTTGGATGGGGCTTCTCTGAACCCTCTGCTGGAGAAGGCCTATCGTCAATCTTAATCCCAGCTCCCTTGGGGGTAAGGTGTCTCAGCCGAGGCTTCCAGATCGGGGAGGGATGGGGATGGGGCACACGCCTGCTAAGAGTCAGAGGCGCCTTCTGTATCCCCCACCCAATCTGCTGGAGAAGCAGAAGAAGCTGTCCCTGAAATCCAGCTCTGCGAGGTAACAAAACTAACTGGGAAAGATGGCCTAACCTGAAGCCACTGGAGCTCAAAATTACACCCCTAAAATTAAAACTACGTGAGTTTTCTAACCTATGGAAAAGACTCACTGATAACCTAACAAAGGGATTCCATTCACCGGACCTCATTCATTTGTGCCGGCCTTTCCTACTCTTCTTTCCTCCAAGGAAGCCTTTTCCCCCAGAGAGCTCAGGACTAACCCCTTCCCCACTGGCTCCGTTGCCACCTTCTCAGGCAGAGCCTCCATAGGACCCTCCCCACTTACCCCTGCACCTGCTAATCCTTTTAACCCCCGCATCTATCACCCTCGGTCCTACCTTATATTTAACATATTCTCTTCTCTTTGCCTGCCCCCCTGCCCCCCAAAGTATATAAATCCCATTCTAAGAAAGCAGGGATTTCCATCGGCATTCAGTCCCAGCACCCTTCAGGGAGTCCTGGGCACATGGAATGTTGTCAAAAATAAATGAAGGGATCCGTGAATTTTCAGCCCTGGATCTAAGCAACCTCCTCACCTGAGCCAACTGCTTTTGAAAACAACGTCTGCTTGTGGAGTTCGGTTTGATCCAGTTTGCAATCATCTGAGGGAAAGGGGTTCCTTTTGGAAGCAATTGTATAAGCCATCAGCTCCCTGGAGGGCGCTTTTATCAACTCTGAAAGCAAGTTTTGCCCTTCATCAGCTGTTTGCAGGAGGGCTGAGCCAACCTCTCTGTGTTCAGTGTTGGATCCCCTCCGGCCTCCTCCTGAGAGATAGGCCTTTCCAGTAGGATCTCTGGCCTGCTGCGGAGCGCCCTGCTAGCCCCCTGCCCCTGCGGCAGGGAAGGTTACATTCAGTCACTTGTGATTCCAATGTGCATCCGCTGGGCCTATTTCTCTCCCTCGCTCTTTTTCTTCCCTTGACCTGAATTAAGCCTCTCATTATCTGCCTCCCACTTGGATCAAATCCCCCTCCAACTTTTGTCTGCATCCTGGCCCCGCCGTTGGCCAGTCTCCCTGGGGACTTTGCAAAAGCCGGTGTTGAAAGCCCACTTTTTCAGACCCAGGCCCAACCGGCAGCCACAGAACAAAGAAGAGCGAGCTGCTTTCCACGAAACGGCCCCACCGAGTGTCCCCCTTCTAAGAATGCCGTCTCCTGTCCGCAGACACCGAAGCCTAAGGATTAAATAAGAGAAGGATACAGGCAAGAGCTAATATTTGTGGAAAGCTGCTTTGTGCCAGGAGTGAGGAGGGGTCCATTTTCATGGTTTATCTCACATAATGGGCTGCATGCAACCTAAAAATTAAGTAGCAATCGTCTCCGTGTCAAATGTCACATTTTACTTTTTTGTTTAATGTTTACTGATTTTTGAGAGATAGCGGGTGAGTGGGGGAAGGGGAGAGAGAGGGCAGAGGATGCAAAACGGTCTCTGCGGAGAGCCAGGAGAGCCCTATGGGGAGCTTGAACTCATGTACCATGAGATCACGACCTGAGCTGAAGTCAGATGTTTCACAGACTGAGCCACCCAGGTGTCCCTAAAATGTCACATTTTAAGCAGGAAATAAGATCATGACACTCCTTTGTTCAAAGCGCTTAGGTGACCTCCCATGATGCAGAGACTAAAACCCCAAGGCCTGTCCACGGCCACTGGAGCCCCATGCCTGCCTGACCTATGCCCTACCTCTCCCACCCCCAGCCCTCACCCCCACCCCGCTTTCTAGTGATGGGAACTTATGCGTTTTTGCACACATTGTAGTATCTACTATTTACCTTTTGTTCTGAATTGCCTGTTCTCCCCTCTCCCTCCATATAATCACATGGGTCACAGTCTCTGTCTACTCAAAGCTTTTCCAACTGTCATCTTTCCAGAAAGATCTTAGCTGGCCACTCTACAAGGTGGCCTCCAAGTCTGGAAATGAAAGAAACACATTATCCATGGTTTATTGACATTGACTTCAATGTCAATGTCAATTATTTTACATGGTAAAATATTAGTATTCGGATTACCTGTGTGGATGGCCACCTTGTTTTTAAGCTACGTCTCCTCACTCATTGCCTGCCTCGCTTGATTTTTTTTTTATATATTCTTTTCATTTTCAATGTATATTTTTATCATTTATGTGTCCCACGAGAATGCCTATTGTTGTTTACCGCTGGCTCTCTGGGGTCTGGGAAGATGCTGGGACAGAACTGGCATCCGATAAATATGGTTGAAAAAAATGAATGGAGCCAGTGGCAGCCGAGAAAATGTAAACGACTCGTTCAGGGTGGCAAAGCTACCGAGCAAGATTAGACAGGATTTGAAGCACATCTTGATTCCAAAGCTTATACTTTGACTGCTTCAAATTGAACTTTTTTCTCATGTGGTCATTTAAATTGTAAAGGCAGCAAGGGGTGGAAAGGGGTAGGCAGCCCCAAACGCCCATACCATTGGCAAGATAACAAAGGCAGCCCTGATAGATTTGGCAGGGGCTTCTGTCGGGCAGGGGCTTCATCTGGGGACGTCCCGGGGAGCCCTGTGTCACTGGCTCTTCCACATCCCTGCTGTCTTGAACTTGGCAATTTTGTTGCGCTTCAGTGTCCTCAGCCACACAATGAAATTAAGAGTAATCAGTAAAATGATCCTAATTTACTCTGAGATTCAGACAGCCTGGCCTTGAATACTTATACCCCGATACCAACCCTGACCTTGGCCAAGTCATTTAAATTTACTAGCCTGGTGCCTTCCTTGCTACACCTCAGTGTAAATTAGAGAGGAAAGCAGTATCTTCATTGGAAGATAGCTATAACTTTACCCTCGTAAATTCCTTAATGCAGTGCTTAGTGTATGCCAAAGGTTGCTTGCTATTGCCGATTTGTTCTTTTCTTTCTCTCCTCCTCCTTCTCCTTATTGGTATTATTCATATTACTGTTATAATTAATAGCAGTAAAAATTGCTTGTGAAGTAAAGGTAAAGTCATGGCCCTTTCTGACCATAATGTCGATGTTTCTTGAAGACAGAAATGGCATTGTGTGGATACTCTGTGTCTAACTCTATTAGGAGACTTTAAGGTTATAAATATATAATATCCTTACAAACATTTGTGTCTTCATTGATGAGAAACAAGTAAATAATAAAGTCAATGCAGCTTTTTTTTTTTTAAGTTTATTTATGTATTTTGAAAGAGAGAGTTCGGGACTGGGAGAGGGGGCAGAGAGAGGGAGAGAATCCAAAGCAGACTCCACACCAAAAGTACGGAGCCCGGCATGGGGCTGTAACTTATGAATCTTGAGATTATGACCTGAGCTGAAGCCAAGAGTCAGACGCTTCATCGACTGAGACACTCAGGCACCCCTCAATGTAGCTGTTTAACATGGCTTAATATCACTTCTTGTCTGTGGATAGACCAGGAAATTTTAGCTGGGAAGCTCTGGTTATTTTCAATGCTCAAAATTAAGAAATGACACTGACTTTTAAGTTTAGGGATCACTGCTTTTCTTATTCTTTCACTTATCTTCATCTGTGTGGTACGCAGATGGGTGATGATTGTTTTGTTTGGTTCCCATGGAAGTCTTTCTGTTCATTATCTATGGCTTCTACCATGGTCTTCCTTATTTCATAAAGCTCTGTGTACTTCCTTTCTGTATCTGCTATGTTTTATAGTCAAGACATATTTATATTCAGTAAAACATTTACTGAGCATTTCTTAAGTGCCCAGCATGGGGAGGGTAGAGATGAATTAGCACTGAGTCTGAAGCAGGAGGGCTTGAATAAATGGGGAGACAGATACACAAACAACATAACTCAAGATTTCCTAGGTTGTCCCTGCCTGTGAGTACAGTTGGATCAGTACAACAGTAAGAGCAGAAAACTCTCCCTAACTTCAACTGCATCTGTAGATCCACTGGATATGTGGCCCGAGAGATTCTTAGTCCAGAGAAGTCAGGATTACAGGTGCGCATGTGTGCCTGGACAAGGTGTTTTTGCAAAAGATTGGACAAGGCGTGGATTGGGGCACCTCATGACAATCCTTGAGGTTCATGAAAAAGGGAAGTTCCTGGAAGCAGCCTGTGAGTAAAGTGCAAGGTTGCTGATTAGAAATAAGTTCATCTTTTGGTTTCATCTCAGGTCATATCTCAGAGTTCATGAGTTTAAGCCCCCTTTCAGGCTCTGTGCTGGCAGCATGGGGCCTGCATGGGATAAGGGGGTGGGGGTGTCTGGGTGGCTCTGTGGGGAATAATCTTAGGAATTCCCTGGCCTTATGCCAATAGGGTAACAAGGCAAAAAGAAGTACAGAGGCATAAGATGGTCACACCCGAGTTTGGGTAAACAAGATTAGCACCCCAGGAATAGTGAGGTACAAGGACACCCCAGAATAGAGGAGGTGCAGAGCCCCCAGAATAGAGAGGGAGGGGCAAAGGCCCCATAATAGAGAGGGGCACAAAGGCACCCAATGCAAAGGCATATGAAGTAAGCAAGATTTGGCATTCAGGACAGAAGGGCCCCCCAATTTAGTACTATAGCAGAAAGCTGCCTTCACAGGAGGGAAGGACCAAGTTAGGTAAACAGGTAAATTGTGTTATAGACCACTGTGCTGCAGGTGAAGCAGCCCAGAGTGGAGATGGTTAACAGAAGAAAAGGTGCCTTATTAACCCTGAGGCTATTTCCCCTATCTGTCTCATCCCCTAGGCTAGCTAAGTTAAACAGACACGGCGCCTCCTGTCTGCTCTTAACAACCATCTGCCCATCTGCCCGGCACCAAGCTTTTGTTTTATACTGACCCAAACCCCAAACATCACATATCTTCAAAACCCCCTTTTCCCTCATGAGCCCAAGTTAATGTTCCCAGTTTCTTTTTCTCTTTGTACATGCCCATCACATTTGTAAGCTTTCTTTTCTTAATTAATACAGGGCAAGGACACTTATTCGGAGCTCTTGTCTTTTCCTGGACATTAGCCACCTCTCGCTTTTCATCCTGTATCCTGCTCTCTTGCTAGAAAAGAGAGAACTTTAGACCCAGAGCCTAAGACATGGCTCAGTTGATGAAGCGTCAACTTGACTTTAGCTCAGGCCATGATGTCATGGTTTGTGAGTTCAAGCCCCATTTCAGTCTCTGTGCTGACAGCAGAGCCTGCTTGGGATTCTCTCTCTCTCTCTCTCTCTCTCTTTCTCTCTCTCTCTCTCTCTGCCCCTCCCCCACTGGTGCGTGCATGTGTGTGCTCTCTCTCTCTCTCTTTCTCAAAATAAATAAGTAAATTTAAAAATAAATAAAAATTGGTTCATCGAACCAAAGAGAAGTAAGAATATAGGAATACGGAGGGATTCCAAGCTCAGTGCTTTCAATGTTAGGGAAAGTTAGAAGCAGAGATACTTAAAGCCTATTGCTAAATCCATTTCATTGCTACATAAAAACATTGCTATGTTTCTAGCACATTTACACACTACCCCAGCATATCTTCACTTAGATGAACACATGTCTTTGTAGACTTAGAGCTTGTAAACATTCCCTTAACAGAAATAATTAGATTTCCAGGTCTCCTGGGATAGTGGTAAAAGTTCCGAGTTTGAAAAGCATAGTAAAAACTCAGTTTTTCCAAATCTTTAAGGATGATTCTTCCACTGGGAATCCATTAGCACATATGTTTTCTTTTTCTTTTTCTTTTACTTTTTTGGTTTTTTTTTTGGGGGGGTGGTTTTTGCACATATGTTTTCAATACACTTGTCTTCAAACATTGGAAATATATGGGGCACCAGAGTGGCTCAGTCACTTAGATGTCCGACTTTGGTTCAGGTCATGATCTTGAGAGGTTTTTGAGTTTGAGCCCCACATCAGGCTCTGTGCTGTGATCTTGGAGCCTGCTTGGGATTCTCTCCCTCTCTCTCTGCCCCTTCCCCACTCACTCTATCTCTTTCTCTCAAAAATAAATCAATAAACTTTAAAGAAAAAAAAAGGGAAGTACCATGGTGGCTCAGTTGGTTAAGTGGGTGGCTCAGTTGGTTAAGCATCCAACTCTCGACTTGGGCTTATGTCATGATCTCATGGTTTTTGATTTTGAACCCCACCTCGAACTGTGCTATCAGCACAGAGCCCACTTAGGATCCCCTGTCTTTCTCTTTCTCTGCTCCTTCCCCCCTTTTCTCTCTCTGTCTCGAAAAATAAACTTAAAAAAATTTGGAAATTTATTTGTATGCATGAATATATGGTATGTCTTCCCATGAATCAGTGACCCATCTGAAGTGCCTCAGCAGCTACATGAGGTGGAGATTGAGGGTAACCACCGAGACAGGATAAAGGGAAATGATAAGGAATAAAGCCTCTTAAGGCTTATATATATAATTCAGCAGCCAGTGTCAGATGGCCAGGGCCACTTTTTTCCTCCTTCGCCTGAGGTCCTGGTGTGTACATATCGAAAATATTAACCCCTGATAAACAGAGACCTCTCTTCTGTTTTGTGATTGCCTATTACAACCCTCTGGCATCACTTTATGGTTTCTTCCATGACAACCATCATTTGGTTTTCCCACCAACCTTGTGAGATATATACGATCTTACTATTTTAGAGGAGAAGAAAATATAAGATCTAAGAATTTAACAAAATTGCCCAAGTTTTCAGAAGATAATTAGTGACAAGTTCAGGATTCAAAGCCCAGGGTCTTTTCACAACAAGCCTTTAGCATTGATAGTATATATTTTCTTATTTGGGGGAGGCAGCCCTCAAGGGTGTAAGAGATGCCTCGCTCCTGATATTGACACATTTGTGTAATCATCTCCACTTGAGTGTGGGCTGGAGTTAGTGAGTCATTTCTCATGAATAGAATGAGGCACAAGTGATGGATTCCCACTTCAAACACTAGATTTTCAAAGATGGTGGATTTCATGTTGGATGTTCTTTCTTGCTTTCTCCCAGGTCACTTGCTCTGAGGGAAGCCAGCTGTCTGGCAATAAAGGGGTTCTATAGAGAGACCCACATGAGTGAACCAGGAAGATCTTTTGAGGTTTGCTGTTAGCTGAGTAAAGTGGAAGGGTTTTCCAAGGCCTGATACTGGCCAGAGAAACAGAATCTCTTCCAGTCAAGGTTTGAGTTGACCATCAATAGCTGATATCTTGACTGCAGACTCCTTAGACATCTTGAGCCAGAATCACCCAGCTGAGCTACTCTCAAATTCACAATCCATAGAAACCTTGAAATAATAAACATTTATCATCCTCAGTGGCTGAGTTTAGGGGTGATTTGTAACAGCCAGAGGCAACTAACACAACATTCAACATCACTCAAGAAACCAACCTAGTATTTTTGGTAGGACTGCAGTGGAATTAATAATATGTGTCATTTTCAAAGAACTTCATTATTATAACATATATAAAATCGCTGTGAAGGAAGCACTTACAACCAGTTTATAGACAAAATGAATTAACATTTACAAAATACAGCAATGGATGGTGTGATCTATGTAAACCATGACATGTTTCAGCACTGATTTTTAATTTCTAAGTAAAGATTATTTACCTATCATGATGGTTAATTTTACGTCTCTTCTTTTCTGAGCAAAGTGATGCCCAGATAGCTGGTAAAGCCTCATTTCTGAGTGTATCTATGAGGATGCTTTGAGAAGACATTAACATTTGACTTGGTAGACTGAGTATAGATTGATGCTTTCACCAATATGGGCACCTAAATGGAACTGGTTTTCCAGTCTTCAGACTCAAACTGAAATATACCACAAGCTTTCTTGTTTTTCTAGTTTGCATATAACAGATTGGCAGATTGTGGGGCTTCTCAGGCTCCATTATCCTGTGAACCAATTCCTATAGTATATAGGTTACATCCTATATATATATATTATATATATATTGCATATTACATATTACATATTATATATTATATATTATATATTATATATGTATAGGATATTATATATCCTGGATCCTATATAGTATCCTATATATGATATATATATATTATATATATATATCATATATATATATCATATATATATATGATATATATATATATATGATATATATATATACAAAATCTTCTACTGATTCTGTTCCTCTGACAAGTCCTAATATGCCTTCCGTGATGATAATGGAATTTTAACAAAAAAAGAAATGGATGACAGATTCATTTAGAAAATCTTTTAAAATACAGACCTTAGAAGAATTGATTTGATAGGGAGGTGGAAAGAGTAGTCAATAAAAAGAAGCCTGAAGAAGGTGTTCAAATTTTGATCGTAAGTGCCTGGAAGAAATGGATTTCAAACGCAATTCCCATCTAATTATGGCAAAACTAACACAAATCAGATGTAGACATCAATAGGGTGGGATCCATTTCTCTTTCAGTTCCCAAGTTATGTCTGACTTGTACAGTTTCTCCCCTATCTTGCTATCTCTTAAAACACCTGGATTTTCAGAGCGCCTGGAGGGCTCAGCTGGTTAAGCATCCAACTTCAGCTCAGGTCATGATGTCAGAGTCTGTGAATTAGAGCCCGGTGCTGGGCTGTAGTCTGTCGGTACATAGCCCTCTTCAGTTCCTCTGTCTCCCTCTCTCTCTGCCCCTCCTCAGCGCGTTCTTTCTCTCTCTCTCTCTTTCTAAATAAATAAATAAACTTAAAAAAAAGAAAAAAAACCCTGGATTTTAAGTATCATTTTATGGACTTGTCCTTTCCAAGAACTTAGTTTCCAAGTTTCCACGAACTTAGTCATTTCCAATATGCATCTTAATCCCTGTGAGGAAGGTGACTATCTCCACTTTACGGATATTAAGAGTCTGCACAGTGGGAAGAAGTAATAATTGATGATATGATTTATATGGATAAAGACAAGGTGAGCAGTGACTTTTTAATTTCCAATTAAAGATTGTTTATCTCTTATGCATATTTATTTAGCATGTGGAATGAATAGTTTATTAATTTACTTCAAACTAGGGATTTGAGGGCCTCCCAAATTATGTTATAGTTTGCTTCTTTCTTGGAAACCACTGCTTCTTTTCCAAGCTTTAAGTCAAGTTCTGAAGTCTTCAACTAAATTACAATTGAATTGCTGTCTCCTGGCTTCTGTGCAACATTCTCCTCACCAGGCAAATTTAGTCAACCAAGGGCCAACCGAAACGCCCTCCATGGTAATGATTTTAAAGTAAGGAGACCCCTGGCTGGGACAACGTCTAGACATGGTTACCCAACCGGACTTGGCTACGTCAGTGATTTCGGCCATCTTGACAGTTGCCTTAATCAAATCGATTGTGTGACGATCTACTTTAGTTGGCAAAGAAATTTATATTCTCAGCATATCCAGACAGGAGGATAACAGCATTATTTTTAATAGTAGACGTGTTTAGTGAAGTTTAAATTTTTTAATGTTTATTTTTGAGAGAGAGAGGGAGAGAGAAAGAGGAGAGAGAGAGAGAGAGAGAGAGAGAGAGAATGAGTCGGGGAGGGGCAGAGAGAGAGGGTGACACACCACCCGAAGCAGGCTCCAGGCTCTGAGCTGTCAGCACAGAGCCCAGTGAAGCTTAAATTCACTTAACAACACTGACCATTTTAAAGTTCGCAACTGGTCAGCATTCGGTATATTAATGATGTTACGGAACTGCCACCTACATCAAATTGTAGAACATCTTCTTCACTTGAAAAAAAAAAAAAGTCACCTATTCACTAGGCATTGTGTCTCCATTCCTCACTCCCATCTCCAGCCCCGGGGCAGCCACCCATCATCTGTCTCTAAAAATATACCTACTGGAAGTTTCATATAAATGACTCCATACAGCACGTGGTCTCTTGTGCCTGGCTTCTTCCACGTACAAGGTTGTGAAACTTCATCGGCATCGTAGCATGTATTGGTATCGCTTTCCTTATTCCAGAAGAACAGCGTTCATTGTACGGATAGACATTTTGTTTCTCTCTCTGTCGATGGACATCTGAGTCCTCTCTACCTTGGAGTGTGTCAAGTCCAAGTACTATGAACATTTGGGTATAAGGATTGGTTTGAGTATCTGTTTTCAAGTCAGCGAAATGTTCCACAGGATTAACATAAGATGGTGGGGAATTGAGGAAGAAGTAACTAGAAGGTTTGGGCTCAATATACTTTCATGTGCTCCCTATTTTACTTGTATTTTTATTTAACTTTTTCAACACTGCATTGTCTGAGTCTAGAGGGATCCCTGGCACATGGCAGGCGTTCTGAAAATATTCTCGGAATAAATATTACACCCTTCATTTTGCTCCCTGGTGCTGCGAATAACACAGCCAATAAATATTTCCCAAATAATTATTTTTAATTTAAAGGAAAGGAGATGAGTACATCTAGAAAAAAGAAATTCTAGGACTTACTTAAAATATTCATATTTTCTCTCTCTCCCTTTTAAGAGCCCGCACGCTTTATTAGATCACCCACCACCTACTACTTGATGATTTGAAGCTTGTTTTCTTCAAAAGTCTTTGGCATTACCTCCAAGGGAGCCTCTTAATACTAAGTCAAGAAGTGCCTTGACAGGCTTGAGAGAGAGAATTCCATATTTCCTGTTGTTGTTAGTGATTCCCCCTGTTATGAGCCTGTTTTATGTCTGTCAATTATGTGTCATGTGTTCTGAATTATACAAGCAGGATTTCACAGCAGCACATATAACAATAGGAGAGTTACAACACGCTGCTCTTACTGTGCAACTGATTTGTTATTTAAACTGAGCCCAGTGGGCAAAAACATCATTTGTATTTTTCCTCTTAGTTTTATATTTTCCTTGCATTCTTACAGCACCAAAAGATTTCTCTGGAATGGAAGGCTATTACTAAAGAAGAAAGATAGCCATAATATTTACGTTCTTACTAAAATACTTCATTTCACAGTTGTCTTGCAATAAACAAAATTTTTCATAATGGCTGAAACCGTGCTTGGTAATTCACTTGAGACATAGAAAAAATAATTAATAATCCTTCTGCACCTTGGGTCTTAGGGTCTATTTGTCAATTTTTCTCTTCTGGTTTGAACGCGAAGCTTAAAATTTAGAAGGGAATGGGACTGAATTTTATGATTTAACAATTCAAGACTCAGCGAACAGGTGTTCATCAAGCTGAAATTTTAAGAAAAAAAAATCATTAAAAGGTAAAATAAAGCTTTTCTTAGCACCTGTAGAAAAGCCAAGATTCGCATTTCAGACATCTGACAAGAACGATGGATTATGTCTGAAAATACTCGGTTCATTTTTTGGAAGGTAAAAATAGAGAAAAGGATGGGAGAGTGTTTTCGATCTGTCTTTTTCCAAGGTCCCACTGCTGCAGCTGGGAAGGGGTAAACATTTTAACTATGGATGAATAATGATTTGCATACTTCAATGGCCTTGCCAAGTAGAATCTCCATAGACTTTGGGGACGAGTATTTAATTAGCAGAATGAATATGCTCAGATGGTAAGTCTTCTGGCCCAAGACCATTCCTGTTTTCTCTGCTTCCCATGACAAGTTCAATGAGTGTTTTATGAAGAAACAATTTGTCTCAACACCACTAAGGACGCAAAACTAAACTTCCATCTGTCAGCTTCTCTCTTCATAGTGATATGCACAGTGGCTGTGGTGGAACTTCACCTATAGCTGTGGGGTCCCTCCAGGCCCTACACCAACCCCCATTCAACACTTGAAGAGCACTGTGGAGAGAGAGCATCCCATACCCAACCTTTGGGTCTTGGAAGTTCTTTGGCTTCTTGACATTCCTTACACCCTCCTGCTTTGGAGAAGAATGCTAATTTCCTTTTAGATCCCTCTGAAGGGTGGCAGATACAGCTAGTGGAACTTTCTAGACCTGATAAAAGGGACAACGATTTCAGCTTTAAACAGGCTGCGCGTGTCCTCAGGCTCTGTTTCCCAGAGTATGAAATGATCTATCACCTTTGCAACATATCACCTGAAAATTTTCTTAACATTTGTTGGAAGGCTAAGTTCGTTACAATCCCCTAGTGGTTCCAGGTAGGTATGTGGGGTTATGCTACCCTCCCCTGGAGGCTCTGCGTGTCACCCATCGCTAATCACCTTAACCACTACTCTGTCCATTCCCAATTCATTCAGTTCTTGATATGCTTTCTTGTCAATGCCCCTGCTGTTTCTCAACCCGTATCATTAGATTTAAGGCAGCTGACTCCCGGTTTCTGGAGTCCTATTTGGTAAATGCCCCTGCAGGGCTAGGCAAGCTAGCTTGGGATTGTCACAGACCCTGACCCGTGATCTGTTGAGAATATTCACTCTTTTCTAGCTTCCCCAGCTTCCATCTTGGTTTTAGGTGTGGCTTTTTCTATGACAGTTTCTCTTGCCCAGTTATTTTGATGGTCAGCCCTGCTTGACTTGTTTCCCAGTTGTTCCCTCTTATATCAATCCCTCCCCTGGGGCTTCCCATTAAGAAAGTGTCTCCCAGCCTTCAGCCCAAAGTGAGGATCAAAGCAGCCCTCTTGGCTTGGTTTTTGGTCCTGCAGAAATCACATCTAAGACGATGGGCCAGTCCCAGTGCAGCTGCCTTCCTTTGCTTTTAATTTTCTCTCCCTCACTCTCTTGCTGCCTTTTCATCTCCATCTATCCCTTAGATGTATATTGAGAGACTGCTATGCGCCAAGGACGCTAAAGAGCACTGGATAAATAAAAGCAAACAAACAAATAAGTGAAAGCACAATTCCTATCATTGTGTCTGTCTTGGGGAATCTAATTAACAAGCACTTAGGCCACAAATGCAACACCAGTATGTGGAAAGCACGCCAGGTGCTAGACATCATTCTTGTGAGAAAAGAAGGTTGAGGCTATGGAATAGTTCCAACCCACTCTGTCATTGAATTGTCCCCTCGTGGGGAGAATAGAGACAATGTATGATGGCTTCCAGCAAGGGTGTAGAGCTACAACAGGTCTTGGGTAAGATCTTCATATACTGGGCTAAATGAGAAATGTATCCTGAACAGGCCGATATGTAAGCTTAGCATGGAAGAATAAGTTGAATTCCATTCACTGGAGCGATAGAATATTCCAGGCTTGTGATTTCATATAACTGGTTGTATGATTTCATATAATAGGTTGTAAGATCGACTTACCTTTTAAGGCGTTTTAAATTTAATAACTCATTTGAAAAAAGCAGATTATCCAATTGAATGGAATGAAGACACTTTTTTAAAAATGTTACAGATCAAAAACGATTCGTTATCACACTGATCACACCCAAAACGCAAAAAAAAAAACGAAGGATGGCAGGGACACCTTGAGAAAATGAGCATGATTTCTCAGAAATTAAGAGAATTGAGTTGATGAGGTTTTCGTAAGAAGAGCGGGGACAGATTTTTATTGGCCAGAGAAGATACACCAGCGCTACATAAGTTCTAAGTGATCGGCTCTTTGACAACAAACTTAAGGGGAAAATATTCTCATGTCCGGTTCACAGATGAGAAAAGCAAACCAAAAGAAGGTAATTCATTTGCTGAAGGTCATCAAACTAGTCTAGGGCAGAAGTTAAATTAGAACAAGCTCATTCACACAGCAGTTCAATTATTCTTAAACATAAGCAATTGCTGGGAAGTTTCTTTAGGTTTCTTTTTAGAGGCTAGGGTGCTCCTCTATTTCACTCACACTTACTGTTATGTGCTTGTGCTATATCCTTCTGTGTTCATTTTCCTCAAGGGTTTTGTATTCTATTGCATCCATCTGTCTCCACAGGACCACATCTGACTTTTCCTATTCACTATATAAATTAATCCTGACAACAGTCATGTGAAGTGGGAAAGTAGTTATTATCCCTGAGATGAGGAAAGAAATGCTTGAAAATATTCAATAGCTTTTCCAAGGTCATCAGGCTTAAGGAACAGAAAGGGAAAAAAGAAGTTACATTTTTTTTACTGCAAAATTCAGGATCCTTTCAGGGCTTCATTCGTAGCACTAAGCCATGACTATGTCTCAGGACCATCAGATGAGTTTATGTTTAGACCAGCTTTAAATTTACAGAAAAATTGGGGCTCCTGGGTGCCTCGGTTGGTTGGGTGACTAATTTGAGCTCAGGTCATGATCTCACAGTATGTGGGTTCAAGCCCCACATCGGGCTCTTGTGCTGAAAGCTCAGAGCCTGGAACCTGCTGCAGATTCTCTCTCTCTCTCTCTCTCTCTCTTTTTCTCTCTCTGTATCTCTCTGTCTCTAACTCTCATGCACTCTCTCTCTCTCTCTCTCTCAAAAATGAATAAACATTCAAAAAAATTTAAATTACAGAAAAATTGGGAAGATAATACAAAGGTTCCTATGTATCCCCTAACATAGTTTCCCCTATGATTAACTTCTCACATCAGGATGGAAAGTTGTTAGAATCGATGGACTAATGGTGACATGTTGTAATTAACTAGAGTCCATATTTTATTCAGATTTCCTTACCTCTTACTTAATGTCATTTTTCTGTTCCAGGATGCCACATTATATTTAGTCTCTTAAGGGTTCCCTTGGCCATGATACCTTCTTAGGCTTCAATATGATCTGTCACTGTTGATGTTGACCTCCATCATTTGCCTGAGGCAGCATTTGCAGATATCTCTACTGTAGAGTTATTTCTACCCACTTTCTACATTGTACTCTTCAGAAGGAAGAGAGCAGCCCACACTTGAACGAGGAGTGTATCTTGCACCTTAGAAGCATGGAATATCTGCATAAGTTACTTGGAATTCTGCTTGGGAAATCTGTGTCTTCTCTATATATTTCTTCAGGCATTTACTTAAATCAGTGCGGACACACAGATGTTTATTGTATACTTTTGGGCTATAATTCAATATTGCTTTATTTTGCTGCTCAAATTGTTCCAGTTTGAGGCATTGGTGTTGGTTTCTCTTAAAGTCAAGTTCAGGGGTGCCTGGGTGGTTCAGCCGGTCAGGCGTTTGACTTGGGCTCAGGTCATGATCTCACAGTTCATGGGTTTGAGCCCATGTCAGGCTCTGTGCTGACAGCTCAGAGCCTGGAGGCTGCTTCAGATTCTGTGGTTCCCTCTCTCTCTGCCCCTCCCTGACTCATGCTCGCTCGCTTTCTCTCTCTCTCTCTCAAAAATAAATAACCTTAAAGTCAAGCTCAAATTTAATTTAATTTAAAAATCCTTCTTTCCTAACATATAAGCAATTGGTAGTATTGTTTATATGAACCTTTGATCCTGCAATGTTACTATCTTCACCTATCAGTTCCAGGAGCATTTTTGTCCAGCTTTCTAAATTTCTTATACAGACAACAATGTATGCGAATAAACATTTTATTTGTTCCTGCCCTTTAAATCTGTATATTGTATCTTATATTCTAATCATAGTGTAATACCTGGGGCTTCCGGCTAAATGTCTAGTAGAAATGCTGAGAGAAGATATCCTTGCCTTGTGTCCAATCATAGAAAGCATCCAGTTTCTCGTCCTTAAATAAGATGTTATCTGTCCACTTTTTGTAGATGTTCTTTGTCAAGTTGAGAATGTTCACCTCTATTAGTTTTCTGAGAGAATTTTTCTTTCTTTTAATCATGAATAGGTGTTTAATTTTTGGTCAAATGCTTTTGATGCATCAATTGATAGGAGCATCTTATTTCTTATCTGTAGCCTCTTGATGTGATTAATTACATTAGTTGATTTCCAGATGTCACATTTCTAGAATGAAGCTTGCTTGGTCATAATGTAGAGTCATTGTTATACATTCTTTATTATGTTCAAGTAGCTAATATTTGGGGTTGGTTTTTGCATCTATGTTCATGAGACATATTGGTCTGCAGTTTTCCTTTCTTGTAATGTCTTTCTGTGGTTTTGATATTAATGTAATGCTGGACTCATTGAAAAAGTTGGGAAATGAATGTATCTGGGGTCTGGTGCCCTTTCTCTCTCCCTCTCACTCTCTCTCTCTTTTGGAAGGTTATTAATTATTGATTCATCTCCATTAAGATATTTAATCCCATAGAAATGATCTCTATCTCATTGTGTGAATCTTGGTAGTTTGTGTCTTCTATGGAATCCATTCATCTCATGTGTCATCACGTTTGTGGGTTTAAAGTTGTTCACAGCATTTTGTTTTTGTTTTCGTTTTGATGTTGATGAGATCAATAGCAATGATCCTTTCTTTCACTTCTGATGTTGGTAATTAGAGCCTTCTCTCTCTCCTTTTTCCACCTTGGTTAGCCTTGCTAGAGGTTTATAAATGTTATTGATCTTTTGGAAGAAACAGCTTTTGATTTTGTTGATTGTCCCTATTGTTTTCCTGCTTTCAATTTCATCGATTTTTGCTCTTTTATTTATTTTCTTAGTTTCTTTAGGCTTAAATTGATCTTTTTTCTTTATTTTTTTAAAAGTTTGTTTACTTTGAGAGAGAGAGAGTGAGCAGGAGGAGGGGAAGAGAGAGGGAGAGAGAGAGAGAATCCTAAGCGGGCTCCATGTTGTTAGTGCATAGCCAGAGACAGGGCTGGAACTCACGAACCGTGAGATCACAATCTGAACCAAAATCTGAAGTCGGACGCTAAGCCGACTGAGCTACCCAGATGCCTCTGCCTTTCTCTTTTCATTTCAATCGCAAAAATAATTAGATGTGGCATCCCCAAACTCCATTAGACTGCAAGTCGATGCTCAGTGTTCAACTACATTATCTTGTCCTTTAATCAATGAAGATCACAACCCCAGTGACCAAAGCCTCTTCTAAATTTCTAGAGATTGTGTTATCTATTCTTTCTTGGACACGGACCACATGTCAAATCTGACTGAAGATTTCTATAAATGAGACAGTTCTATAGAACTGTCCACTCTATAAGCATGACTGTTTCTTGACTATAAGAAATACTGAGCCAAAGTTTACTGCTTCAACCACACCCAATGTTGTATCTGGAACATAGAAGATACTCAGTGAATATTTATTCAATGATTCTGAGCTTGTGGTGACCTCAATATATAGTAAGTCAGACAATGCTCTCTCCCAACTAAAAGTACCGTGTCTGGTCAGCTTTTTCTAGAGAGGAAGAAAAATAATAACTGGGAAAGTTTAATGTTGACAGGAGATTTAGTAGAGAATGCTTCCTCCTCTAATCATAGGAAACCTGTAATAAGATGATAAAGCCACCGCACCTTTACCCTAGTCAGATAGTAATAAATATTTTTACATAACCAAGAGTTTGTTATGTTTCTTTCACTGTGGTAAGTAAGGCCCACCCTTGGTTATCTGGGGTGAATGTGGATCCAAAGTCCACATCCGTTTCCTTTGAGAATAAAAGAGAAAACTGTGAAAGGACAAAGATCAGGCCATGCAAAAAAAAAAAAAAAAAAAAGATAGAAAGAAAAAAGAAAAAATCAGAGGCATTGGAGGAAAACTTAACTTGGTTTTCTATTTTAAATTCACACTGTCCTGAACAGGAAAACAACACTTGGTACTAATCTGTATGATAACACATACCTGATTACATAAGGGCTGCAACAAGACACAAGTTCCTTCACAGTAGAGATTCCTATTAAGTCATATTTGAAATTTTACCTTCTGTCACATCACTGAAATTCGCCTCTTTTTTCTCTTGTCTCTTGATGCGAGAAATATTTACCAAATACGCCCGAGGAGACACTCAATCCATCTAACATTCCTGGAATGTAGCAGGAAACCTCAAGTTCCTAGTCGATGTAAATATAGTCAACATCAACCTCCAGTGTCAATGTAATCGTCAAGAAAGATGCTGCCCCTGGGCCACCTGGGCGGCTCAGTGGTGGAGCATCCAACTCTTGATCTTGGCTCAGGTCATGAGCTCACGGTTCATGGGGTCAAGCCCTGCATCAGGCTCTGTGCTGACAACATGGAGCCTGCCGGGGATTCTCTCTCTCCCTCTCACGCTGCCCCTCCCCTGCTTGCACGCTGTCTCTCTCACCAAATAAATAACTTTAAAATAAATAAATAAATAAATAATAAAAAAAGAAAGATGGTGCTACTATTTCCCAGTGTTTGTGGGAGGGTAGGAGCTTAACTTCATAAGCAAGATTAGCAAACATAGGTTATCTGATCACATGGACTAACCCCCTTCTGCAACGTCCCTCAGGACTTTTCCGTTAGCACACCCCAGCATATAAAAGGCCTGATTTTGTTTCAGCAGAATTGACCTCCGTTTATACTGAAGTGGTCTCTCTTTTCCGCAGTAGTCTGAGTAAAATCTGGCCTGCTATTTTTAACGTGTCTCAGTCCAAAATTTTTCTTTTATACCAGCCATCTATATGGTACTTCTGCCTCTCTGATTTGAACAGTTACTAGCATAAGCAGGAAGATCCACCAATATTTGTTGTATAATTTTATAAATCAATTTTTATGGTATTACTTAACCCTGCTTCTAGTTAAGTAGAAGCAAAATTGGAAACTTGGCTTTTTCTTCAAATTGGGTTTCTCTTGATAACTAAAACTTGGTTTTGCAAATCATTATGCTGCCTCGGGTTTCTCTCGTTTGGTAGCAGTAATAACCTTCAGCAGTCCTTACCCTGGGAAGAGGCAGGCCCTGCCTCCTGCAGAGGGGACTTCCCGCACTTTGGAAGATCAAACAAAACGATTTCTGCATTAGTCACTGCAATCGTGTGCATGTCTCTTGATGTTGGAAGTAATTCCATTAATAGGACACGAGGTGGTATATGAAAATAGGGAATTGAGTTGAGATGGAAGGGGTTACCTTTAGCGAAAACACACAATGATTGCTTTCTCATTCGGCTTCATGTTGACGTTGTCCTGAAACCCGGGAGTATCTAGGCATGGAAACCAGGTGGCTTAGTCTTGGCATGCACACATGTCGTGAACCATGGGGATAAGTCAACACTTCAAAGCCATCATTCATCATGCCTCCCCTGAACCATCTAGTAAACATCACTTGCCAAGAACTCAAATGGACATTAGGGATATAGATGAAAGACACAACCCCTGCCCTCAAGGAAATTGTGGGTTGATGAGAAACAGGTACATTAGACACTGATAAGGACTATGAAAGAAACAGAAGCAAAGAAGATGAACAGTCATGTGCCTGAGGGCCTCTGACCCCCTTAACAATTGCTGAATACAATCAAATCAACAAGAATGCAGCTGGAAATTCCTTGAAGTGAAAACGCAATTACTTCCAACCATCAACTCAGAAAGGAAAAAAAGGATGTTACTTCTTGTTAGAGTAAGGTAGAACAGGACACATATGTGTGTGTATATATATATATATATCCACATATATGGAGATATATATATATATATATGGGTATATATATGTGTGTGTGTGTGTGTGTGTGTGTGTGTGTATATATATATATGTATATATATATATATATATATATACATATATATATTAGTGTAACTGTTTATTTGTTCATTCTGACTTTAGCCCCATATCAAAGAAGATCAGGGCCTTCTTTCCATTTGCTCTCTGTTAAAAGCTTTCAAAAGTGACCTGCTGAAAGGTGGGGTTGCCAAGTGGAAAGGATCAGTTCTTTAGAATTTATAAATGCACTAAAATGCAAGCTTTTGTTGTGTCAAACTATAGATGTAGAAACCTAGACTTGTAAATAATAGAAATGTGGAGCTCTGAGGGTCCTCTGAAATTGTGAGGCAATTTTTACAAATTATTGTAAAGTCGTGGAAACTACCCTTCTAAAAGCATTGATGGTGTGCCCCAAAACCACTAAGGAACAAAAGTGGCCAAGATCCAGCATTGGGTGAACCAGAGGGGTGGAAGGAGACTTCCCCACCTGTGATATGGTCCATTATCATAAATCTCCATCCCGTCTTTGACCCCCTCACCTGCCCCCTTGGGAGACGGATTGCATATCTGATTGCTGCTTGTAAAAGCAAGAACAGGACATATGTAGCCAAGACGCTCAGGTTCTTTTTCTTTGGAACAGGCTGACCTGTGTAGAGTATGAGTTTCAACAGTGAGCTCGTGAGAGGTCCCAGCCACCATGAGGAGGGACTCAGTGCTCCAGCACTCCTAATTTGCAGTGGGAAGTCTACAGAAAAAGTTAAGCATTCGAAAGCGCATTTCACCAATACTGTCTGCATTAGTAATAACAGCAATATTTCGGTCTTATCACCAGAGGCCAAACACTTAACAATCCTGGTAACTGTTCCACAACCAACCCTCCAAAGAAAACAAACAAACGAACAGATCTGAAGCTTCTGGAGAAAGAGTCTATTTACCAGGCTCTCAGAAACACCAATATTCAGGTTTCCTGCCTTCCACTTAAATGTGATTCATACAATATCACAGTGTCACTTCGAAACTAGGGTTCCACTATGTATTATATAACTGAATACGTAAACAAAATGAACATATTTTACGTATATGTATGTGTATATATATATACACACAATATTTTTAATTTATATCTAAATAATGATATGTGTGTGTGTGTGTGTGTGTGTGTGTATAATGTGTACTTGTATGTGTGTCAAGACCATATTTAAATTTATGTAGTGTGTCTGTTGTGGTAGTGGTCACACAGGCTTATGCACCCATCAAACCTTATGGGATACTTAAAAGGATGGAGGGGTGCCTGGGTGGCTCAGTCGGTTGAGTGTCCAACTCTTGGTTTCAACTCAGGTCACGATCTCATGAGTTCAAGCCACACATCGGGCTCTGTACTGACGGGACGGAGCCTGGGTCATCTTTTCTCTTCCCCTCTCTCTCTGCCCCTACCCCACTTGTACTCCTGCTCTCTCCCTCTCAAAATAAATAAACTCTTAAAAAAATTTAAATACATAAAAATACGTGAGTGAATTAGATGTACGCAAATTTTACCTTAATGAAGTTATTTTTTTAAGCATCAGCTTGTTCAGTTGAAATGACTATAATCTAGATGCTAGTTCAAATAGGCCCAAAGAATCCGTGAGGTGATAGTGGTTAACTGTTTTACTGCCTCCAGATCGTCGCCCTTGTTAATTCCACACATTTGCTGTGTGACTTGTGTTCCTTCCTTGATACGGAGTACCTATCTCCAGTTACTTACGTATTTATGTATGCATGTATTTATGTTTATTTGTTTATTTAGAGAGTGCAACCGGAGAGAGAGGCAGAGGGAGAGAGAGTGAAAATCTTAAGCAGGTTCCACGCTCAAGGCAGAGTCCACCTTGGGGCTCGATCCCACGCCCCTGGGATCATGCCCCGAGCAGAAATCAAGAGTCAGACGCTTAACTGACGGAACCACCCAGGTGCCCCCCAGTCGCAGTAATTTAGAATAAAGAAATGAAAGGACAGCCAGAGTATACTACCAGTGAAATTGCTATCTAAGAACAGAAACCAGAGAGCCAAATTTTGTCCTGCCTGTAGCCGATTGTCTTCTTTAAGCTAATAACACACCTCGGGTTCTCGAACTGGTATGGTGTAACGGGACATAATTATATACTGCTTGTCCTTGGCAGCAAGTATCAAACAGGTGAAAGATGCATCAGGTTTATAATTAAAATATTACTTTGACATTGAAATCTCTTAGTAGACTGGGTGTCAATGAGCTCCTTGAACTTCTGGCATGTTAACCGATCATCTTACTTTTCTTTTTTAAACAGAAGTTCCTAAATATTTTTCCCTCAGAAGCTGCTATTTGTCTCCTGCCCCTGAGCTACAGTGCTAAGTTAACAAATATGTGCTATAATGTATCTCCATCACTGCAATTATGTGAATTATAGCCATTTGGCTTCTAGGTAGACGCACACACGCACACACACACACACACACACATCTCAGGTTTCAGCCTCACACATGGTAAATCACAGGACACTTTTATAGTCTCTGAAACCCCTGCATTTACCTATCACTGGATATGATAACCTGATATTTCAATGATATTTCTAATGATATAAAAGTAATTTCCAGAAATAAACGTACATAGGCACACTTATCCATACATAGGCAGGTATGATTTAAGAAAGCAATATATGTGATATTTTTAGCATCTGCATGAGAATGAGGGCCATCCATTTCTTTTTCTTAAATTTTTAAAAGTATTTATTAATTTTTTGAGAGAGAGAGAGAGAGAGCACAAACAGGGGAGGGGCAGAGAGAGAGGGAGACACAGAATCTGAAGCAGGCTCAGGGCTCTGAGGTGTCAGCACAGGGCCCGACGCGGGGCTCGAACCCACGAACGGTGAGACCATGATCTGAGCCGAAGTCTGGCACTTAACCTATTGAGCCACCCAGGCACCCTGAGGGCCATCCCTTTTTTAACTATCCCTATAGGGGGCTGTGCATACCTATGAACAGGACTGTCATTGCTGAAAATATTTCTGAAACTGTTCTTTTTGAAACTGCCTTTGGTGCTAACTCTTCCCTATACTAACTAGTGACAACTCTTGGCAAAATCTTGGTCCTTTGAGAGTCGACTGAACATCTCAAAACTGCCAAAAGCATTTGGAACCAAGACTAATGAAGATGGCTTGCAGAGAAGCTGGGACACTGCTTGGAATCAACGACTCAGTGTGACTATAACATAATGAGGCTTTATTGTTCTCTGTGGCTTCTAACCTGTGTCTCATGTCAGGGCCAAATGCAGGGTTCATAACGTGCTTAGAGCAAATGCATATAAAATCTCTTCTTAATTATATAATTTGGCTACACCAAATAATAGATAAATATTGCCAGCATGTTCGCCCTTCTTTCTTATTTTTATTCCTCTCCTCGAAGGTCCTTATTTGACACCAATGGGACACAATAATTCCTCATCTTTGTAAAATGTGGTTTAAGATCCCTATACCACTTTCATGGGACTGTGAGTTTCAGACTTTATTTACCTTATCTGTGAAGTGGGCACATAACTCCCACATCATGAGGTTTTTGTAAAAATTAAATGTTCAAGCGTGTAAAGTGCTTAGTACAGTATCTGGACAAAATGCAGTATAACGCATGTTAATTCTCTTTCCCTTCCCTTCTGTCCTCTTCTTTACTAATAAATGTTTAGAATATTCTAACTTATGAAATGGTTTGTTAATTCGACAAATGGTAAAGACTCTAAAATCACAAAAGAAACAAACAAAAACTTTGCGGCCCATTTCCATCTTCAAGCAGAAATGCTAAGAGTTTCAGGGACAGTCATATTCCACACGTCATTCTTTCGTTCCAATACAGAAACCTCCTTAGCCTTGTCTGATAAATTCCAACAAAACATCTCAACTTGAAGTAAAGCATCTGTGTTACACTTTTAAAATTTTACACTGTGGGGCGCCTGGGGGGCTCAGTCGGTTGAGCGACCGACTTCGGCTCAGGTCAGGATCTCGCGGTTTGTGAGTTCGAGCCCCATGTGGGGCTCTGTGCTGACAGCTCTGAGCCTGGAGCCTGCTTCGGATTCTATGTCTCCCTCTCTCTGCCCCTCCCCCACTCACACTCTGTCTCTCTCTCCTTCAAAAATAAATAAGCATTAAAAATTTTTTTAAATAAAAAATAAATAAAATTTTACGTTGTTGTAGGTGATGATAAAATACCAAAGAGGGGAGGGGCATTTGAAGCATGTGTCCATTTACTCAGATATGTTGTGGATTGACTGGTTGAAAGAAGATCTCATTTGTAGTCCTTGTCTTCTCCTCCTCCTCTTCCTCCCCCTTCCTCCTCCTCCTCCCCCCTCCTCCTCCCCCCTCCTCCCTTCCCCCTCCCCCTCCTCCAACCCCTTCTTCTTCTTCTTCTTCTTCTTCTTCTTCTTCTTCCTCCTTCTAATTTTAAGAGAAACAAAGAAGACTAGTAACTCAAAATGTATGCAAGGATTTGCAAACAATATTTATTTTTGACTCCTAGCAAACTCAACTGCAAAGAGAAGGTGATGAAATGCTAATGATGTACATTTGACCTGAGCATGTGCCTGAGCAGAGGTTACAGCCCCAAGGAGCTCCTTGCTCCCAGGATCCTCCATTTGGAGGCAATGAGGACTCACTCCACAGTATTAAGTGGCTACACACTGTGAACACAAAAGCAGAATGTGAGCATTTGGATGAACCTGCCAGTCTAAATCCTATCATCTCACACAGGGTCCATAATAGCTAAGGAAAAAATTTTCAACCGGACTATTCTGCAGATAACAGATAACAACTCTCCTCTGCAGATGCAACTCTCTTGAATGATTCATTAAATTATAAAATATCCCTTTTTTTAAGTGGGAGGTGTGGTTTTGAGATGTCTTAGAGAAAATAGACCAGAGTGTGTAATTAAATAGAAAGCAATCAGAGAATTCTTAGCAAATGCTGTGCTGACAGCCCAGAGCCCAATGCGGGGCTTGAACCCACGAGCCTTGAGACCATGACCTGAGCTGAAGTTGAATGCTTAACCAGGGGCTTAACCCAGGGGCTCCTAAATTCCAAAATTCTAAGCATGCTATTTGGGACTGTCGGTCCACCTACTTTCTACACACATTTCATGTTTATTTACCCTGTGAGATTTTTCAGTAGAACTATTTGCAAAAAAACTAAAACTAAGAATTGTCTTGATAAATACCAAGAAGCACAATGGGATCTTATGTAAAGAATATGTTTCATTTTGGGGGCGCCTGGGTGGCTCAGTCGGTTAAGCTTCCAACCCTTCATTTCATCTCAGGTCATGATCTCACCGTGCTTGACATCCTTTCCAGATACATTGCTTGGGATAGCAGAACAACTAACTCCTAACACAGAAAGTTTTGTTTGTAAGAGAATGACCCCGTTGTGTTGTTATTGTAATGTTTACGTTTGGAAAGATCGTACATTTGATGGCAAAGAACTTCCCCTTTCTCAAATATTTATATGTGTATAATTATATCAAAACTACATTTAACCAGCATCCTGCAATGTATTTTTGTGTTCCTACAGCTTGTTTGAGGCTGGAAATCTCACTTGTACTTGATTCCATTTCAAGTTTGTGATAAAGAACTCCAAAATGTAAAATAAATAATTAATTAACAAACAAATAAACAAGTAAAAATATAAAGTAAAAAACAAAAATAAGAATTGTCCCAAACTGGATCAGGAACGGAAACAGCCTACAGAAGCTGGTCGTGACACCATTTCTCTAGAAGAGGAAGGAGCGTCATTCCTGGTGAAGACAAATAACATTTTTGAGCGGTGTTGTTCACAGAAACTTCCTCCTCGGGAGAAATTAGTATTCCTGACAAATGTTAAGTGATTTTCCCTTGAACTTTAACAGGATTAAGTCTTATTCTGGGAACTTTACCTACCCAGTTGACTGTCAGCTAATTGTCAGTCAAGAATCCAATGACCTTTAAGGAGATTTTCTTTTCTTTCTGTATCTAACATGATTGTCTGTATTTAATAGATAATCCAACAAGGCTACCCATTCTTTCTCTTGCCCTGTAAGATACCTACTAAGAGTAACCCTTGAGTTGGCCCATTAAGGGATCTTTTTTAAACTTTTATTTATTCTGAGAGAGAGAGACAGAGAGAGAGAGACACAGAGAAAGAATGAAAGAGAGAGTGAGAGATCCTGGAGACTGCTGTGTCCACGTGCACAGGGGAGGGGAAAAGAGAGAGAAACCCAAGCAGGGTCCAAGCTGTCATCACAGAGCCCAGTGCAGTACTGGATCTCAGGAATAAGAGATCATGACCTGAGCTACAGATTTTTCTCTCCAGGTGCGGGTGCCCACGTGACTCACTCGGTTAAGTGTCCAACGTGAGCTCAGGCCATGATCTCACAGTCTGTGAGTTGGACTCCTGCATGGGGCTTTTCGCTGGCAGAACAGAGCCCTCTTCGGATCCTCTGTCCCCCTCTCTCTCTGCCCCTCCCTGAGTCACATGCGCCCATGCATATTTTCACTCTCTCAAAAATAAATAAAACATTCAAAAAAATCTCTCATGCAAAAAATTCTAATCAAAGTTTGATCTATGTTTTGAACCAGACTGTCTGAGAACTGTTCTTTAATACACACAGGAGAA
This sequence comes from Panthera uncia, assembly GCF_023721935.1. Taxonomy (NCBI): domain Eukaryota; kingdom Metazoa; phylum Chordata; class Mammalia; order Carnivora; family Felidae; genus Panthera; species Panthera uncia. The sequence continues at coordinate 7,991,703 of NC_064811.1, read as the reverse complement.
TATTCGGGTTTCCTGAAAGCAAGAAGCACGCATGTAGCTTGCATTTGTGATACCTGTCGTATTTACGTTGGACGGTGCTATCAGAGACAATGGGAGATGTTTTTTTTTTACTTAGGTGTTCTTGTTTTGCTCATTTTGTTCACTTGTGTTTTTCTGATCATTTCTAAGAGGGTTTGCTGCAAAAATCATGAAAAGCGTTTTGATCAAATTGTGTGGGATGGTAGGAAATGAAGACCTCCACCTGACGAATGACTAACAAAGTAGACAGTTTCTGGCTGAAACCACAGCAACAATTCTGTGATTCCATCAGTGTAACAAATATTTACTAAATTAGCAAATATCGCTAAACTTCTATATGTACTAAGCCAAGTACTATGTCCTGGAGACACAGTGATGAACAAGCACGTGTTTTTCTCCCCCATGTGCAGAGTAAGTAGGTAGCAGGCATCACGCTTCTAACTCTAAGTGTGTGTGTGTGTGGGGGGGTATCATATGGGATTTTAAATGATGGTGCTGGTCAATAAACCATAACCGTTGATAAATAGACAGAGGATATAACCTAGGCTGGAGGGTTTTGAAATGGGCTTTCTGATTTAGTAGTTTTTAACCTGATATCTGAAAGATCAGTTTATATTAGAGGAGTGAAGAAGGCTCTCCCAAGAGGACCCTCTTCAGTTCAAAACCATTCCCAGAGAGGGATTCTTCTGAAAGCCATCAGGTGCTGGGGGGTGAGTGTCTTGATCCTGAAGGGGTCATCTGGGCAGGACAACAGAGCATCTGCCACAGAATTTAAGTTTGATGTACTCTGCGATATCCAACTGTGGCTGCTTATCGGGCGCAGAGGTAGATTAACTGTTGAACTAAGGAATCTCAAGCTTCAGGAGTGTTCCTTGGAACGGATCCCTACTAAGGCTCTGGGAAGGATGCTAGCAAAGAGCTCCTAAGCTCGTATATATTGGTAAACTTGCAAAAGTAAGATATTTTAACCACAAGTTCCTTCCTCTATAGCTGTAACTGCCCTGGTGTTGAATTGCATTGTTGTGGTCACAGGTATTTTGGGATACAACAATGGGTATATAAAGTAAGGATTTGTTGCATTTGATCTTAGCAGATTATATTTATGAAATGCATAGTGGTTTCCAGGTGGAATTTTTATCAACTACTTCGATAGAGGAAGGTCTTTCAAGAATAAGTCTGGTGTGCATTATGACTCACAAAGGAAGCATCAGGAGTCATACAGTGACATAAACACGTCCTTCGAAGCCTAGCGCCAGACGCATGTGGATAGTGGAGGAGAAATAAAGCTGGAAACGTCAGGAAATGTATCTGATCTCTAGATCACAGAATCTAGAATCATGGCATCAGTTTTCATCAGCACCTGTTCAAAACAGAAAGTCTGCCCTGTCAGGGAGATACTTGAGTTAGAAACGATATCAAAGAGAGGACTGTTCCAAGGAACATCATTGGTAGTCTCTATGCCCATTAATGACCTCAAACAAAGGACGTGGTGGTTATGAGGAAAACTCTCAGAGGGTTTGACAAAGGCTTTCTGGATTTAGCAGAAGATAGACTGCTGTTTGGTTCTGGCTAAGAAATGTCTAAATGTGACAGAAAGCCCAGAAGCTTCCCCTATCCGAGGTCAGGGCAAAAAGGAGAATTGCAACCAAGATACACTTCCTCCATACAAAAATACTGATTTGGAGGGCCACATGCACCCCCATGTTTATAGCAGTGCTCTTAACAGTAGCCAAATTATGGAAAGAACCCAATGTCCATCTACTGGACAAATTCATAAAGAAGATGTGGTATATACACACAACGGAATATTCCTCGTCCATGGCAAAGAATGAAATCTTGCCATTTGCAACGATGTGGATGAAACTCCAGGGGATTATGCTAAGTGAAATAAGTCAGTAGGAGAAAGACAAATGTCATATGATTTCACTCATATGCAAAGGTTAAGCAACAAACCAGATGAACATAGGAGAAGGGAAGGAAAAATAAAATAAGACAAAAAGAGAGAGAGAGGAAAATCCGACGACACTTTTAACTACAGGGCACAAACAGAGGGTTGATGGAAGGAGGTGGGGGGTGGGCTAAATGGGTGATGGGGATTAAGGAAGGCACTTGTTGTGATGAGCACTGGATGTTGTATGTCAGTGATGAATCATTAAATTCTACCCTGAAACCAATGCTGCACGATATGTTGACTAAATTGAATTTAAATAAAATCCTGGAGGGGGAAAAAAAAAGATACATTTCCTTCATGCACTGTTGGAATAAGGAGCTCATGAGAAGAAAAGTATTGCCCGGATCCCAGAAACTACACTTGAGGTCCCAGGCAGAGGATCCCTGAGAGACCTACAAAAGTACTCAATGAGCGAAGGAGCCATCCAAAGGACATTTGACACCTCACGGGCAGTGATGCTGGCTGATGCCCCTGCCAACCATTTACTGCAAATTATCTCTCCCTCTGAAATTATCATGCACAGGAGCACCTGGATGGCTCAGTTGGTTGAGCAGCTACCTCTTGATTTAGGCTCAGGTCATGATCTCACGGTTGGTGGGTTCAAGCCCTGCATCAGGCTCTGTGTTGAGAGTGTAGAGCCTGCTCAGGACTCTCTCTCTCCCTCTCTCTCTGTCCCTCCCCCACTTGCTTGTTCTCTCTCTCTCTCAAATAAAGAAAGAATTTTTTTTTAAAAAAGGAAATTATCAGGCACAGCAGTTGAATGGTATGAGGTGGACGAGAAAAAGAGGAGAAGCCAGCTTTGACCCACTGCCCACTAAGACATCCAAGGCTGAATCAGACTCAGGGCTCTCCAATGGCTAAGAGCTCTGAACGTTTAATATTGCATTAGCCTAAACTGGGGTTATTTAATTACTAAACCAGAGTGGATTTTGAATGCCAAAAAGGGTGGAAAGACGGGATGCTATCGAAGAGCGTTTAGCAAAGCTGTGGAATCTTCCTAAACTTTCAAACAGAAATAGAGAAAGCATCGTCCCAGAGAGTGGGTTCAAAGGAACAGTGAAGAAAGAATGAAGCTAGTATTTTGGATGCCTTCTCAAGCAGGACCATAAACGGGCTTCGCATGCTTGGTCGCATATATGCTTCTCACATTTGGACTGATTCAGATCTTAATTTTTCATCTTTGCGTTTGAAAAAAATTCAGCGAAATAAGTCAGTCAGAGGAAGACCGATAGCATATGCTTTCACTCATATGTAGAATTTGAAAAACTTAACAGATGAACATAGGGGAAGGGAAGGAAAAATAAGATAAAAACAGAGAGTGAGGCAAACCATAAGAGACTCTTAAATACAGAGAACAAACTGAGGGTTGCTGGAGGGGAGGTGGGTGGGGGGGATGGGCTAAATGGGTGAGGGGAGTAAGGAGGACACTTTTTCCGGATAAGGACTGGGTTTCGTATGTAAGAGATGAATCATTGGGTTCTACTTCTGAAGCCAAAACTACCCTGTATGTTAGCCAACTTGAGAACAAAAATAATAATAATAATAATAATAATAATAATAAAAGGAAAACAATGAGTTCAATGTTGGATACATCTTAGCCGCACAATACATTTATAATAAATGAACCAATACTTATGTGTGTGTATATCTATGTATGGGTCATATAGCGTTTGGGGGACAGAGGTGCTAAAAAATACCCTCTCTGAGTCTGAGGAAGGTACCAGTGGGGCGGTTGCAAAGGTAATTTCTCATAGTTACTCAGCCCCAGTGACTTGCTAACCCCACGTGGAGGGCAGAGGTCCAAGAGGGTGAAGTGTCCCAACACTTTATCAACGCTCCTGAGTGGGCATTTAACAACCAAGCTCATCACAAAGGGCTTACATCATCGGAACTAATGAGGAATTAAGACACTGGAGCGAATCAAGGGACATTTTTCAAAGTTGTCTGTCATAGGCTATTGATCCCACAGCAGTTCATTAAACACCTGTGCAGGTAGGGCAGCGGCGGCTGCGCGGGAGATTTACAGCTGGAGCGGAGATCTCATCCATCACGCATCCTCTCTGTCTCTCCCGGCCCACCCCTACTCTCCTCCCAGACCTCCTGCCCTACTCGTCCATTGTTTGTTTCTTAGTTCCTTCCATCTCCTCGGAAGGACTCCTAGTGATTGATGACATCGGATAAATACGTTGTTCAATACAGAGGTGTAGAAATCCCCTAACTCGATGGCGCCTTTTCCTAAAGCTGCATTTGATCAGGGACCAGACTGCGCTTTCCATAAACCAGATTTTTATTCTTTTTCTAGTTTACCTCCCTGCACCCCCCACGCCCCTAACTTTGCCACGGTAGACCATGGCTCGCTGGAAAATCATTCACAAAAGGAAGAGGGAAGTGACACTTCAGCAAGAATAGAAGCTGACTGTCATCTTGAAAGTTGGTGGGAAAAAAAAATCATTTTCCAGGTATAGAACAACTGATTGATATCAAATCTCCTAATTAAATAACGGTGGTTAAGTAGTACATGGAAGACAGATCAATTTATATTGAAATTAACTTTCTTCTTTTCCCCTGGATTGTTCAGCAGTTCAACATGTATTATTAGTCACCTACACTGTCAGGAAGTGTGCTTCATAACCGAGGCCACGAGTAGAGAAATCGCTGTCTTTGGATGACAAGTGAACAGAGAGTCACAACACGAGTAACGGGTAAACTGAACCCTGATGATGCCAGCTCTTTTTGCTTGCCAGGCGTCAGAGCAGAAGGGACTTGACTAGCATTGGAGAGCGTTATGGGCTGAATCCATATGTTGAAATCCTCACGCCCTACACCTCAGAAGGTGACTGTATTTGAAACCAGCGTCTTTAAGGAAGTAATTGCATTAAAATGAGGTCGTGAAGGTGGAGCCCTAACCCAGTGTGACAGATGTCACTAAGGAAGAGGGTGTTTCAACACAGACATACACAAAGAAAAGAACACATGAAGACACAGAAGGCCACGTACAAGCCAAGAAGAGAGGCTTCAGAAGAGGCCAACGCCGCTGGCACCTTAATTTTGGACCTCAAGCCTCCAGGAGTGTGAGACAATAAAGTTCTGTTACTGAAGCTGCCCAGTCTGTGGCACTTTGTTGCAGCATCCATAGCAAACCAACCCAGAGGGGAAGTGACCGTAAAGGTTTGTCTACAGATCCGAGACTATCAAGGTAGGCACATTAGGAGAAGAACGGTGTTCCAAGTAGACTGAATAATACGTGCAAAAATTCAGAGCATAAGAGAGAGGTCATGAGACATTCCAAAATCTCTCTCTCTCTGTCTGGGGGACAGAATGGGAGCAGGAGTGTCTGGACGAATCTGGAGCTCTACGCCAAGAATCAGATATTAAAGGGTGGCCAGTGACTGGTGAAGAGGAACCACTCGCCTCCCGGCAAGAGAAGAAAGAGTTCTACACTGTTAAAAAAGACCCACTGGCCAAGTTGTTTCATCATTCTCTGCTTTGTGACGCGTCACTAGTCTCACCTGTAATGAGGAAAGCTGCATGGCAGAACCCAGGGCTGAAGCCACCTTTGCAAAAGGACATGAATTTATTGGCAGAGATTCTGGGGGCGTTAGAACGGGTTGATCACAACAGATGGAGACAAGTCGCTCCAGGAAGTGAACAGCTGCATTGGTCTACGTTTCTTTTCCATGATTTCAAATTTATAACAAAGTTAGTGCAACTTATCACCAGAGATAGATGGCATTTCAAATGCAATGAGCAATCACATGGGTGAAACATTTTACTATATATACATTCTATCTATCCATCTATCTATCTATCTATCTATCCACCTATCTAGATATCTAGGTACATAGATGGATGGATAGATAGATAGATAGATAGATATACAAATAGTATATGTATTATATATATATAAATGGATAGATAGAATATATAGTAAATATATATAATATATGGTATACCATATATTACATATATACATATACATATGCATACATATATATATACATACACATATAGAAAGATAGTCATTAGTTAAAATAAGAAATCTTATCAAAACTATGGGATAGATGACTGGAAAAACAATAAGACTCAGCCATTACAACATTATTTGATACTATAATTGAGATCGTCATATTTTGTAAAACAAGAAAGACGAAGTCATATCGTATAGAAAAAGGCAGCATTAACTAGTGATTGAACACACAGATTACAAAGCCATAATTCCTTGGTTCAAATCCTACCTCTACTATTGATTAACTGCTTAATCTTGGAAAAGTCACACAGCTCTCTGTGCCTCAGTTTTCTTATGTTAATATCATTTTAAGAATAATGATAGTAAGCATTACGGCTTGTTCCAGCCACTATAATAAGTGCTTTACATATATTACCTTACTTAATCCTCAGAACAATTATGTAAGTATCATCATTAACCCCATTTTACAGATCAGGAAACTGAGACAGAAATTGGTCAGGTAGCTAGTATAAGATTATAGTACGAGTAACTGCAAAGCAGAGAAGTGAACCCAGGCAATCTCTCTCCAGAGTCTATGCCATCATTACAATCTATTAGCTCCATATAATTATAAGCAACATTATTATTGTTATTATTATTATTATTATAAATTCTTACGATAGGCACACACTATCTCAACTAACGTACTCAACATCCAGGTCTTTTTTGCACATGTCTGATCTCACCCTATCTTGAGCCTTGAGCAGGTTATCTCTTGAACTAGACCTTGGTGTTTATCTTCCTATCCAGGATTGAACCCAGCACTTTTCTCCCTTGGTGTCTCGGTTTTCTCCAGAATTGGATCCAAATGGATGCTTACTTGTCCCTGAGGTTTGGTGTCTGATCAACGTTTCCCCTCTCAGTTCTTGGGTCCTGGTTCAGGGACATCTCTGACTTGAATCAGTCCATTCCCTTAAAGCTCCTTCACATGGGACCCAGCTCAATTTCAACTCTGCAACTGCTTCTTGCCCAGGTGACCCCTCCTATTGCAAATGTCTTTCTTCCCCCACCACCCTTGATGTAAAGCTTTTTGCTTTCAGCCATGGTAAGGGAACCCAGAATTTATAAACAAAGGTGAAGAGCGGTGGTTGAGAGTCTAGGCTTTGGAGAGGGAAGCCTTCAGTTTGAACCTTAACCCTACCAGTTTTTTTTTTTTTAATGTTATTTATTTTTGAGAGAGAGAGAGACAGACAGAAAGGGAGACAGAATCTGAAGCGGACTCTGCATTGCCATTGTCGAGGCCAAAGGAAGGCTCGAGCTCACAAAACACAAGATCATGACCTGAATGGGAATCAAGAGTCAGACGCTCAAAGGACTGAGTCACCCAGGCGCCTGTCCCTACCATTTGTTAACTATGCAAACTCAGAGGTCCTTGACTTCTCAGGGACCTCGGTAACTCCTGTGTGTTATGTGAATGACACTAACCTCTCTGTCATAGAGTTGCTTAAGAAGTTAAAAAAGACAGCAAAGGGGCACCTGGATGGCTCATTCGGTTAAGCCGCTGACTCTTGATTTTGGCTCAGGTCATGATATCACAGTTTGTGGGTTCGAGCCCTGTGTTGCACTCTGTGCTGACAGTGTGGAGCTTGCTTGGGATTCTCTCTCTCTCCCCCTCTCTCTGTCCCTCCCCCACTTGTGCTCTCTCTCTCTCTTTCTCTCTCTCTCAAAATAAACTTTAAAAAAATATATAAAACATAAATGAGACAGCACATGCAAAGTCCTGGGAACAGGTCACAGGACTTAGTAAGTACTCAATAAAGTGTCATCTTTATTTTAATTTTAATTTTGCTTCAGGCATTACAATTTATATTGTCAGAAATAGTGAACACAGAAGCAACAAACAACAAAGCACGTACTATCATGAATTTTTCCTGCTTAAAACCTGTAAGACTCCTAATTACCTTCTTTTTTTAAAATTTTTTTTAATATTTATTTAGTGTTTAGAAAGAGACAGAGTGTGAGCAGGAGAGGGGCGGAGAGAGAGGGAGGCACAGAATCCGAAGCAGGCTCCAGGCTCTGAGCTGTCAGCACAGGTCCGATGTGGGGCTTGAACTCACGAACCGTGAGATCATGATCTGAGCCGAAGTTGGACGCTTAACCAACTGAGCCACCCAGGCACCCGAAGACTCCTAATTATCCTCTACATGGGGGGTATCATAAGTTAATACCTCCTTATCACTATAGCTTCATAGTCTTCCACTTCTCCCTTCATAGTTTATTCTCCAATAACAAATTACTTATTCTTACATGTTTTACCTTTACATAGTGTGTTCCTCAATCCTAGAATCCCACACCCATTCATCTTCCCACCTGGAAAGGACCTACTAAAGCTGGTGAATCCAACTCACACGAAGATCTTGCTTCCCGGCCTGCTCTGAGAGGCCAGCCCTATAACCCCCCATCAAAGCAGAATAAATGCTCTTCTGTGTGCAAATCACGTGTCTTGAAAATGCATCTATGGGCTCACCTGTCCTGATGAATTCATAAATTATGGTGTAGCTTCATCCTTCTAGGGCTTAGCTAGATTCTGAGCACTTTATCTCATTCGCTGGTGGACCTAATACAGACTACTGATGCTTAACCAGGAGATCAGGGATGCAAATAGATAAATGGACAAGTGGAAATTAATATATATATATATACACACACACATATATATAATTTATATATATAAATTAATATATAATTATATATGTATGTAAATATATATATATATAGAAATTATGTATATATATGTATAATTGTCCCAGTTTTAACAAGATGTAATTGACATAGAGCACTGTATAAGCTTAAGGTATATTGCATAATTATTTGACTTACATATATGGTGAAATGAGTATCACAGTAAGTTTAGTGAGAACTTCCATGAATACTGGTAAGTAAGAACCTTTCCTTTCGGCGCTGTCTGCTAAACTCTGCTAAGCTCTGCTAGCTGCTACCAGGGATCACAGATGGAGGTCCGTCTTTCTACACTTTCATGTACTCAATATAAAGTTTCTGTATCATATAGTTCGCAAGTCGGGCATTACATGCGAAGCGCATATACGATCTTCATGTAATCGGCCTCAAGTTCCCCTCCATAAAGTGACAATCGGTTGAACAACATCCCGGATTTCCTTCCCTGGCATTCTACAACCGTGTGAAGGCAGCACTGTGGAGTAGAAGGGCTAGGTGCTGTGGGTCCCCCCTGCTTGCCAGCTGGATGGACTCAAGCCAACTTCTTTTCTCTGAGGCAGTTTTTCTTTATCTTTAAAGTGGTCTAATAAAAAAGAAAGCTGGGCAAGGCTTTGTTTAAAATGATAAGTTACAATATTATACATTAATGTGCCGGATAAAATTAGAACTGAGTAAAGAGAAAATGGTACTGCTCTTAAGGTAATTATTGATTACCTTAAGCTTTATTGATATATTGATTTCACTATCTATCTATCTATATCAAATATATATATATATAAATATATATATATATCATATATATATATATATATATATATCAGATATATATATATATATGGTGCTTAAAGTTCCAGAAAGGCAGAGACCAGGGGGAAAGTTATTACTGGCAAATGAAATGTGCCCACGATATTTGTTAGATATAGAATCGGTGAACAAACTTCAGAAAAACATAGATCAACAGAAATGCATAAGAAGCAGATAAAAAGGAGTGGGTTTGCATACTGTTGAATTTCCTGCATGACAAGAGTAAGGTACAAATAACATTATTGAAGCACCATCAAACAGTCCAATTAAGTTGTTTCGGCTGAAGGTCACTGTCCCCATAATAATAAGAACGTAATAAAAATAATGAGTCACAAATAAATTAGGAAATAAACTAAGTAGAAGTGAATCCTGGAGCCAGTCTACTTTGATCTTGACGGAAACCTGGGAAGGAGGAAAGGTAGGATTTTATAATAAACCAGGCGTGAGACTTTTGTAATCAGGAATTATTTAGGTACCTCTTGTTGGCAAGAAACATTTCTTTCCTACCGCTGATGTTTCCTTCCTTTTTGAGGTAGCTCAAGTAACATGACACCCTGGCCTCTTTCTGCCTCCTTACCAGTGCACCGAGTGCGGTTGTCTGCTTTGTCCACTGCACAAATCTAGGGACACCAGTCATAACATATTTGATTTCAATATGCCCACTGGAATAATGCAGTATACAACGTGTGCAGATGCACTCTGATGCCTGCCTTCAGTTCACTTTATGCTTGAGCTGGGGAAATATTTTCTCTTGCTAAAACATTGGGTAAGAATAAACTCTTGAGGAGGAGCTATCTCAAACAGTCTTTCTTATTCCTTCATGCGGTAACATTTACAGGGTTTGCTGGGATGTAGAGTGATTTATGGTTGGATCAGGAAGTATGGCTGATTCAAAGCCGAGTGCGAGTAAGTCCAATTGTCCACATCTGCAAGCCTTGTCCTCCCATCTACTCTTTGTTATTAATAAAGGTAATATGTTGGTTCCCATTTGTATTCATTTCTCAGTCCATGACCCAGGTCACAGCAAAGAGGAGTCTTATTTATTTAGCTTTTTTCATGTAAGTCTGATAGGCGAGCTGTGGACCTTGAGAAATGAGCTAGGTGTAAAATTTTGTAGAACAAATCATGTGTGGAATGATTTGGGCTTTTGGCATGGCTTGAACAGATGGCTATAGGCTTTGGTAGTGAATTCCTAAGCATAGACCACGCTGCCTTTAATTTTTTTTTTTTTTTTTATATCTTAGTGATTTGTAGCAGCATTGCACAATGCACTTGATTTTTCAGCTGTAGAGTTGGCTTCATGAACGTGTGGTTGGGCCGGACACTTTGAACCTTAGGACATTTGCAGTATTTTGACCTTAGCAGGCTACCACAGCTTAGAGCAGGTGGCAGTGAGTAGGGTTCTGTGACAGGTTTTTAGAAGGACGCCCCAGCAAATGTGCAGGGGTCTTCCCAAACCCCAACAAATTTGTATACTGTCTCAGGATGCAAGTTCCAACACCTCACTTAGTTTCTGTGTGGGGAGAACAGGGACCATGGCGAATGCAGGCTGCCCTCAGAGGCTCCCATGAAAGGGGGAAGCTGAGGCCAAAATGTGGTTGGAGACAACTGATTATCACAACAGAGCTTTGAGGCATCGGTGGCTGAGGAATATAGGTAACATGTGTTCTGCAAGGGAGTGAATTTTCAGTATATTATAGAGCACAAGGGAAGTTCTAGCTTTTAGCTGTTAGCACCAGCCCTTTGGAGGAAGCTAGATTGGGTACCCCCAATTTCACTAAGAATTCACGGCCACAGAGGGAAATGTCAAGGCTAGAACCAGCGCTGGCGTATCCATGATATCAAGTATCAAGACACTCACCCTCCCAGTTCCCGACACTATCTGGTGTCAGGCTGGTTCTGTAGTGCCGTAAAAAGTAAGATTTTCTAGGTCTTAAAAATTCCAAATCTAAGTGAAGGAGAAAGAGCCTTAGTATGGCAGGACTGAAAACACCTTCTCCAGAGAGAGTGCAGTGCATTCCGCATTACTTTGTAGAGCCCACATTCATTTAAGCCCTTTTGCTTGAATCACGTGACTCAATGCAGACATAAGAAATCAAGGGGAATGTGATCTTGAACTTCTAGGTAGTATCCATAAGTAGATTTGATTGATACAGTAAATAGCACCAAAATTAACCTCTTCCTGAGTGAGTTTCCCAACTGAGCTTAAATTCCAAATCTCAGCTATCAGAAAATGGGCATAACCTGTCTGGTCTCCCAGCAAGGCACCCACCAAAATAGCCATTTTCCTGCAGGGTAGTAATAAGTTTCTGCCATTGCCTTTGGCAACACAAAGGATTGGCTTGGAAATAGTTTTGTCTGAGATACGTCTTTTAGGAGCAGGGACTGCTTTGCTTTCCAATCCTGGGGATAAGATGCCAGTTCTGTGAGAAGCTCACGTTTCATAATAACTCTTAGGAATTTTTCAAATAGTGAGAAACATCAGAGGCTCCGCATTGAACAAATACAATTCTGAAGCCACATAGGAGGAAACACATTCCTTCCGATGAGAAAGATCCAACCTCCAAAAGCTGAAAGAACACTGTCTCTACCAATGTGTTGAGAATCCTCCCGACTGAGATTGAATGGACGAAAAACAAAATTGGGAAGTATTTTATAATATTTGGAATTTTACCTCACAAGCATAAGGAAAATTAGTGTGGGCTCCTAATTCGCTGGAAATTTCATATATTTCAACTTTAATTTGCAAAAGAATTCAACCTCCTTATTTTAATATTTCCCTGGTAACGTTATAGTAGCAGAGTGTTTATATTCAAAATTGGGCCGTCTCTTTATTGACATTTTGTTATTGGAGAATAATTATGCTATTAATCAAGCTCAAAACACATCTCATAACAGGCTGTGCTGGGCCATGTTAGAAAAAAATGTGGACTGGACAATCAATTAAAGATTACATTTTCAACCTTGGAGTTATTTTAACCAATGTGGTCTTCTAACCCATTTTAGAATCTTTCGGGTTTGGGTGTTGGGGGAAGTCAGAGCTGTTCATGGGCACCTATGAAGGGTATTCCAAAGGGCAGTGTCAGCATGGGAGAGGGGAGAACTGGGTAGTTAAATTGCTCTCCCCTCCCCCACCCCCAGGGGCAGGGAAAATACAAAGCTAAGAGGGGAAAATATGGATGAAGGCAGAAGGGAAATGCTTCCCCCCCTGTTCTCGTGAGTCCTTCCTTGTGGGGTGAAATCAATTAGTGAAATCCTCCCAGCTTCTCTCTGTTCCATTACTAACTACATCATGGAGAGGTTCATAACTAATCTTGGAGTAATTTGGGAAATAAGGAACTCTACATTCTTGGCATGATGGTTTTTCCTTTCAGAAGAGACCAAATTCTCTTCTGTTCCATCATGTCATGCCTTTCAGGGTTTTCTTTCCCTGGAGTAGGGTTTATAGGGGTCTAGGGATACCTGTAGATGGAAATAAGAATTGGGTGGGATGGGATCATTCTGAAAGCTCTTTCCATCTGGAAATAGCTCTGAGTCAGCATCAATTGTCCCTATGTGTCAGGCTCAGTTGGAACAATTTTAGGAATGGGGCTGAATTAATTTAATTTCTATGTGTGACATCACTTTAGGCTGCCTTTTAGTGAGAAATGAGTCCTGAGTCCGTGTCACCATCAATCCCTATCCTTGTGTGCGTTTTACCATTTCCCTAGAGGAGGTACCACCAGCCCCAGTAAGACAGTTCATGGTAAGACATCTTTGTGACTGTACAACCTCACACACCATGCTTAGTAAAAGAACATGAAAATACCTGGGCCATCCTCACCAAGCAATGCCTTTCTGCCCAGGTTTGAACTCATTTAGAGAAATGACAATCTATTTCTACCTTTAAACACATTAACTGCAGGCCCTGGCTGGTGTATTTGAAAATCAGCCATAAGCAAAATGGAACCCTTGCACCTCTCTGCTGGACTCTAGTCTATGCTCTGATACATACTACTTCTCTTCCAGTGAATTTCATAATGTCTGTAAGCCTTTATTTTTTTCATATATAAGAAGAATCGCTTTGGCCTCATATTTGTAATTGCAAATGGTTAAGGCTATAGATTCCAAGGCCAGCCTACCTGGGCTCAAAACCTGCCTCTGCCTTTTATTAGCTCTGAGTCCTTAGACAAGTTAAGTAACCTTACCATTCCTCAGTTTCCTCATCATTAAAATGAAGATAACAGATATCATAAAGTTATATGATAAAGTTGTTCCAATAATTAATAACAGCGAATATATGTAAAGTTGTCAGAATAGTGCTTAGCTTGTGATTATTGACAAAATAATTGTTATCAGTAATGGCAAGATCAAGTTCAAACTCCTTTGTCTGTCAATGAAGATGTTTCACAATAATTGATAAATCTGCCTCTCAATGTCTACTACATGTGTATCCCAAGGGACAGCACCTTCACTGAACATCATGAGAGCAGGATCATGTATAATTCCTTGTTGTGGTTCCAGTATCTAATCATGGAATCCATATGGATACATACTGAGTTAGTGAACTAATTCATATCACATCCCAATCCACCTTGTTCTCAATCCTTGTCAGAGACATCATGATTCCATGTTTTACATTCCTGAATAGCACTCTCTGTTTGGTCCTCTCCATTGTTTACCAAGATAAAACTGACCTGTTCTTCAAGGTCTAATTTAAAGGTCATATGTTTAATGAAACCGATAAGGTAACAAAATGGTATAGTTGAAAATGGCATCATTATTCTGAAGTGAGAAAGAAGTGAGGATCAGAAATGTTGCAACTCTTTCCAGAAGTTTTTGATGGGAATTGATCCCAGAAATTTGGGGGAGCAAATACAGAGGGTGGGGAGATATGGGGCTTATGGTGGTCCTAAGGAAGATTTGGGGGCTTTAACCATGTCCCTCAAATTTCCTTTAGTCCATCAAGAAACTTCCCTCGGTGAATTTATACTTTGATGGGAGGAAAAGATAATGCATTAATTATGAGCAGAGCTCACAGAAAAATGATTAGAATATTTTGCTATTTGTTTTATCTGTAAGTCACACGCTAAGTTACAACAATGTGCTTGATATGCAGATAGAGCTTCAGGATAAGTTCCCTAAATCTTGATCCAACCGTATGTCTCCTCTTTGCACCTCCTATAAGGAATTTTGAAAATACCCTCTTTTGAGCGTGAGGAACAATTTTAGCATGGGAGACCAGGCCCTGTGTTATATATGCATTAAAACAGAAGAAAATGTATGTTGTTATTATATCAACTCTTTGACTTATGTCGGAAACGTATTAAACCCTTATTGTACGAATGACAGATGGAGGCACAGAGGTTCAACAAAAAGAAAAACTAAAATTTGACAAATTGAGTGCAAGGCAAAAATTTGGAGCTCGTTATAATTATTACAAACTTGGTCTCTTATTTACTGTATTTTAATGTGATGGAAAGTAATTGGTGTATTTTAATTTTATGTCCAAGAAAATTTAGATGAACATGTTGCAAGTGCTTATTATTAATAATTCACTCATGAATATTATGACAAGGATCAGTGTGCTGGCCTGTAGTTGCAGTTGTGTTTCCACATCCAATTTGGCCTTTAAATTCTTAAACCCTCTTTTGGCTGGGAGGAAAAATATTAGAAAAAGTACAGTAGGAAAAAAATGTTTAATAATTACGGTATTAACCCGTAAGAAAGCTTGGCGCAATTAATCTGAAATTGGGCTTTTTGCCCACGTTCCCACAATAAATATACCTTTTATGTACAGATGAAAGTACAAGGAACTGATGTCTGGAAAAGTCAATGGTTCCTAAAGATTCTCCAAAGGAGGGAGGAGCCAAAGTTTGCACCTACTGGGAACTATTAGAGGAGACTGAAATGGGAAACCTTTCGCACTGTTTAAGCTCGAGATAGTGTCAGTGGGATAATGTCCCTTTTGAATTAATTTATATACTGAATATCATGTGCCAACTATTTTAAATACAGAGTGTAGATCCTCCAACAGCTATGTATTTTTTGTATGGTCCAAACCCCGCCGCACATACCCGAAAGATCGCTTAGGGATTTTCAGAGTGGAACCAAGGACAGAGAGGCAAGCCCTTTACCGTAGCGACAGCTACGTGGCAAGTGGCTTGGGACATAGCAACGGTCATCCATTTCAGCGTGTCTGGAAAAGGTGAGCATGAGGCAGATATACAAAGTCATCCAAGGCAAGAGATGCGTAGACAGACCTCTAGAATTCTGGAGTTCCTGGGATCCTTTCGATATAATTTCCTTTTTAAATAACATACTTACATCTGCCATTTTCCATCAAGATATCCCTTATTTATTCAAAGGTCCAGTAGGGTCAGTGAAGAAAATGTACTATGTGGTGGGGTAGGTTCAATACGGAGAGAATCCCAGGGTGCTGTGGGAACTTGGACGAGAATCTCCTATCCCGGCATCGAGGGAAACTCTGATGCAACGCTGACCACACAGCCCAAGTTATTGCTTGAGGGAGCGTCATGAGTCCCAGCTCAGGTCAGTTCAAGTCCACCCTGGCGCTTTTCTAGCCACAGTTCTTAAAACCTCTTCTGTTGGGCATCAGGCAGATGTGAAGCTCGAAGGCATTTGTCCTCATTCTCTACCACGTGGGGAATATCAACCTGCAACAGGTGAGGAAGAGCCCAGCATGGAGGAAAGGGCGGAGCTATGAGAAAACCGACCATCACACCGCCTCCCTTAGAATTTCCGTATCTACCTTTGCCCGAGGCGGGATCTTCCGCATCCTTCTCAGTGATGTAAGCTAATAAAATTCCATTCTTGTGTTTGTCCAGTTGAATTGGATTTTTGTCACTGTCAACTGAAAGAACATCCATGGGTTACTGAAGAGTGCACCGATGGGTTTCTTGTGTTGTAGGTACGTGTCTTCGCTTTGCAAATCATGCTATAAAATGCGTTTAAAAACTAGGCAAGAACATAGAATACCGTGTGGGCCTGCTGTCATTGTTTTACAGACGAGAAAATTGCGGGTCAACAGGCATGTAACTTTCGCCCCGAATCGAAAGGTGAGTTGCTGAAGGACCAACCGCTTGGTTAGCTGTTGGGAGGCTCGTCTATTTCAAAAGTGTATCCATGCTGTCATTAATTGGGTATGATGGCATAGACACACACACCAAATTAAATAGTTAGTATTCTCTATTGATGACAGTTCCACCTGACTTTGGCCTGACCTCATACCAGAGCAGAGAGGGACTTCATTTAAGAGTGGAAGACCCAAAGGTATGCCTCCTGCCTTTTTTATCTACTGTTTTTTACAATGACTTCAGGTCTTTTTTTTTTTTTTTTCCTTTTTTCTTTTTTTTCCTTCAAGATAACTCATCCAGTTCCCAGTGATTGCTTACACTCATTATCTAGGACATCCCATCACTGCTGGGCAGAACATTTCTTAGAGAAGCGTCATTACCATATCCTTTTCCTTTAAATAATAGACATGGTTCAAATTTGGAAACATCGGGGGTTTCCCTCCCCCCTCATTGAAGCTGCTTATGATTAGGCGGGCTGACAAGAGTTTAGCATTAAGAAGCCTCTGGCAGTGAGGACAGAACTTCTTAACGCTCAGCAGTTAACAGCACAAACGTCAGCATTTAACAATGGGATCCAACTTTCCTTTGACACCAAGAGGTTATGATGACAACCTAATTGTTCTTCCTCCCCTGAAGATTTAAGGGGCTACTGCTCTGGCCCAGCTGCATGAGGAGGACACAAAGGACTTCAGACTCTTTATTATGTTCCAAGCGCTCATTAAGAAGCGTTTTTAAAAAGGAAGCTCAAATAACATTTTAAAATCTCAAAATCAAATTTAAAGAACTTCGAAAAGTTGAATTTTCTACGTTATGGAGATTTTGCTACAGTGGAAAGAGGAGTAATTTTAAAATGAAAGAGTCCTAGAATAAAAAATAAAATGAAATAAAACCTCAGCTTGACATTTTTTCCCCCTAATTTCTGGACTGTGACATGATTTCCCGGGCATTGTTCTCATCTGTCTTAGATTAGAATACTCTGAAATCAAACTCTGAGGCCAAAGCTTATAACAATTATTTCAGTGAGGCATGAAGTATCAGGGACACAGATGTGAATTAAAGACAAAGCAAGGTAAGGAAAGATGTTTTACTTGGTGTTAAACTCAACTGATTGCTTGTATATGCGGCCATCTTCCAACAGGTGTAATGAAATGCCACTTCTTAGAATAGTCCATCTGAAGAGAGATAGAAGACATTATCCACAGAAGAAGAAATTATCCATAGACTCCAATTTCCTCTTGGTCAAGTTAACTCCACAGAGTGTTAATTCGGGTGAACCTCTGGATTGCCCATGTGTGAGTACAGAGAGAGGCTTGTTACACCTTGCTGACAACATAGAAGAGGCATATAGCAACGGCAATGGGTCCATGGAAAGTGTTCATAGAGTTTGATGCTTAAATAGTGACCGGGATGGAACAAGCAGTCACATGGCCAAAATATTTGAGGTGGTCCAAGAGAGTATATAACTGGTCTTAAAGAGTTATTCTGAGAATTAAGTAGAATAAATTATGCAAAAGATTCAATACATAATAGGTATTTTATTCATGTCATGTTACCAAAATGTTCTGCTTCATCAAAATAAGATGAATTCTTACAAATCTTAATTTAAAGGAAGTCTTCCCTCCATATTCCCACTCAAACAACCTGGACATCTGAGGAGAAGGGACTCTTCTTACCCACTCCTATGTTTCCTTGCATGTGCCATCAGACATAGTGAAAAAGGTCTTTTCTACCCTGAGGTAATGCCGAGAGAATGCAAAGCACAAGCCAGGGGCAACACCAAATATCGTTTTGAAGCAAGACTGGGATAAAGGGAGGAAGTGTGCTTTGGAAGCTTCCTGAATGTTCTTTGATGTCATAAAGCAGTAGGGAATAAAGGGCTAACTGAGAATATAAGATGAATAAGGAAATGCACATCTTCGTATTTTTAGAACTTAAATGAAGTTGGAGAATAACCTGCAAGTTGTAAGAAGCCCTGGAGAATGACTAATGTTATCAGCTGAAAGAAATCAAGATCCAGAGAGGGAGGTAAACCATAAGAGACTCTTAATTATAGAGAACAAACTGAGGGGTGCTGGAGGTGGGGGGGATGGGCTGGGCATTAAGGAGGGCACTTGTTGGGGTGAGCACTGGGTGTTCCATGTAAGTGATGAGCCACTGAAATCTACTCCTAAAACCACTATTAAACTATATGTTATCTAACTTGAATCTAAATCAACTCTTGGAAAGGAAAAAAAAAAAAAAAAAAAGAAAAAAAGGAAATGAAGACCCTTTCACATTCTTAAAACCCTGTACCTTAAAGAAATTCCCTGGAATAGTTCTTCTCCTATGAGATGAGAAAGCTTCCCTGTTCCTCCCTGTCAACACTGACTCAAATAAGCAGTCCAGAAAGAACAAAACTCAACCCAAGAAAATATAACAAAAAATGAACAAGCATAGTACAGGTACACAACTATTAAAAAGGAAAAAAAGAGGATAAAAAAAGAGCAGGAATAAAATTAGGTACAAAAACAAAGAAAGAAAAAAAAAGAAACTTTCATTTACATAGGTATGGCATACTAGATATCTGATTGGCCATCCAACACACAAAACTGAAATGTCAAAATAATGTAAAAATATCTTAAGGTATATCACTTAAAGGGCATGGATGTAATACATCCACAGATGCAAAAGAAGAAGAGGGAAAGAGAAGGAAGAGAGGAAGAAGAGAAAAAGATTCTAAAATAAATAGAAAGAAAAAAGTGATCCTCCAAGATAAAAATCAATAGATAGATAATAGATAGATAGATAGATAGATAGATAGATAGATAAGGAGGTGGGGAAGCATTTAGACTGGTGGAAGAAACAATAGATGGTGAGTAATTATATTCAATTGGGAGATAAAGTAACTTTCACATTAAAATTCTATAATAGCGAAACTAACTTTCCAAAAGAGGCAGGTAGAAAATCTAACAATTGGAGAAGATGCCTGTTATATACTAGCCAGAGGAATGATGGAATAGCCATATTAGTAAGAGTAAAAATATTTAGAAAAATAAAAAAAACTACCAAATACATTAAGTTTTGTATAATTATAATATATATATTAAATATGGGTTAAAATAATACAAATGATCTTTCTACAAAAAGAAATTGATAATTATACAATAATAGTGGGAAATTTTAATACAATTTTCAGTAATTGAAAGATAAAACAAATAAACAACAAAAAATCAACAAATTTACCTTAACTGAGATATTAAAATCAAGACCAATAAGAATGGAGCCAACTAACATCATGTGCCTCCTGACATGATTCAATAAGAAATTTAAAATATCACCTATGAATTAGTCCCACAAAAGTGTTTAACTTGAATGTAATCAAAAAGAAACAATCATAGACATTCAGACTGTGGAATAGTCTATAAGGCGATTGTCCTTAAGTCTTTAAAAAAGTCATTATAAAAAAAGCAATAGAAAATATCTAAATTGAATTCTAGAATTAATTTATATATTAAAAGAACCTCAAAGACATGACAATCAGATGTTATATGTGAACCTTAGTTAGATCCAGAAATTAGAAAGATAAAAACATCTGTAAGAGATATTGTGAGCAGTGGCAACCTGAATACAGAGGGTATGATAGGGTTCCTTGATTTAGAAAATTAAACTACAGGACATCTAGTTAAACTTGAATTTCATAAAACAATGAACAGTATTTTAGTATAAGGATGTACCACTCAATATTTGGGACATAGTAATATCAAATAGTTATTTGTTGTTTATCTGAAATTCAATTTAGTTTGGGTATTATGTATTTTATCTGGCAACCCTACTGTATATTCAGTGATATTGTACAATTGCTATTTTTTAGCTCATTTAATGAGATTCAGTGGTGAAATATCATAGGGCCTACAATTTTCAAGTTATTCTGAAAAAAACATTTTGATACTAAAACTTTATCAATTGAGGTGAAGGATATACTGTTGAAATCATTATTCTCTAATGTCTTCTGAAATTTTTTTAAAATATAAAATTGGCAAAAAGTCCATCACCTCCTGACTTCTATATGAGCCATTTCTCTTAAAATTAATATGTAATATTGAGTTTTTTAAATGGTTCTTTTCTGCCATGTGGTGGATTAAACTATCTTTCAGACCATTTCGAAAGGCGGGGATCACTCTAGGAGAAATTTATTTCATTTGGGAAAAAATCTTTTAAAAAAGTAAAATAGAAGATTTTAACAAAATACTTAATAACTTTGATCTAATTGTCAAATGTAGAACATTGTGCATGAGATTTGGTGCAACTGAGGAATGGTATGTACCTGATGGACATACATTATTTTAATCATCCATAAAACAATAACAAAATGTGATTAGACGTATTTTTCAGAAAGCAACTATCAACAAATTCCAAAATCTATCTTATGGATTATGATCTCTGATAACCAATAATAACAATACCACATTCTTCTAAATAGCTGAGGTGCCATTTAAAAAAGAAACTTAGAAAATGTTTATAATGGAAAACTAAAGGAAATACGTTAGAATAAAATTTGTGAAACACAGCCAAAGCAGTATTTTGAGGGAGACTTATAGCCATGACAGTGTCCATTAAAAGAGAAGAAAAGTTCAAAACTAGTGAATTAAATATCAAATTATGTTCTTTTTGGACTCAATATAACCTTGAAAACAAAGATGTTCCCCTTGTTATATTGTATTCCTGAGAGTGCTATCCATTCACTAAAGCAGTAAGTTAATCTTACAGGTTGAATATGTGTTCCCCCCACAATTCATTGTTGAAGTCCTAACTTCTAGTTCTTCAGCATGTGCCCTTATTTGGAAATTGGGTCATTGAAATTGTAGCTAATTAAGATGAAGATTTAACCCAATATGAGCCATGGTTGGGCTCTTAATCCAATGTGACTGGGGTCCTTATTAGAGGGGATATTTGGAGACAGAAACACACACATAGGGAAAACACCATGTGAAGATAAAGACAGAGGTCAGAGTGATACTTCTGTATACCAAAGATTACCAGAAAAGCACCAGAAACTACAAGAGAGGCATGTAGATTGTTCTTCAGAGATCTCATAAGGAACCAGCCTTGTCAACATCTTAATCTTGGACTTCCAGCCCCCAGAACTGTGAGACAATGAATTTCCATGGTTTAAGTCACTCACTGTGTAACACTTTGTCACAGCAGTTCTAGCCAACTCATGCAGTTACCTTATTGACTATGTGGGCCATTCGTTGGAAAGCCCTTTGTTTTCTCTGAACTCAATACATTATTCACTATTGTATTTTGAAGCTTCTAACCCCATCATCTTTTGTAGACCTTGCCAATGCGTGAAATTCCTGACAAGCAATTCCAGAATCCGTTACTTGAAAACATACATCCTAGGTTTAAAACCTCTCCCAAATATAGGATAAGAAAAGGAATCTTATAGGTAAATAATTTATCTGTCTGGTCTAAGCAACCAATATATGCTGAATAAACTGTATCTGTAAACTAGCATGTTAAAGCACCAGAATATGTTGATTTTGTTTGCACAGACATTTATGGTGGCTTTTTGGAGAGTGACTATCAAGCTGAATGCAGGCCATATGTTATCAAAAGCATAAAACATACACATACAAAAAAAGTGTTATTTGGATGACAAGAGAATTTTAGGGCAAAAAATACACATAAGAAAAACATTGCTACTTTATAATATATACATGTTGAAAGATGACAATTATGTGTTATGCTTCTTTTTAAATTGTACAGTAATTTGAGTTGCAATTACAATTTTAAATGAACAATTGGGAAGGATAATTATATCTCATTATGTCAACTGGGCTTCTCTAACGAGCTCTCTTACTAGATACTAGTGAAAGTAAGATAGACTCCAAAATATGATTTAGGTAGCAAAATGCTATCTTTGTCTTTTGTTTTTGAGTTGTTTCTCTAGCAAATCACGTTTGGTAGTGACCCGTTAAGTTTGGGAGACATACGTCATTTGAAAGATGTGGAGACTTTATTTTGCAGCCAGTTTCTAAAAATTATTATCAGGAAGAATAAAGAATTTTAAGTAAAAGTGCCAAATTAAAAAGCAGCAAATACAGTTAAGGAAAAGAAGGGTGGGCATATCTATTTGAATATTTGGGGGGTGGATATGAAACCATGAGACCACAAAGTCGTTAAGTGACTCTGAGTACAATGTACTTAACTTTTCGGCTTCAGTTTTCTCATCTCTAAGTGTGAATAATACATTTTTCCTCTCAATTTTGGTTTGATGGTTAAAGGAATTTATAGTTGTAATGTAGTCAGCTGTAAGGTAGCAATCAGACATTGTTAGCCTCCTTTCTGTCAGTTATGAAAGGGAAAGGTGGTTCTGACATTTTTATGCAACTTTTGAGAACACAAAATCATTCATGTTTCACTTTTTTGGTGAATTCCCCCCAATCTGATTAAATAAGATTAGATTACTTGGGGGAGTGAGCTTATAGTTATGGCTCCGTTATAATGTGGGCGACAAGAGGGTCTCCAAGGAAATCCTCCTTGAAACACTTGTCCTCACTGGGAAGGTCTTTAGGAGGCTCTCCTCTGGGGCCTCTTGTGCTTTTCTCTGACAACATTTTGCAAATATTTAAAAACAGAAACCACTGGGGTGCCTGGGTGGCGTCAGTTGAGCGTCTGACTCTTGATTTCGGCTCAGATTCTCATGGTCTGTGAGTTCAAGTCCCACATCTGTACTCTCAGTGTGGAGCCTGCTTCAGACTCTCTGTCTCCCTTTCTCTCTGCTTCTCTTCCATTCTCTCTCTCTCTGTCTCTCAAAAGTAAATAAATATTTAAAAAAGAGAGATCATTTCTTTTCAGGGCAGTCATTATTCCATAAAGTTACTTCTTTAATTCCTACTGGCTTTCTGAAGATAATGTCTTTTATAAAACTACCAATTTGGAAAAGGGTCAAAATACAGACTGGGTACCCACAGATTTGGATTTATTCCTGACTCAAAAGGTAGTATTGGGCAAAATTTGACTCCTTCATATTTTATCTTCCTACTAGAAACATGAGAGGTCAAAATACATGCCATCAAGCAATCTTGCTAGAGAAATATCAATTCTTAATCTAATCTGATTGCTCTTGATCTTAAAGAAAAAGCACGAAGACCCTTCTGTAAAATTCACCTAGTTCTCTCAGGCACATGGCCTTTCAGTAAGCAAAAGGAATGTTTGATGTGTTAAATAGTCTAATTCAGAAATTCCGATTTGAAGGTAAGACTCACTCTTTATATAGGGTTGTGTTTGATATTTCAGAGGAGGATGGGTAAAGGAACGAAATCAAATTTTATCCTGGGGAGTCGATGGTAACATTTTTAAATCACTCCACTTCTGACAATTCATGTCAAAAACATTAAAGAAACATGTGCAATGACAGTTTTAAAAATAAAAGTTTAGAAAAAGATAAAGGTGGTGACACATTGTAACTACATCCACTGGGCTACAATTTGTCATTTAAGAGTGTATAAGGAGATAGTTCTTTAAAAAAAATGTTTATTTTTGAGAGACAGAGACAGAGATAGAGACAGACTGTGAGCAGGGGAGGGGCAGAGAGAGAGGGAGACACAGAATCGGAAGCAGGCTCCAGGCTCCAAGCTGTCAGCACAGAGTCGGACGTGGGGCTTGAACTCATGAATGGTGAGATCATGACCTGAGCTGAGTCAGACGCTTAACCAACGGATCCACCCAGGCACCCAGATATTTCTGAGTTTAGAAGACAATATCTGGATCTCCATTTATATATTTATTTTCTCACCCTTATTATTTCAATTTTGTTTTGCTTTTATTTTATATCATACATACAGTATTGGTATAATAGTACATGTATATAAATTGTAAACAAGTAAAGAAAATATGTAATACAAATAGTTTGGGATAAATGATCTACCTGTGATCATTGGGTATGATCGATAAAACTTTGGAGACCACTGAGTTAAATTCAAAACATTGCTGTAGGAAAGTAGATATTAACACTTATTGATTTTTGCTGTAAGAGAGTTCGTTGCCAAGATCCTACTTCAAGGCTCCCATGTTCTCTGTTCCAGCTGCCTAAATGTTCTTTCTCCCCAAATTGATCTAGTTCCTTCCCAACATCTTCCAGGTCTCTTAAAATATTGTTTTTCTCCTAAGTCATCCTTGTATATCTTATCTAAAATTTAATACCCCTGCCCCAATGTTTCATATGCCTTACTACTCTCTCTATTTTTCTTCTGAGCACTTATCACTCCTTACTCATCTATTGCCTATTTTATTAATGTTTTAGACTACACTATAACTTCCTGTATTGAACAAGAGAGTAAACTTTCATTCATTCATTCATTCCTCATAATTGAGCTTAAATACATCACCATGCTCTATATGGTTTTCTTTTTACATTTGGAATTATTTTCTGAACATAAGAGGAAAAAAAAATCTCCTTTATGAGCTTCAGAAAACAGAAAAATTTTCTTAACTCACTCCTGTTAAATCTTTTTCTCTCTGGTCATGAAGTATGTGATTAGGCAGGTTGGTATGGTTTTATTGGTCAGTTAATATAACACTAACAGTTACAGTACGTATTCTGTGGCTTCACTTTACCTACAGAACTTATTTAATCTGTACCACAAATACAATATGTTGTTGGATTTCCATTTGATAAGACTGGAAACTGAGACAAAGGGTATTAAGTAACTTGACCAGAAATTATACAACTAATGTCTATACTTAGCACTGGAGTAGGAGTTTCTGGAAATCAAAAGTTGTATACCAGATGCATCTTCTGTTCTTAAAAAAAATGAATACTCTAGGGGTGCCTAGGTGACTCCATCGCTTAAGTGTCAGACTTTGGCTCAGGTAATGATCTCACATTTGGTGAGTTCGAACCCTGCGCTGGGCTCTGTGCTGACAGCTCGGAGCCTGAAGCCTGCTTCGAATTCTGTGTCTCCCTCCCTCTCCGCTCCTCCCCCATTGCGCGCTCTCTCTCTCTCTCTCTCTCTCAAAAATAAATAAAAATTTAAAAAATCAAAAAATTAAAACTCTGGAATATCTGATTCATAGATGAATTAATTAGTGAGTGAATGAGTGAATCAATCAACTGAGTCACTTATAAAAGAGTTAAAGAACAATACATACTACATGATCAAACACTGTCTTTGTGGTTACTGAAATGAAGTGCTTTGAGATCTGCAGAGAAAAAAAACAGTCAATACAATCGGTATCGGAGGGAAGTGAGGTAATCTCCAACTGTAGGAAGAAAAAAGCAATTCAGTTAATTCAACACGCATATAATATCCACACAATGCTTGCAAGCCATTGGGCTAGATCCTAGGGATACAGAAACAAAAGTGATATGTTTGCTGTCCTAAACATCTTTCTAGTGGAAGAGAAAGATTGATACAGAAATAACTGCAAAAGGGTTGGTTTAAGCACTAATAAAATAAAATAAGATGTAGAAGTGTTATAGAAGAGAAGGCAGCAAGGCTGAGTGCTTTTCTAAATGTTTACAGAAAAGCCTTATAGATATTATTTGTAATTAAATTCAAATTTCCTTTCAGGGCAAAAAGCCTTTGTGACAGTGTCCTCGTGCTTTACATTTGTTTGAATTCTTTTCTTAAACTTCAGTGAACAGTGGAACTGAATTCTGTATATTACATCCCATAAATAGGAAATGGACCTTAGCTCATTTTTTTGTGTGTTTTTTTCTGTGAAGCCAAATGATGTCTATGTCATTAGAGTAAATTAGTGCTCTAGGATTATTTCTTTAACTAGAAAAATATGTAGATGCCAAATTTTCACGCGGACGTTACCAACAAAAACTGCTGATCGCTTTTGACAATGGGGATTCATTTCAGAGAATCCACATCGACTGCAGAAACAGGGTCTCTGCTCTAAACCAGGCATTTTTGTAACCGTCGCATTTCCCCTTGCAAAGCTGCTCATATATATATTTGAATATTTTTCATCCTTTAAGAGGATGGGAGATTATTTGCAATTTCACGTATTAAGTTGAGATGTGCCTAAAGGACGCAGAACAAACATTAAGTGTAACATAAGTCTAGCAGGACAATTACTTGCTTAATGACTCAGAATTTGTGCCCAGCAATGCACGCCGTGATAGATGGAAGTGTTAAGCATTTACAATGTAGTTTTCAGACGATACCATTATGCCAAAAAGTATTCACACAGATCCAGAAATCAAAGGATATTTGCAAAGTCATCAAAAATTGAAACGAATACTGCTGAAGTGAGGATTCAAAGGGTCCAGGAATTAAAATTAAGAACTCCAAAGACTCTCAGGCAATGCAGCGGTCAGGGACGGTCCCAGAATGCTATAGAAAAGAATGATCCTGACGACCTATTCTGTCAAGTGCTGCGCTAGTCTTTCTTTTCTGTTATTAAACCAATCTGGTCTTCCTCTGAATCCATGATGCTCATCGGGAAATCAACTATGTCACATTTAGGAAAGGTAAAAATACAGAAGGAGAATGCCAGTTTTGAGCTATTGCTAAAGACCAGACAAAATTCTTGGGGCACCTGTGTAACTCAGTTGGTTCAACGTCCCACTTCGGCTCAGGTCATGATCTCATGGTTCGTGAGATCAAGCACAGAGTCTGCTTGGAATTCTCTCTTTCCCTCTCTCTCTGTCCCTTCCCTGCTTGCTCGTTCTCTCTCAAAATAAATAAATATCAAAAAAAAAAAATGTAAGTGCCCTTCTTTGAGATAAGCGTTCAGAACACCCGCCTGTCGAGGTGATTCCTAATTCACTGGTGGCCAGAGCCCGTGTCTGGTGGTTCCCTCTGTTGTTCTGTGCAATCTAATTCCAAAGCCCTTACGACCCACCAACTAGTAGAGAGAAGGCCCCCAGTGTCCACGGGAGAGCTTGTCCAAGAACCTTAAACAATGACAGGGAGGTGACAGTGTATAAAAGTATGGGATTCCAACCAGGCCTTAGCTTATGGGTTCTTGATCCCCTTCTGAATGTGCCCTAGTTTATTTCAGGCTGAACTATGGTCTTGGGAAAAGGGTTGACCCTCAACCCAGCAACCACCCAAACTTAGTTCATTTTCTCTGTGGACTCTCCCCATGTTCTTCTACCCTCCACTGTTTTGAGTATCTTTTTTGTCTTTATAAACATTTTTATGTACTTATACCTCAATGATATGAAAAAAAAGGAGGGTGGGCAAAACGCTATCCCTTCTCCAGTTTTTCAAAGCTAAAAAATGTGCTGAATTAAACCTTTAAGAAATACAATGGGACTGCTGGACTGACAAAACCTGTCTTTAAATATATATATATATATACATATATATATATATGTATATATATATATATCTTCTGGGTGAGGGCAGAGGGAGAGGGAGAGAGAATCCCAAGCAGGTTCCACAATGTCAGTGCCCAGCAAAGCTCCACACAGGACTCAAACCTACAAACTATGAGATCATGATCTGGGCCAAAATGAAGAGTCAGAGGCTTAACTGACTGAGCCACCCAGGCGCCCCTGACCAAAACCTTTCTTTTGTTATGTTTCTTTAAATATCCAGACCTTTGTCTTGAAAATGAGGAGGTGGTCTGTCTGGAGACTCAGAGGACCATTATAGGATGATGTTTATAACGTGCCTTCACTTCACGGAAAAAGAAGGACTTGGGGTGACCAGGCCAAGCAAAAGGATGTGTTATCAAACTCTGTATTTTTATAAAGTACAACAGGAATTCAAAGGACAAAGTTTCCTCATTTCCTGGGGTGTTTTCCACTGTAACTCAGTACCCTGGCCCCTTCTACAAAACAGTAAGTGCAACTCTTTAAGCAACTGAAGAGTCAGAAAGGCACATTGCTAATAAGAACATCTTAAAAGCTAATGTATATTCATTTACTTCCTGTCAATTTCAGTTGTCTTCTATGTTTCACTTCACCTCCTAGATTCTTTATGAGTATCTGTACAAAGAGTCAAGTGAAGACTGCAGAAAAATATCCACACTCTTAAAAGAAAATGAAAAACACTTTGCTTGATTATCCGTGTATATTTGCTCATGGACATGTTTAAGGGATGCATTATCAAAATAATGCATATATGCATATTTTCACTTACATATTTATGCTTTTTGAGAGAAGCATTAAGATATGTTAAAGATCATTGGAAGATCAGAAAGTCATATTTAAACACTAACCCTGATGAGAGCCA
Source organism: Panthera uncia (assembly GCF_023721935.1). Taxonomy (NCBI): domain Eukaryota; kingdom Metazoa; phylum Chordata; class Mammalia; order Carnivora; family Felidae; genus Panthera; species Panthera uncia. The sequence goes on along the minus strand of NC_064811.1, from coordinate 7,962,990 downwards.
CACGCTTTTGAGAAAGTCAGTTAATGCCTCCGAACATTACATCCAATAACCTCACTCCTAACTCCTACCTTCCTGGAACTCTCAGCAGTGTGCCCAGAAATAAGGCCAGTTTGCCCCTTGGAACGTTAGGAAGCTGCCTCAACTACTGATCACCAAACATAAAATGTGACCCCTATGACTTGCATCCTTTCCTACTTTCCACTGTGTCTGTGGAAGGACTATTCTCCCATACCTAGGAGGAGCTCTGAGTCCTATCTCTTTCTCTCCCCCTACCCCTTCTCTCTTCTCTCTCCTCCTGCCCCTCCTCTTCTTTCTTTCCCTGCTGCTCCTCTTCTTCTCCCCCTCCTCCTCCTCCCCCTCCCCCTCCTACTGTTCCTCCTCATTCTTCTCTTCCTCCCCCTCCTTCTTCTCCTCCCCCTCTCCCTCCTCCTCTACCACCTTCTTCGTCTCCTCCTTCTTCTCCTTCTTCTCCTCCTCCTCCTTCTCCTCCTCCTCATTCTTCTTCTTCTTCTTCTTCTTCTTCTTCTTCTTCTTCTTCTCCTTCTTCTCCTCCTCCTCCTCCTCCTCCTCCTCCTTCTTCTTCTTCCTCTTCCTCTTCTCCTCATCCTTCTCCTTCTCCTTCTTCTTCTTCTTCTTCTTCTTCTTCTTCTTCTTCTTCTTCCTCTTCTTCTTCTGTACATTTAAACACCCACACTTGTTCTTTGATACCATTTTAACTGCACACTGCAGATTTGCTATGCTGTCTTCATTGTGATTCTAATCAACATTGTTTGCAATTTCTTTTGTAATTTTGCCTTTATCTTGTTATATTTTTACATAATATATATTAGTTTTCTTTTCATTCCTAATTCAATTTTCATTGTGCTTATTGGACATGATCCATGGAATTTTTATTTTTAGAAAATAAAAGAGGCTTACTTTATAGTTTAGTCTTCAAATAATTTATAAATATCCCCAAAGGACAAAAATTCTTTATTCTTTGTGTGAAAGGCTTTATCTCTCTCTCCTCCTCTGTATTTCTCTGTTAATATTAGCTCTAGCCCTTGGATTTTATTTTCCCATATTTTTACTTATTTTTTTTTTTTGCTTGTTATAACTATTTTGGATAAGGTTGTTTGTAGAAACTGTGGTCTGGATCGTGTCATGGTGATCTTTGAAAATACCTCTTTGTAAATTATCTGTGTATGCTGAGTTAATTTTTTTAGAATGAAGTGTGACCAAAAAAGAGAAAACTGTCCTTCGGGGCCTGATTTTTAGATGTAAACTTTAAAATGTGTGAGGCAAACACAGAAATCCTAGGTCTTCTCTGGTCTGAGAAAGGAGATGTAAACTTTTGTGTTCACTTCAAGTTCCATTTTGGTTACGAGGAAGAACTTTGGGGTCCAATATTCCAGTTTCCACCCTAGCTCACTCATTTACTATGAGATTTGGGCATGTTACCTCATCTCTAGACTTAATTTTTTTCCATCTGTAATATGGAAAGAAATATAATTACTTCACACAATGTTATGAAGATTAATGATTAATCAGCTAATCTATGAACAACGCTTGTATACTTTCTAGCTCACAATAAGTGTTATTTGAATCACAACCATTATTGTGACGTTATTAATGGTTATAATGCAGAACAAAGTTACCAGCAATTTCACAGTATCTTGTTTTCATAGCTGCTGTGCACTTATTCACACAAGAAAGCTAGAAAAGTGGGAAGAATAGCAGTTCCTATCCTGACTCACAGATGAAAAGCCCAAGACTTACCCTGTGAAAGGGGTCTGTTCAATGTCATTTAAACAATCAGCAATACAGTCGGACCTTGAACTGGGGACATTTGACTGCAAACTTACCGTGCTTTTATTCCAATTTACTGTATTTTTAGTGCATTTAAAGTAATTAGTCTTTTGCATTAATACCCTACAGGTACTTGGGGAAAAAAAAAACAGGCACACAAAAATGAGATATGCAGGAGTATTTAAAAAGTAATTGAAAAACGGGGGTCAAGAGGAGAATCTTTAAAGAAAAATACACCAATTCAGAGAAACGAAGGGGCAGGTCTAGTGACTGCTTTGGAGGCCGGCGAGGAAGGACATGAAATGCAGGCACAAGAGGTCAAGCTTAAAATAATAGATGCTTACGAGGCTGATTCTTCATTATTATTGTTATTCAAACAAAGACCCACAGCTGTTACCTGGACCTTTGGCCCAAACCACACGCTTCTTTATATTTGTATTGTGAATTTCACTGAAAGGGCTGTCCTTAAGTAACATTTTTAAAGGAATAAATGTGTGGGAAAATGACACTGAATGGAGCTCAAATTTGTACATAAGTTTCTTGGATCAGTGACTCAATATCTTTAACCCCCTACCCTTTTCTCACAAATAATATTAAAATTAAACAAAAAGACTTGCTGCAGATAGGAAGTGCCAGCCAATCCCCACCCCTTCCCTACCATGCTCATGGAAAGAGAATTGGTGTGAGTTAGAAGAGAAGAAGAAATAAATTTTTAGTATCAGACCTTCCATCAAGCACTTCACACATCCTCAAATGCAATTCTCAGAACAACCTTGTGAAGCAGATCATACTTTGCCCTGAAAATGGTGGACAACTGATGGCCACATCGACCAAATCCAGCCTGCCGCCTGTTTTTTTAAAAGTTTTACTAGAACACAGCCACCTTCATGTCACTTAAATCTGACCTATGGTTATTTTTCAGCTACAATGGCCTAGTTGAGTGGTTACAAAAGAGAAAATGTGGACAGCAAAACCGAAACACTGTAAGATTGTCAAGCCCTAGATAAGGAAACTGAGACTCAATGAAAATGAATATTATGTTTAATGTCAAATAGCTCTTGGCCTTTCGAAGGAAGAGATTGGTCTTGGATTTTCCCAGTTCAACATGAGATGAAATCCAGAGACTTCTTTGGGGCAACCAAGATGGATGTCTCTCTAAATATGCCATTAAGGAACATAGTTTCATCTGAGAGAACATGGGTGTTCACATAGAGAAGGTTTGCAGTTCAGAATCTGAAGAACTGATGAGAGCACCAGATTCCCTCTGACTTGTCAGTGACCCTGTTGGACAGTGTACAAGGTAAATGAGGAAACGTTAGCCATTATGCTGCACAAACTGGGCAAGAAACACAGATACGTGTTTGTAAGGTCGTTCAGTGCCAACTCAAAGTTTTGTTTCTTTGCTAGACAATTCGTTCCCTGTCATAGGATTTCCTTTTAACTTTGACACCTCTTTGAATTTTTTTTTTTTTTTAATTTCCTATTGCCCTAAGACAGTTTGCTGACTTCAGCCTTTTGGCCGATAAGAAGGAAGAGGGCAGGGTAAGCAAAAGGAAACATCTGGGCACAGACATGTGATTTGTGAATTAAGGGCAGGCCTCTTAGATGTTCCTGTTAGTATTTGCCTTGCATTGCCAGGTAATCTCCCATTGGTTTGGTTTTTTTTTTTTTTTTTTGGATTTTTTTTTTCCCCATCAATCATAAAGTCAAAAAGTTATGAGATTATCAAGTTAGGAAAACAATGTGATATAGTTGGAAAAACTCACTTAGACATACACTCAGAAAACAGACTCAAGCCCTGCTTTTACACCAAAGATCCAATGCAATAATCAGCTGTTGAAATGCCATATAAGCCCACTTTTATTGGAAAATGGGGGCAAATTCTGCCACCATCTCACCACAAGGTTGTTGTAAGGATCAAGATAGATGATGCCAGTGAACATGCTCTTAAGCTAATAGAGACCATGTAAGGTACCCAGGATCATTAAAATGATAATGATGATGATGATGATAATGATAATGGCAAAGATGACCAACTCAGGACATTTGTGAAAGAGAAAGAAGGTGGGTGTTAATAATTACATTGGGACAACTCTTTAAGCCAGGATGGCTCTACACAGAATGGACATACAACCATGGCCATCCTTCTGAAGCATTCTATTTCACGTGTTTAATTTCCAAGCACCATACCTGAGTCTAGGGTGGGAGAGGGAGAATTTATTACCCTTTCCAGGAACGTGGCTGATTGGAGAAAATCCTGACTTGGAAAGAGAGCAGAAGGGGAGTGCAGGGGAGAGAGGGATCCTAACACTTCTGACCGGCACCCTCCAGGGGAGACACCCTTCTGCTCACATAGTTCTCACCTCCTCTGTCCCTCAAGCACCTCCGGTCAAGAATCTCAAACCAGCTTTGCTTTGCCACAAACTCCCCTTTACGATACTTCCTTCCTTCTTATGAAAATTGTACTAAAGTGCATGCTTCCATTAATTGCCCATAGTTTATCTGACAGAAAGTATGTTGTGTTATCATCTAAAACTGATTCAGTTTCAAACCGACTTTCAAACTTTTCAAACCCACCACCACTGATTCTATCAAGACACTTAACATATCTCACCTTCACTATTACAAGAGTCTCTATCTGGCTTCTCGGCTTCCAGTCCCCACACTTTCACCCACCCTGACTTTTCAGTCTCCTCCTCTTCCCTTGGAGCTTTGAGCTGACGAATACACGCACAGGATGGAGTACAGGGTGCTCGTGTCGCAGCGCCTGTGAGAGGACGTGTGCCACACAGGCACACGACCCAGGACCACAGACGCTCCTAGGGATCCGTGCTGTGCTTTGCACCTTGTGTGGCACAGAACACAGACTCCGTAACTCACTCTGGAGCAGCAGGTGGAGTGTTACCACCTTCTCATAAGCGTTCACCATATGCCCAGAAACGTAGATGCTTTGGAGTTCCGCTGTTTGCAAAAAAAAGTACAGGCATGTTTCAGGAGCCACTTCTCGGCTCCTGAGGTTTGTCTTGCTGAATATATTCCGTGCGTCTTTATTCTTCGACGCTTTCAATTTATGCACAGGGGGATTATCATATCTGACTGATTTGCTAGGCCAGTCCTGATTTCAGAAAGCACATTGCATACTATAAACCATTACCGCCACGGGAGACCTTTCATATCTAGTTCAGTGCATCAGGAACTCATTTATGAGATAACGCTCCTGGAAGTCAAGGTCTCTTTATAGAACTCTGTGATGTAATGATTTTATAACACATCTAAATTCATCACCTAAAATAGGAAAGTGTTGACTATCAGAAAATGTGATTATGATACATGAATGCAATATGAAAGTCATGCCATTATAATGGGATCGAGGGACAAGTTAGTTAGGGGGATGATTTTACTCTTTTTGTTTCTGCAGTTGTTGATGTCTGCTTACGTTACTCTATATGCATTCAGTTAGCCTTTGTTGAGACTTAACAGGAGATAACTTATTAGAAAGAAATGAGGGGAGGGGCACCTCGGTGGTTGAGTTGGTTGAGCGCCTGACTTAGGGCTCAGGTCATGATCCCATGGTTAGTGAGTTTGAGCCCCACATTGGGTTCTCGCTGTCAACACAGAGCCTGCTTTGGATCCTCTCTCTCCCTCTCTCGGTCCCCCCTCCCCTGCTCATTCTCCCTCTCTCAAAAATTAAAAAAAAATTTTTTTAAAGAAATTAGGGGAGAAGATCCTACATTTGAGAAAATTCTGAAATCGACTTAGCCCTCTCTTTGTAGTTTTAAGATATTTATATACCTAATCCCTTTCTCCGATATTCCCCAGGAATGATATTTATGATTTGTTTGGACCCAAACCTATAAGAGGGCGTGGCAGGGAGGGGCTCTGCATTTCTGGAAGCAGTGTATTTAGGATGCAAAGGAAAACTGACAAGAAAGGTTGCAGATGGGTTACCTTGTATTGTGACCAAATCCTGATATGTTGAAAATAGGCAACACCAATAATTCTGCAAATCTCGGATATGGAGTCAAAGAGGTGGGGTTGAAGCCCAGCTTTCCTCCTTACAAGCTGAGTTATATTAGGCAGACAATTAACTGCCACTAGGCTCAATGATATGCTTAAGTGAGAGTAATAATAATAATAATAAATTATGTATATGTGTGTATATATATATATATATAACATAAGGAATGAAGGAACTAATGTATAACTGCTATTATATATATACATATATATGTACACACATATGTGTATATATATGTAATATTATATATATATGTATATATAATATTATAGTATAGTATGGTATGGTATAGTATAGTATAGTATAGTATATGTATAAATAATATTATGTATAAAATTGCCTCAATGATTATTTTAGGATCAAAGGCATAAAAATTGCTTGGTATCTAAAGAATGTTGACACAAATAAACATAAGCACTAAACAGTGATGAATCACATATGGCTGACCTTTTTTTTTTTAATACTAATGTTTTACACATATAAACTCTGTAGAGAAGGCCACCATTTAAACATATAATAAACCCATTGAGAATGTCAACCATTGGTGATGCAAACTAGACCAGATCTAAGCATTAAGAGATTCCACGCCTAGGTGGCTCAGTCGGTTAAGCGTCTGACTTCGGCTCAGGTCATGATCTCACGGTTTGTGAGTTCAAGCCCCACATTGGGCTCTGCGCGAACAGCTCAGAGCCTGGAGCCTGCTTTGGATTCTGTCTCTTGTCTCTCCGTCCCTCCCCTCCTCACTCTCTGTCTCTCTCTCAAATATAAAAAATAAGAAACACACAAAAAAATTTTAATAAAAAATTAAAAAAAAAATAAAAACAAAGAGATTCCAGATATGCCCCTTAGATCGGGAAAAGCCACAACTCGTGTGTTGCCTTCATCAGAACAATATTTAATTTTATGCCCATCATCTACTGCAGCCTCTCTTGAAGGATTCTGAAAATCCCTTTATTGGAAGTTAGGTCAACATAGCTATTGTGTTTTCTTCCAGCCTGTTCTTCCTAAGTGCTGTTCAAGTCACCAGCACCTCAGAAAACCATCGAACATCGGAGAATGGCCACTGCACACATTAATGTGTCCACTGCTGCCCTTTGACCATTTTTGTACCTATTCATGCTGTTTCAGGTTCAATGTTGTCATCTCACACTGGACTCCTGTTCTCCAACAAGTGACTGTGTAAACGGGGAGGAGAGAAATCGCAAGGTTTCTAACGTAACTACGTGGGGCTTTTATTGTGTTTTCTCTTCCAGTTTAGAGATAGTCAATGGATAAAAAGTAAATATTCCCGAGGGCTCTTTTTCTGAACTGCAGTGGCATTATTAGTAATGCCTACTTCATTGGTGTGTAAGATTTGAAAATGTTCCATAAAGCATCAAGCACAATGCAAACATTCGTTATTATTGTTATGACTTTTTTATTACATCTAGAGGGAAAAGAGTGCTGAAAGTTATAACTACGAATTCTAGTTACTTTACAGTCCCATAAACAATATCATGAAAAGCCTTAAATGCTAAGAATAAGGATCATACATATTCAAGAGAGTTTATATTTATGTTTAATACATACACTCATATATATATATATATAAAGATATATATATATATATATATATATATTAAGATATATATATACATATATCTATGCATATTGTTTGGAGCCAATAATATGGTCATTAAAATTGGCCACAATTGTAAACACAATGACTATTACTGTTATACAGCATATATCAGCCCAGCATGCAAAGGAACTGTATGAAATAAAATCTTCCTAGCTACATAATACCTAGAGAGTATTGTGTTAACACACTCACAGGAAATATCAGTAAAAAGAACAGAAAATGCAGTCGCTTACGAGTTCAGCTAAGGGTAAGACTTCCCCCAACACAGGGGGATGGGTCAGACACTGGGGAGCCTCAGGCCTTCTTCTAGACTGAGGCCTAGTCTACCCTCTAAGGGCCCCTTTAATTCAGGAGAAATTTAACTGCAATAGACAAGATTCCAGGTCCACATTTGTCTCTGTAGTGGGAATATTTTCAATCTCTTCTCCCTTCGTCTTGTCCGGTGCAGATAAAGTGTGTCCCTGATATCCCCCAAGGGCCCGGTTGGCCTGGCTCTGGGCCCCCTTGTTGAGTGTGGCACCAGCTGCACTGACAGATGCCCCCTCACGGATGGTGAGGTCCAACAATTCCTCAAGGCAGGATGGGCATAAAGTAGGACAATTTTTTCCACATGTTTGTTCCGTGCACTGAGGGTCCTTTCACTTAGCTTTCTCCTGCTGTCAAATTCTAGTAAGTTCTCACGATGGATTGAAACAAGTCTTCACACATTTCCAAATGCTTCCTGCAGAGGAATTACCATCCATCTCAAGAACCTGTGGGCTTTGAGCCTGTTGCTGCTGAGGCCAGATGCTAAAGAGGAATCTGAGAACGTCTTTCTCTTCTCCAAACTACACCCTTAGACCTAGAAGAAAAAGAAAGTCTCAGCGGTCAAAAGATGAAGGGCTATGTAGTAGACATCTGGTATTTTGTTGGTTGCCCAGCATCTAAACCCTTTACTTAGGTTTGCATAATTCCTGCCTGTCAGCTCGGGTTAATAGGGGTCCAGATTCAAGTTTCCAAGCTCCTGGGTAAATGAAGGTGAAGTTCTGCAAATTTATCCAACAGCCCAGATGTGCATATCTAAGTTCTGTGATGGGAGTGAAGAATTTATTTCCGATGGGCAGCGGGCTGAGAAAGAAGACCAAATTGCGACTTGCTAATATTTTGTTTAAAATGTGTATATCTCCATTCATAAGTGAAATTGCCACATAATTTCTATTTATCATCTGTCTGTGCCTGATTGATGCCAGGAGTATCTCAGTCTCACGAAATAAATTAGGGGGATGACCCGTTTACCAGTTCTCTGGGACAGTTCATGTTAGCTTGAAATCAACTCTTGATATTTTGCTGAAACTTGCCTGTAAAATCGGAGCAGGGTGCCTTCTTTTTTTCTTTTTTGTGTCTAGTTATAGCCATTCCTTTACTGATAATCACTATATCCTTGCTGTAATAGTGAAGCATTTAAATTTAAAAATGCATTAATGAGACCCTTCTTTATTCTATACCCCTCCACACATACCTTCTGTCTCTATTCATTAGAATTACTCTCTTGACAGTCCTTCCTCTTGTGTCTTTTAGGTATTATCTTTTTTATATTACTGTCCAATCTGATTCTGTCCCAATTTGCTTTCCAAAAGAAATTTCTGGGACCTTAGAGAATGGAGCATATACGAATTCAGGAAATAGTCCTTCAGTAGTCACAGGACACTGAATGCTCCTGTTTTATTAAAACATCCACTGTCTAATTCCTGAGTCCCTAGTGGGTGGGGGGGATGTATGGTCTCTCCTATAAAATCATTTGTAAGCATTCACAGAACACTCACTATGTACTGGGCTCAGAGCCAGGACCTAGGTTGAGTAAAACATGTTCCATACCTTCCACCCTCCCCAACAAGGTTTCACAGTCTTTTTAGGAGATGGACAATTTTCAAGGAAACACTTTCATAAGCAATTAGAGGAATGAGATAAATGTGGAGGTAAGAACCAGGAAACCCAGAAGAGGCTATGTTTAAATGAGAGGCTGTCCCTGTGGAGTCAACTTATTCCTCTAGATCTTAGATGAGCTACCATTTGCCCAGGAGCATCCCATTTTTTAGCACTGAGAGTCTCAAAACCTGGGAAACACCTCAGTCCCTGGCAGACTGGGTCACCCGGTCACGCCATCTCGCCTCCAGAACATAGTGCTACACCTGGACAGCGAAAATCAAAAGGGCGTATTTGATTAGTTGACATACAATCTGAATAACCACAAACAGAAGATTTTCACCACGCATAGGACATAGGGATGGTAGGGAAGTCAGGAGGAACAGTAAATGCAGAGGCCAAAGAGAACATGGCCGTGGCTTGGAATTACAAGTTGTTCCATGTGACAGAAGGTCTGGTGCATACAGGGAAAAGGTAGGGGATAGGTTGTTGGAATGGGCAAAGGTTGGAGAGCACATCTTGAGGAGAGTCAGCTTGATTTTACCAGGAGGTGACAGCATTAGGAGAGTTGGCTCTGAAATAACCTGTGCACGACAGCGTGGAATCCTACTTCAGACCCTTGTAAATTCAGCGTATTCACTACCATTTGGCAGAATTATCTGCAGCTTTCTTACCGAGACCCAGTAGCCTGCAGAAGAGAACGCCTCCAATTTCCTGCCCTCTCATTGGCACGGCCTACAGCCTCACTGTGTGACCTCAGGCAAGTATCTAAAATTCTCTCAGCCTCGGTATCTTCCTCCCCGAAACAGAAACAGTAATACTAATTCTATTACTTTTGTAGGGAACCAGGGGAAAAAAAAATATGTGTGGGTGAGCTCTAGAAAATGCCAGACAACCAGCAGATCTAGCTTTGGGATTTGTAGTTGGAACAGTTGGAAGGCTAATAGTGTGAGCGAAAACTGACTGAAAAAAAAAAGAAGGAACTGAACTCATCAGCTATTGAAGTCGGCCCCTAAGTTGTCTGTGCCCCTTCAGCAAGGCTATATAATAGGCCCTCAACTTGAGATAACTCGGCAAAAGCAGAGCTCAGCCCAGTGAAAGTCCACCGTATATCATTTACATGTGAAATGGATCACTCTGGGACCTCAGTGCAAAGGAGGGCTGTATTTATCCAGACACAGAAGTGAGGCTAACTTATGAAAGAGTTAACAAGCATGAGGTTGAGACAGCACTTGTAATTAAATGGCACCTATCGGTGTCTTTCTCACTTAATTCCAACAAGGGCTGCACATTTCCCTCTGTGGACTTTCATCTCCCTGGCTCCCGGCACGGTCAACACTCCATTGTTTCCATTTGCTTCGATGTATCAACATATTGACCCACGTGGGCACTAGGTGAAATTCTCACCTTCGTATCCCCAAATCTTGTCCGTTTCTGAGCTGTCTGCACCCAGCACTGTAAGTGGGGCTGTGATCGTGGTTGGTTTGTAGAGGAACTTTGGGTCTCCTTGGTTTATCTAATTGACCATTTTGTTAAGATGAGGTTAGAAATGACACTGTGTCCTTAGATAGAGCTCGCTAAGAATCACATGAACTCCTGACCCATAGATCTCGTACCAACTTAAGAGTCTGGAGTCTCGGTTTCCAGCCCCGGGTCTGTTGCTAACTGTTGGTGTAACCCTGGGTGAATCTCTTGAACAGTCCGAGCCTGAGCCCCAGTTTTCCATCTGCGAAGTGGAGGATGGTAATTTTACTTGTTTGGCCCAGCTGTTGGGCTGCAAATAAGGAAATAACGATACATGCACTTTCGTAAACTACAGCTGTTGCCAGGGATGTGAGTCTTAAAAACAAGAATGATAAAAATCAGCCAGATTTTGACTGAGAAGTAAAAATTCTATTTTCCACTTACAGCTTGGGTGATAGTGGATGAGACAGCATCAGTATCTTGGAGTAAGTAAGAGTTCGGCTCTGGATCCAAAGTGCCGAGTTTCAAACGCTAAGGCCACAAATCGCCAGGTGTGTGTGGCCCCTATGTGGGTCACTCAAATACCCAATGGTTCAATTTCCTCAACTCTTTAGTGCTGATGATATTAATTGATGGTAATATTGATGAAATAATATTAATAGGTACTAAAAGAGTTTACACTATGTAATTGATGTCAGGATTAACCAAGTTAAAAATCTATAAAGCACTTTGATAAGAGGCGGTCGCGCTGAAATTCCTCAATCCCTGTCAGTCATATTTACCTCGCTTACATTTTCGAAAAAGGATGAAGATGTGGCAGCATAAAATAATAGATTTTACAAGACATTGCCAACTTCAAAAGACCCCTCAGATATCACTGGTGTGTGTCCGTAGATATTGGTGAAGTGTGATTTTGGTCCACAAGGTGAAATTCCTGGGTCTGGGATCTCTCTCCCTCACACACATCGGTACACTCCCACATACCCTTCTCAGGCACAAACACACACAGCTGCACGCACATACACAATCACACACATGTCCAAACACTCTAGAAAAATTCTGATCCTTCCCAGTGCAGAAATTGCTCTCTTTTGTCAATGTTGAACCCAAAAGAATAAAAGCCAGGACCTTCCAATCAACAACTTATTTTGTTTCCAGGAAGTCTCTATCCCCTGAAGATCATTGATTTGCTGGTCATGGGTCGTTAATTTTGAACAAGACCAGACTTTCTTCCTTTCGGGTAATTGGTTACCTCCGCTCTAAGAGGAACTTGGGTTACGGTACCTGAGTCACTTCATGAATATTTGTTGGCTGACCCAATGAATGATCATAAAGTAAAAGTATAAGAAACCAGCATGCCACAATGTGCATCTGTTATGACAAAATTGTTTGGAGTGTACATTTTTTTAGAACAAACTCTGTTATGTAAATATTTATACTGCCTAGGTCAGCCCAGTCTCCATTTGCTTTTCTCCTGTAGATCACTGAGTCGTTTAGGAAACTCAACACTTAGAGTTAAATATGTATAAAAAACAACACTGGAACATTTGTCCGTGAGAATCCACGTCTTCTCTTATGGGCAACCCTGCCTCTCATCCACTCACCGATCCATTTGTGAGCAAACTTTCGCTGAGAACTACCTCCGTAACAAACATCATGCTAATGGACAATGGTAGGAAAGTGAAAGTGATGGGTTACTGACTTTAAGGAGAATACCGTGAGATGAGAGAGTAGAGGAAGTGTGGCAAAGACTTTCTGGAGGAGTAATATTTGAGCTGCTATGAAGAACGAGTAGGGGTACATTAGGGTTTCAGGATCTTCCGCCAGTTGGCTGTAGGCTGGCCACAGTTCTGCTCAGCTCTTCTCCATATATCTGTTCCACCCGTCCCCCAGATCACAGGAACATTCCCTACCTGGACTGTGGACAGAAAAGCAAAGAGGACTGAACCAAAGAATGAAGATGGCACCTAAAATGCTTACTCTGACATGGAGAACATCAAGTCCACTCACATCCCATTGGTCAAAGCAGGTCACATGGACAAGCCCATGTCAGAAAGCCATGGACGTATAGTCCTGCCATGGGGAAGTCATGTGACAGTCAGTGGGACATACAATCCCATTTCAGGAAGAGAGTGGAGACTTGAGAATAAAAATCCGCCATAGTATTTTAATCAAGCGCACACAATTTGCTAGGGCTAGGTTCTCTGAATTAAGGGAGATGAAAATGAAGCCTAGCCAGTGGCAATCCTCCTGGTAAATCCAGTTGATGCAGTTGTAAACCTTGGAGTCCTTTGACTCTTTATTTTCTCTCTTCCCCAAGGCAAAACGTTTACTAAGTTGGGTCACTTCCATCTATAACACTAGTAATACAGTACTTAGCAAAGTACTGGTTTATAGTTGGCATTCATTATATATTTGATGAATGAATGAATGTATAATTGAATAACTGAATGACTGGAATGCCAGCCTTTCTTGGCAAAGGCCATTTTAGGTTGGATGCCTCTCTGAGAATGTCTAAGCACCCAGGCTTATCCGTTACTGTTACACCTGATAATAACTGTCAATTCGTCCTCCTCACACTATACTGTATTCACTGTGAGGTCAAGGGTGTGTCGTCTCTGTCTCCCAAGAGCCTGGGACAGTATCTGATATATGATCAGTTATATGCTCTGATTCCTAGTTGTCATTATCAGCATGATGTCATGATGCCTTTGCGTATGATAAGAAAGGCTTTGTTTATGATATGAACATGTTGTTTGTGATGAGCACCTCAGACAGGCAGATTAACCACAGCCTAGTTGTTTCACACAATGAGTTAAGTGACAACACCAGACTTTACCAGGTCGGTCTGTCTCCAAACTCATGCGGGTTACACTATACCATTCTGACCCCTTAAGATCAGCTACAAGTTGAGAGAAGCTATGTTTGGTATGAGCAACAAAAATATACCAGGTACCTGTACGAGTTAATAAGAAAAGCCCAACAGCCCAACAGAAATATGGGCCATTTAAAGAGGTTTGTAATAAAATAGCAAACTCATATGTTTATAGAATTCAAGGAGATATTCAATCCCATTAGTTCAAGACCAGAATATGCCATTATTTTATGCTCATTTGATTAGCAAGTGTTAAAAACTCTGACAACATCAGTTGTTGGAAAGTAAAAACAAACAAACAAACAAAAAACAAGATCTCTTATACAGTGCCGATGGGTGTATAAATTGGTTCAATCACTTAAAAATAGTTGGAAATTATGTTAAATTTGTACATTTAAATACCATGCAAAATAGCAGTTTTAGTTCTCCATGCAGAATCAAGGGAACATTTTAAACATGTCTGATATTATTCACAATAGCATCTTTGAAATTGACAAAAACTGAAAACAACCCAGTGCCCATAGACAGGGTAACAGACGAATAAATTGTTGTATATTTAGTTAACGGCGCCATATCCCTAAAAATAAATGTAGCACAGCAACAAAAACAATATAGAGGAACTATAGCCATACATCTAAATGAGAAACTAGTTGCACAATCTTGTGTATAGCATAAATAAATTCTTTATTAGAACGTTGAAAATAATTAAAAGTAAGTAATCTCTTGAATATATAAAAAATAAAATGGGCAAGTAAAGAAATGATACGTAAGAGACTTTGGATGGTGGTTACGCTGTATGGGGTGAAGTAAGAAAAGAATTCAAGAAGATTCCTTAAAGTTATTGTGAAGGTCTTGCATTGACTTATGGATTCATAGATGCTTACAACACTATTTCAAGGTAACTAACTACTTTTTTTAAAACTTTTAGAAGAGGGTCGCCTGTGTAGCTTAGTTGGTTAAGCGTCTGACTCTTGGTTTCGGCTCAGGTCATGCTCTTCCAGTTTTGTGAGTTCAAGCCCCTCAGCAGGCTCTGCACTGACAATACAGAGGCTGCTTGGGATTCTCTCTCTCCCTCTCTCTCTGCCCCTCCCCTACTCACGCTGTCTCTGTTTCTTTCAAGATAAATAAATAAACTTAATTATTATTATAATTTTTTTTAGATTTAGAGAGTAATCCATGGGCCAATGACAAAGTCCATGGCCAAGGATTGTAAATAATACAATTGCACTTGAGGCCCATTAAAAACTAAAAAGAAACAGAAGACATAAGTGTAATCCAAGGACCTACGCTCAGAGTTAAATGGAATATTGGTTTTGAGAAGAAATCCTCCAATCTGTTATACAGTCCTCTCCAGTTAGTTCAAGTGCAGTTGTCACAGGAAGATCATCGAAAGGAGCAGAAGAGGGCCCCCAGGATTGGGGCACACCCACTATGGGTCAGAGACTGGTGAGACAGACAAGGGAGAGCCGTTTAACAACCAGGAGGCTGGCGGTCACCAGAACGTCCATGGGAAAGAAGTCAGATGGACCTCCTGCTGGGTAAACATTCAGGATCTGAAGATTCACAGAAAATAAAGACGCTGGAGAGCAGTTAATAACAGAAGCTGTGCAATGACCTGGATGTCTGGCTAAATTCCAGCCTCTTTCTAGGATGTCTTCCTCCTTTACGGCAGCTTTTGTGCGGCTCACATACATGTAAGGATATGCATATTTGGAAATTACAAAATGCCTAATAAAGGTGAGAAGTTATTATTATTTTGATTATTTTGCTCATTAAAGATACTGAAGATGGGCGTCACAGTGAAAAATGCCAGGGAGCCCTTGACCTGTATAAGCACCCATCACCTGTCTGCCTCCCTTTGCTGGATTATAAATTCTTGAAGGACAGAGATATTAACACATTCTCTGATATACCTTCTGTATCTATCTCATTAGCTGGTCCCTGTATTCTGTGAAGTATTGAATCAATTAATGGAATAATTGCAAACAACTCTAGAGTTGGCCTCCTTATAACCCAACTGCACAATGACAATGATTTCACAGCTAGATCTTTTTCAACCTACCCTCCACATAGGTGACACCCCAGCCTTTCCGAGAGACAAACCTCGTTACAGGATTCTGCTTAAAATTCCATTGAGCTCCCTGAAGTCTAAAGGAAAAACGAAACAAAACAAAACAAAAACAAAAAGCTCAATTTCCTTAGCGTGATATTCAACACTGATAACGTAGAGTGTCTTCTGCCTAGCTTTCCTCGTCTTCCCTTCTCTTGTCTGCCAGTGAGGCTTCCTGATCTGCTGAGTTCTAGAACATGGGCCGTGCTCTTTCCAAACCTGGCAGTATTTCACGTTCTTCCCCAGACCTGGAATTCTCTTACCATTCTTCAGTCTATCCCCACCAAGCAAACCACAGTTTACGGGAACAGTAGGAAGTCACACATACCTTCTCCTTGTCAGGCCGAGGCAGAGTCCCACACACCTCATGACATGATCTGTTCACGTGGAGGATTGTCATGGCACAGAACATACTCATCATCCCCTCCATCACCCACCATAATGCTTAGAAACAGAAGGTAGGCTCTAGATATGTTTAGTGCGAGAATAGAAGAAAGGATCTTGCCTGTCCTGTGGAAGCACAGGACCTATTCACGGTAGGAGGCCTGGGAAGGCATTTCTCATGGACCTCTACACAATGATCCCGATGAAGGAAAAAAAAAAAAAAAAAAAGTACTAATATTTTGGACTTCACTAATTTGCCCAGCCCTCAAGAGCCGATGTCCTGTGCACCTTTGACTCTAAAGAATTGAGTTCAATTTTATCAAATAGTAATTTTTCACATGTGTAGTACGTGGAGGTATGTGATGGATGTGGAATTTGAAAAATCACTCTAACTTGTCAGAAGGACAAATGGATTAGCGTGAATTATTATTTATACTGGTGAAGGTGGCTTTGCATTAACCCAGCCAAATCAAAGCCTTATTTAAAGGGAAGTTACCTCATACCTGACTCCTTCCCCAACTAAATATTACTGCTGGTACGGCCAGTGTAGTGACATAACTCAATTGTGTTGAATTTCAGGCATTAAATCTGCTTCGTTTGATTGATACTTCAGATAGTAATTTTTTACACATTTATAAAAACGTGACCCTGAATATTATAAAGTCTTTATATCCTTAGAAATACAAATTCCCAAAGAATATAAATGTATCTTTTCCCAATCTTATGGTTTAGTTGCTTTTTAAGTCATAAGCCACTGTTGTGGACTGAATTGTGACAACTGTCCCAAATTCATTCGTGAAAGCCTTTATCTCCAATGTGACTACATTTGGAGATAAGTCCTTTAAGGAAGTCATTAAGGTTAAATGAGGTCATAAGAATGGGGTCCTAATCGAATAGCACTGGTCTCCTTCAGAGGAAAGAAAGAGATGCCAGAGCTCTGTCTCTACATGTTCAGAGAGCAAAGGCCATGTGAGGACACATGGAGAAGGCAGCTGTCTACAAACAGGGAGAGGTTTCACTGGAAATCAACTCTGGAGACACCTTAATCTTGGACTTCTAGCCTCCAGAAATGTGACAAATAAAACAAACAAACAAACAAACAAACAAAACAACTTTTATGTTGATTAAGCCACATAGTCTGTGGTATTCTGTTATGGCAGCCTGAGCTAACTAATACAATGACATACAATGACATACAGAAGCTTAAAGGGACATTGCAATATTTCTTAACATATGCATATGCATGTAACCCCTGCCTAATCAGGACAGAACACATATGAAACAACCCAGAAAATTCTCAGCTACCGCTTCCTGAGAAAATCTAACCTGAACCCCCACTCTGAGGCAACCACTGGTCTGATTTCCATCAGTATAGAGTAAGTTGTGCCTATAATAGACTGGGATCTTACAATAGGTACTCCTTTTTGTCTGAATTCGTTAGCTCAACATAATGTTGTTAAGATTCATCCATGTTATCTCATGTATCAGTAGTTTGTCAATCATATATATATATATATATGTATATGTATGTATATACACACACAGTGAAATCACTCAGAAATACATATGTATATAAATATTTATATCTGAATTGTATCTCTCTGTAAAAATGTATCACAATTTATCCATTGTTCTTTTCTTTTTTTTTAAGTCTATTTATTTATTTTGAGATAAAGAGCAAGCAGGGGAGGTGCAGAGAGAGAGGGAAAGAAAGAAAGAGAGAGAGAGAAAATCAAGAGTCAGATGCTTAATCGACAGAGCCACCCAGGTACCCCACCCATTGTTCTTTTAATGGCATATTCTATATTTGCTGACAGTTTGTATCAATTTTTTTGGCATTTATCGAGATGATTATTTAGTTCTGTTTTTTCTCCTGTTCTATTTGTCAGTAATGGTGAAGCATATTGATTTATTCTGTAATGTTAAATGGGTCCTGCATGGTTTTGATAAATCTGACTTGATCAGGTTGTATTATAATTTTTATATATTATCAGAAATTATTTGTGAATAATTATTTTGTTAGAGGTTTTTATGTCCATGCAGTAGAGAGATCAGTCTTGAGCTTTTATTTCTTGCAAGGTATGTTCGGTTGGGATGTCCCAGTTAACCATGCCTCAGAAAATGGGTCGGGAAGTGCTTCTTTCTTTATTTCCTGAAAGAATTTGTACGATACTTTCAGGATTCGCTAGTGCTCACTAATGAAGCCATTTATACATGGAATTTCCTTTGTGGAAATACACTTAAAGCCAATTAACCTTCTCTCGCAGAGATAGGGCTATTCAGATCTACTCTTGAGATAGTTCTGGCAAGATGTGTCTTCAATGAATCCTACTTTATTTGAATAGTAATATTTACTGGCATAAAGGGCTTTATAATCATCTCTTAAGTCTAGTTTCTTATTGTTTGGATTCTTAGTGAGGCCCAATCCTTCATTCCTGAAACTGGAACTTTCTGTTTCACTTCTTGTCTTTCTTGCTCAGTCTAGCTAATGGGCCGTTAATCTTACTGCCCCTTTCAAATAATCACTTTTTATTTTTGTTCACTTTGTTATTTGTTCCTTTTTCATGTATTTCAACTCTTATCTGTATTATTTCCTTCCTTCTAGCTCATTTGCATTTGATTTACTTTTACTTTTCTAGCTTCTTGGTGGTTAAGCTTAGATCATTAATTTTAGACCGATGTTCTTTTATAATGGAATTATTGGAAGCTCCAGATTTTCCTTTAACCAATGCTTAGCTGCGTCCCCCACACATTGTGTCTTAATGTTATAAACATTCATTGTGCAATATACATTATGCCGTATTTATTATTTTAAAATTATATTTATCATGTATTGTTTTCAGTATTACTTAATACTAAATAGTACTAAACATTAAAAGGTATTTCTTTGATCTCATAGGTTATTTTAAAGACTTTTCATCTACTTATCAAATGTGTGGGGAGTTGTTTTAGGGTCCATCATATAAACTAACTTGGTAAATTTTTATAACAGTTGAAAACACCATACATAGTATACTTTTGGTTATTCCATAAATATCAATTAGATGAAGTTAGCCAATAATATTTCTCAGTTCTTCTATATCTTTACTGATATTTTGTCCGCTCTCAATTTCTGAGATAGATGTTAAAAATTCAAACTGTAATTGTTGATTTTTTCTTTAATTTCTTTTTTTTTTTAATTTTTTAACCTTTATTTATTATTATTGAGAGACAGAGAGAGACAGAGCATGAGCATGGGAGGGGCAGACAGAGGAGGAGACACAGAATCCCCAGCAGGCTCCAGGCTCTGGGCTGTCAGCACAGAGCCCGATGTGGGGCTTGAACAAACAAACCTTGAGATCATGACCTGAGCCGAAGTCAACCCCTTAACTGACTGAGCCACCAGGGCGCCCCAATATTTTCTTTAATTTCTGACTTTAGTTCTAGCAGCTTTTAATCCAGAATTTAATTTTTTTAATGTTTATTTATTTTTGTGGGAGAGAGAGAGAGAGAGAGAGAGAGAGAAAGAGTGCCAGCGGGGGAGGGGCAGAGAGCGGGAGACCCAGAATCCGAAGCAGGCTCCAAACTCTGAGCTGTCAGCACAGAGCCTGACAACAGGCTTGAACCCATGAACCGTGAGATCATGATCTGAGCTGAAGTCCGGCTCTTAACCGACTGAGTCACCCAGGCGTCCCTAATCCGGAATTTTAAAGCTCTACGATTAGATGCATTTTAGGCTTCTTATATCTCTCTGAAAAACTGACACTTTTATTAGCATAAAATCCTCTGCTTTATCTCTGGTAGCATTCCTTGTTTTGAAGTCTCCATTGTCCGATATTACTATATCACTCAGTTTTCTGATGATTAATTTTTACAAAGTATATCTTTTCCCATCATTTCACTTTCCACCTATTTGTATCTTTCTATTTAAAGTAGGTTTCACATGACAGCACAACATTAGGTCTTGTTTCTTTATCCGGTCGGCTAATTTACTGCCTTTTACTGGAATGTGTAATCCATTTACATAAAATGTAAATATTAATACCATTGGATTTAAGTCTTTCACATTGCTATTTGTTCATTATCTGTTTCATCTGTTTTTGCGTCTTTGTTGTGCTTTGCTTCACTTAGGGACCACTGCCTGGGATCTCTGCTGCCAAGTCCTAAAAACATTTTCATATATTTTATCCAGTTTTTTGTCATTGTTGTTGCTTTTACAAACAAAGAATAACTTAGATATCCATTATCCATCATAACCCAAATGGAAGCGCTTTCCTATTTGTTTTGAAATTTAATAGTAAATCATCAACATTTCCAATGACAAAGTACCCCATAATCTTTGGGCTTTTATCCCAGGAAGAGATGTGCTTTACATTCTGAATTATCAGCTGTTAGGAGTCCATGTGGAAAAGAAACTTGGATTATGGATCTGCTCTGAAAGAAGGGGCCCTGAGGGAACCCGGGTCAAAGGTCAGAACAAGCAACGCATCTGGAATCCCAATTCCAGGCAAGCTTTCAACCTCAAATCAACCGGTCACATGTTTTTACGCTATCTGACTTAGATATCCAGTGCCGGGAACAAGAAATTTAATTGATATTGAAAAAAAAAACCCATGTAAAATGGCCAATTCAAGGAATCTTATCAGGAGAGGAGGGAGTGAGCCTGGCATGGAAGTCCAAGCTGGCTGAGACTGGGGTTCCCGAACCACACGCTTCCAAGGCAGAAGTCCTGTCAAGTGTGTTTGGAGTTATATTCTTTATCCATTGCTTTGTAACAAATTATGTAAAAAACAAAAAAAAAAGTACCAGCTTTTAACAACACACACTTATTACCCCGCTTTGCTTCTGAGGGTCAGAAATCCAGGAATGGTTCAGCTGGGTGGTTTCTGGCTCGGGGTCTCTCATGAGACTGCCGTCAGGCAGTTGGCCAGTCATCTGGTTGTTGACACGCCTCAGGCCCTCTCTGGCTGTTTGTGGGAGACCAGCTCCTCACCCCCTCGGCCTCTCTCTAGGTTACTAAGTGTTTTCATGGCAGGACAGCTGGCCTCCCACAGAGTGAGTGGTACTGAGATAGAAGGCAATCCCATTCCGCTTTTGACAACCCGGTCTCATCCCTTTTGTCTCATTCTATTCTCCTCCCCACGTCCAGCCCACACTCAGTGGAACGGGATTATGCAAGGACATTCCCACCAAGAAGGAAGGGGCCATGGGGATCATCTTTGAGGCCGGCAGTCACAGGAACTGTGGTGTTAGTGCTTAGAGTGTCCTGTTTGCTTCCTGGTTGGGGGCAGGGGTGGCTATAAAAACTGGGACTGCAAGAAGGCTCAGTCCTGATGGAGGAAAGAGCTGTAGGTCTGTGTAGGTTTAATTAATTACCTATTTTATGTCAACACTTCTTTGCATCATCTACATACCAGTCATTCCAGCTTCTGAGACTATAATCTAAGAGATATCTCTTTAATAAGTTCCTACAAAGCACATATTTTGTTTTTATTGAGAGGGGAAATACTGCTTAAAAAAAATGGAAAGGAGATAAAAGCTCTCAGAAACCACTCCACCCGGAGAAAACCACTATTAATATTTTGATGAGCATCTCAGACATTTCTATATCCACATAAACACCTAAACTATATGTTATATGATTTTACAAGAATATTGCACCTGTTTCTCAGTAACTGTATTGTTCAGCTGATAATAGGCTACGAGCAATTTTCCATGCCAATAAATATAGCTCCATACCATCATTTTTGGGGACTGCAGCGTGTCCCATTGTACGGATGCTCTATAATTTACTCCACTAGTCACTCACTATTAAAATTTTAAGGTCGTTTCATATCTGTGTTTTTAGAAGAACTGAATGCGCAGCTGTGGGGAAGTCCAGCTTAACACAAACGTAAAATACAGGGCCTTCATCATCCTGTTTTTATTCCGTGTTCCATGCCATTCCAGATTTTAGTGGAAATGTCCCTATTTCCCAATTAGTTGTGAACGATGTAAGTTTTTTTTTTTTTTAAAAAGATTCCAAGAGGCCACAGTTTACACAGAAATACGTGATTCAGGAGGGCTTTCCTATTTCCTGGGTAGAGCTTACTTTATTAATTTTCTGAGAAGACAGCCCACACTGTCTCCATTCATTCCTAATGTGACGCAATGAAGACAGAAAGAAACACTCATCAGAGTCATTTGTGAGACATTATCCCCAAAGGGACAGTTTCAGTGTAAAAAAAACCACTAAGCAAGAACCCAGCACCTAAGTCATCACTATACTGCCTTTCCCCCAGGCTCATGTTATTCTCCCCATAAAGGTAAAGGAACATTACCCTTAGATCATGGACTAAGGGTGACTGTGTAATTTATAACCCAAATGGGGCACTTTAGGAAGTGAAATAAGATGCTATTAACAATTACCTGGGACAACTGACATAAACCAAAACAGTCCCAGGCCAACTGGGGTATACAGTCAACGCAGCTATATCAGTTAAGGAAAATAAGGTCTAGATTGTTGAAATGACTTATCAGCATCCATGACTAGTAAATTAGCTGGGATTCAACTCAGACTTCTCCCGTGTCAGATCCTTTACTTTTGTGTGAATTGCTAAGGTCCCAGAATATCTGTGGAAGTTTGTTTTTTAGTTGGTGAAATCTCATCGATAGCCTGTTTTATTCATTGGAATTACTTGGAGAATATATTTCTATAGTGTTAAAGTGTTTATTCTTACCCAGATTCAACAATTACCTACTTGTTTAGGTCCTCGGTATCTTCATGCGCATGATCTTACTGGTGTTCTTACAATTTAGAAAATGGTAGAGGGGTAGTTCATAGGTCCACCACTAGAGAGAGTGCTGGCCAAGACGTTGGGTCTATAGCCTGCAAGTTTAAGTGCTTTGTGAAGAACGAAGGGAAATTTGTTTCCTTATGTGTCTAGGTGAATGGGATGCCTTTTTATGCAGCCATAAAATGCTAACTCCCCACCTCTGCATCTAATTTTTACTAATTCTTTGTTTTGCTTTTTAGTTTTTGATTTAGTTTTAACATCTATCAGGAACTTCTCCTCCTATGACTGTGTTTTTCCCCAGTATCTCCCACTCTCTGTTCCTTGTTTCCTATAAGTTAGTTCCATATTTACCTCTCTCATTTAACTCATCATATGATGTTATAATTACTTATTAATGTCTTTGGGTGCCCATCCTTATCAATTATAATCTTCTGAAAGATAAGAACTACCTTATTAATTTCACTCTTTTCAACACAAATTTGGTACTTGGTTACTGTTAGATGAATTAGTGAAAAGATAAACAGAAAAATGAACAAAATGAAAGTATATAATATGATCCCAGAGGAAATTGAAATTTTAGGATGGCGATCTTGAGGCAAGATGCTTCAGACTGGGATATTAAAGTTGGATATTAACATTTCGAAGAAGGAAGGTGAAGCCAGAGAAAATAAATAGCTGACTTCTCAAACTTATTTCCACCATCGAATCAAAAGAAAAAGGGGACTATCCCATGCTCCTTCAAAAGAAACATCATTCATGTAAGCCAAATAATTTTAAGAGACTGTCAGAATCTTGGAGAACATTGATTCAATCACTCAGGATAGTTAACACTTCCTATTACATGTTATCTACAAATATCCAAGTACCTGTATTCAGATCAGTGTTCAACTAAAATGTTGAATATAACAGGGTTAAAAACAAAATCCTCAGAGGTGTCAGTAGAAACTTTTGTGGAGCTTGACATTGATTCATTAATTGTTTCTTTAGGCTTTCTGCAATCACCTATGAATTAAATTATTGTACTGTCATACAACCTGTGTTTCTATACGTTGGACACAATGGGACCGTGAGATTTTTGGCAAATCCAGGTAAAAGAAATACGTATCTATTTCTGAGTGTAACAATCCTGTCAAAAATGGTAAAGTTTGTTTGCCTGGACTCATTTTCCATGAACCAGTGCTGTTTGCTGTTTTTGGTTTTGGTTTTGGTTTCAACTGATCCTTGTCTTTTAGCTAGCAACCAATTCATTTAATCATTCAACATATATATATATTTTCTTTTCTGATGAATTCTCTGTGATAAACATTATGCTAAATTCCAGTGTCAAGTAACTAGCTTTTACATATCTTGTGTCTTTTCTTGGTCTTCTTTTTTATAAATTAAACAATATTAGCCTGACCCCCGTCTTCAAGGATCTATTGGTTCCCACGTAATTCCAAGCTAATCACTGACAATGTTTCTCTGGTACCAACTTCAGGACTTTTTTTTTTTTTTTTTTTGGTCAGTATCAGATTTGTAATTTTTCTGGCACAGTCTAACCACTGAACTCAAGATCATCTAAAGCAGGTCTCTGTTTTTAATTCTTTTCTGATGAGTTTATCTTCCATGGGACCTTGTTTTTTCCCATGTTCTCTCCACGGAGGTCCTTCCCCTGGTTCTTTGAGCCCTTGTATGACCTACCTACCTTCCTTCTGTCACAGGTCCTCAGTTCTACGTTCGAAGGCGCTTCGTTTACCCTATAACCCATGCTCAATATTTAGTATTCTTGGAAATGAAAGAAGAGAAGAAAACCTTAGCCCTTTGGTATGGTCATATTTCTATTTTCCCCACTGTCAGTAACACTGTGCCTCTCTCTGTGACTTTTTATGGGAGAAAACACTTTTGTTTGTTACATCTTGTGGACACTGTATTTCTATCAAGCCACAGATCTCGTTTCTGCATCTCAACCCTTACGTCTTACTCCCAGCTATGTTGTCTCAGCTACCTGTGGCATCTCACTATTTCAGATCTGTTGTGGTTCACATAGATGGTCCTGCTGGGGTAGATTACGGCATCACAAAAATGTTTAGGCATGAGATTATCTATATGAATCTTCAAAATCATTGGATCATTCAATCTTGAGTAAGTCCAAATAATGGCCAGAAATCGTATGTATTTTCATAATGCCAGGCCCCATGGTTTGAAGTTCTTTCTGTATCATTTTGGCCAATGTTCCTTGGTAAAATTGTCTATTTTGCTCCCCAATCCTGCCTTTGGTTACACGACAATGGCTTCTTTTTTAAAAAAATAATTTGCAAAATTACTATGCAAAAATGCTTGGAGCCAAATGCTCTGCAGTGAATATTGATTGAGTGCCTACATTGTAAAAAGCTGTGTCTTTTCCCAGAAAACTTACGATGAGAAAACAGAAATAAAAACAACAACAATTAAGATATAAAGCAGAGCCAAGAATGAGGACATAGCTCAAAGCCCTAAGGTGATTTTATCTCATGTTATTTTCTCCATTCCTTTCATTTTTCTTTTCATATTTCCTCCTAGGAACCTTGTCTCCCCAGGAGAGAAAGTCCTCATTGCTGCAAGTTCCCTGAAAGATTTGCGGAAGAATCGGGCTCTTTTGTTTCTGCCCTTCATTCATCTTCCTTCCCTTTGCCAAAACAAACACACTTGCATTCTGAAATCAACAGCATCAGCCAACTGTGTTTGCCATGGCCTAACCCCTGCACAACCTGTGTTTGAACCCTTTGGAGGCTTTGATGCTGAGACTGAAAAATCCAAGTGATGTTCATTTATCCCACTTGGAATCGCTTGATAAGTTGTGTTGCTGGAGTTAACACTTGCCAGTTAGTCTCTTTGGGTTTATTGGCTTTGTGTCAACTTCATCCATCGCTGAATTGGCCAAGTGGTGCACATCCTGCGTGGCTTTTGGATAGAAAGCTTCTCTTAACTTGCTTCGTGCTCGTTTGGAGCTTCCACTGGAAATACTGCCTTCCTGGTCCGGCAATACTCCTGTGATCCAGGCAGGGAAGGTGTTTGCATTTTTCAGACACTGAAACAAGTATTTAATTGGGATCGGCGATTCATTCACATTACAAGGCACCTGGCAAAACCAGGACTTGAACTTAGGTCTCATGACTGAAAATTCAGTGAACTTACCCCATTATTCCCTTAGCATCCAGTTTAGTGTTAAATAAAGGGATATGTCTCATGGTCATCTCTTATCCTACAGTGTCTCTTCTGGCTCCGCTTCCCCTCAAGCTACCCCTTCATTTCCATCCTTCGGTTTATGATAATATTTTCAAAACGTGTGGCAGCAGAGAGTACTGGGGAAATACAGTAGCGGGAACAATGCAGTTTTTGAATCTCCCAGAATCCAACCCTCACCACTCCTAAATAAAACAAAGAGAGAAACCCGGATGCCTCCATGAAAAGCAATGGACGGGTTCTATCATAAAAGCAGGTGATCAGGTATGTCCACAAACCTCAAAAATGTAAGCAGGGAGGGACAAACCACCAACAGCTGTGAGTCCTCTGTGCCCCCCCGGCATCGGTGAGGTGGGAAGCAGCAGGAAGAGAAATGGAGCATCTGGAAACCTTAAGAGCAGAAAAAGCTACAAAATCACCCTAATACTGTAGTTCATATTCACCAGGAAGTAGACAAGGAGAGGGGTGTTTGCCCGATAGACATTTGCTGGGGAGTGTTCTGTGCAGAGGGAGAAGTTCAGCTGTGATACAGCTCTAGAGATAGCTTCAGCCCCTCTCCTGGAAAGTTCTGGGGCTCAAAGGGACCTTCAGCTTTGTCCCAAGATTGGGCTGCCTGGACATTATTTTTTTTTTAAGTTCATTTATTTATTTTAAGAGAGAGAGAAAGAGAGAGGGCATGCAGGGGAGGGGCAGAGAGAGAGAGGGAGAGAAAATCCCAAGCAGGCTCCACGTTGTCAGTGCAGCACCCGTGGGGGGGGGGGGGGGGGCCTCAGACTCACGAACCTGAGATCACGACCTGAACCGAAATCAAGAGTCTGAAGTTTTAACCAACTGAGCCACCCAGGTGCCCCTGCCTGGACACTGTCACACGTCCACATTGATCAGTTATTGACTGGGTGAATCGCACAAGGTAGTATGATCTTTAGCGAAACAGGTTTTTTCCAGCTGTGGCAATGCCTACAGAAGGCTGAGAGTTAAGGGTCCTCTCTGGCAATACTCCTAGCAGGTGCGAGAAGCAGCCTTCCATTCCCGAAAGGGAACGCGGTCAGTACCTCATTGAGTCCACCAAAGGTATTCACTGGAAAGTGTGTGAGTAGCAAACTGGGAGTGGTTCTATACCCTCCAGCTTACCCGTGAAAGCCAGGGAACGGCGGTGACCTTCTGGAACCTCTGAGCCCTGAGAAGTGCCTCAGGGAGCCAGGCAAACGTCCGTTCTAGGACAAGGCCCCACACGGAAGGCTACCTGTTGTAAGGGATGACGAATTGAGCCAAACAGGCAAAACAGAAACAAAGAAAAGAGAATCTCAAAAAAAGAAATTTCTTTTTGAGTGTGGTTATCAGAAAGTTTGAAGCCATATGTTTTCAGATACTGAAACAAAAACAACGGTAACAACACAAAATTCTAGAGCAGTGAGCCTTAAAAAAACTGTCTTTCACCACCATCCTTCTAAACGCACAGGAAAACTCATATCATGTAAAAACAAGGAACAGAAGAGAGTTATATATGACGTTATTATGATAAAAAAGAATATAAGGAGCAGAATAAAGTTGGTACAGATAATGAAATCCTGCCAGAATGCATGTCTAGGAAGCAGATAAAAACTCTGTAAGCTAATATTTCTAGAAACCTTAAAGATTTTGAGAAAGAGATAGAAGTTATAATGGAAACCATGCATCAAAAGTAGATAAATTTCATCAATTATGTAAGTCGTGGAAAGAAAGATTTGGAAAAATTTGGAAAAATTCACAAAATAATTTAAAAAATTTAAAAATCATTTAAAAATGAAGACTTACCTAGAAGAAATGCAAAACTACATTAAATACAGGTAATATTGGGGCGCCTGGGTGGCTCAGTCGGTTAAGCGGCCGACTTCAGCTCAGGTCATGATCTCGCAGTCCGTGAGTTCAAGCCCTGCATCGGGCTCTGTGCTGACAGCTCAGAGCCCGGAGCCTGTTTCAGATTCTGTGTCTCCCTCTCTCTGACCCTCCCCCGTTCATGCTCTGTCTCTCTCTGTCTCAAGAATAAATAAATGTTAAAAAATAAATAAATAAATAAATAAATAAATAAATAAATAAATACAGGTAATATCTTGCAATATAGAAGACAGAAATGACAAAAAAATTTAAAGCCCCCCCCCAAAAAAATTATAGATAAATAAGGCTCGAGGAGAACATGACAATTGTGGGAAATAAACAAAGAAAACCTAGCAAACATTTAAAAGGGGTTTGGTTTGGAAGAAAATTAGAAACACACACACACACACACACACACACACAGAAATTCTGTGACTATAATTTTAAAAGATTTCTTGAAATAAAATAAAAACCGACTTAGAACTACAAAAATATGCATACCATACACATAATGAGTTTAACCCTGTGCAGCCTTAACTAAAGACATATGCAAAGACTATATAATATTAAGAAAACCCTTTTGGCATCCAAGTAAAAAGACCTCGTTACTTTATAAAAGAAAGAATACTAGGTATGAATCAAAGTTTTTGACACTAACATTTTATCCAAAAGACAATGGAGGAAGATATTTACGAGGTTTTATCTTCTGTCTTCTTCTGAGACCTCGCTTTTAAGGTTTTGTGAGGAATTTC
Source organism: Panthera uncia (assembly GCF_023721935.1). NCBI lineage: Eukaryota > Metazoa > Chordata > Mammalia > Carnivora > Felidae > Panthera > Panthera uncia. Next base: position 7,934,266 of record NC_064811.1, on the reverse strand, counting down.
TAAAAACATATGATATGTATCTAAAATTGAACATGTCTGAAGTTAACTGCAGTATTTTTACTCTAAATCTTTCTACCTCTATATAACTCTTATTACAGTGAAAATCGTGAGCATAAAATTAAGTTCTTAATGCTATTTATTTTAACCCATTTTATATTGCAAGATAGCCAACTGAATTGCATACAGGAGTTGAGATCTGCCCAAAGTTGCCCACCTAGTTAGTGGTAAGGTTCAAGAAATTAATTTGTCTCATCGCTGACCCAGTATTTTCCTGCCCAAACACCCTTTTGGTAAATATCCCATTTTAACTCTGTAGATGTACTATTTGAAACTTATTGTCAGTTCAGATAAATTATGAAAAAACATTTTCAACATCTCATGGAATTAGATAAACTGAGCTTCCTTGTCATAGACTTTCTGTAAAAATGGTTCTGTGTGTGGATGTTAGAAAGGGAAAAAAAAGAAAATTTATAACCAAGATGAAAGTATTTGCACAAAACTACATATCTCCTACAAAGAATAATAAAGCTCACAAAGAAAGAGTTGCATATTAACAAGAAAGTTCAAAGTTTAATATAATTTTTTAGTTTACTTATTTATTTTGAGATAAAGGGAGAGAGTGTGAGCATGGGCGGGAGAGGGACAGAGAGAGGGGGAGAGAGAGAGAATCCCAAGCAGGTTTAGTGCTGTCAGCACAGAGCCCAATGTGGGGCTCAAACTCACAAACCATGAGATCATGACCTGAGCTGAAATCAAGAGTCGGATGCTTAACTGACTTGAGCCCCCCAGGACCCTTGAAAATTCCACGCTTAAATGCCACATTCCTATAGAATTTTTCTCCAAAATTTAATCACCAAAAGTGACAAGAAGGAAACAAAAAATGCCAAAAGTGATTTCAGGAAAGGAAAAGCAGAATTAAAAATCACACAGTAAAAGAGAATCGCCAATATGTGTAGACTTTAAAAACATATCTATCAGTTCACTCATATGTGGAATCCAGGGGGAAAAAAACCTATGAATAAATAAAAAGCAGAATCAGACCTGTAAACAGAACAAACTGGTCATTGCCAGAGGGGGTGGGGGCGGGCTAAATGGGTAAAAGGGAGAGGGAGATCGAGATCGAGGCTTCCGGTTATGGAATGAATAAGTCATGGGAATAAAAGGCACAGCATAGGGAATAGAGTCAATGATACTGTAATACTGTTGTATGGTGACAGATGGGAGCTACAGTTGTGTTGAGCACAGCATAATGTACGGACTAATCAAGTCACTTTGATGTACATATGAAACTGATATGTGTCAGTTATACTCAAATTTAAAAAGTCCACTGAAACTTAAAAGAAAAAGAAAACAAGATAAGATGAAGTGAAATATAAAATGAAATAAAGCCGTGTTACTCATTTCAAAATGCCTTGGGTGATATTATTATTTTATTACTACTACTGCTATTATTGGTTGGTGTCGTTGTTTTATTAAAGTTTATTTATTTTAAGAGAGAGAGAGAGAAGGAGAGGGAGACAGCATGCACATGAGCAGGGGAAGGGCAGAGAGAGAGAGAGAGAGAGAGAGAGAGAGAATCCCAAGCAGGTTCTTCACTGTCAGCACGGAGCCTGACATGGGGCTTGAACTCATGAACCCTGAGATCATAACCTCAGCCCAAAGCAAGAGTTGGACGCTTAACCAACTGAGCCATCCAGGTGCCCCATCAAAATGCCTTGGATAGTATTGCAGAGGAAACAGTTGGCTTAAGAGCTTCAATGCAATGAACACAAAATAATGCTAGACAAATGGATTAAAACAGAATTTGGGGTATATAGGGGAGGGTCAAAATATCCCCTCCCTAATACAATGTCCATGCATTTGCTTTTTTTTTCCTTCCCCAGAGAAAATTGAAACACTTAGAGATTAATTAGTATGCCATTCAAAGACCACTCCAATTTAGCATCAACATTTTTTTTTCTCCTAATAAATTGGCTCTTCTATAAAGCTCCCAACCCCAGCCAAATTGGTTTATTTATCACCTCCAAACATATGTTCATTTATTCACTTTATTATTCTTTATGCTGTTGATACTTATTTTAGTATCTGCAAGGTGTCAGGCATTTTGGAAAGTACAGGAAATTTTGGTCAACTTTTCAATATATGTTGAATGCCCTACTCTCTTCCCCTGTTTGCTCCTACTTCCAGAGTTTACATCTACTCCCAGACCCAGATCGAATCTCATTTCCAGCATCATCCTCTGTCCACCTTGCTCTAGAATGGCCCCATCTCTGGGCTCTGAATATACACAAAAGTTCTTTTTTTTTTTTTAATATGATTTATTGTCAAGTTGGCTAACATACAGTGGATGGGGGTTTTGGGGGTAGATTCCTGTGTTTCATCACTTACATATAACACCCATTGCTCATCCCAACAAGTGCCCTCCTCAATGCCCATCACCCATTTTCCCCTCTCCTCTGCCCCCCACCTTAAACCCTCAGTTTGTTCTCTGTATTAAAGAGTCTCTTATGATTTGTGTCCCTCCCTCTCAGTTTGTAACTATTTTTCCACTTCCCCTCCCCTATGGTCTTCTGTTAAGTTTCTCAAGTTCCACATATGAGTGAAAACGTATAATATTTGTCTTTCTCTGACTGACTTATTTCATTTAGCATGACACCCTCCAGTTCCATCTATGGTGCTGCAAACGGCAGGATTTCATTCTTTCTCATCGCCAAGTAGTATTCCATTGTACATATAAACCACATCTTCTTTATCCATTCGTCCCAAACCCCCAAAAAACAAATCACCCAGTGAAGAAATGGGTATCCACAAAAGTTCTTGATCAGACAATTCCTTTACTGAGTAATCTTACGTTGACTTGGGATATCTTTGAATCACAGAAGCATAGAAATGATGGTTGGTGATGGAATCTGGTTGAAACGAAAATATGCTTTTCCTTGATTTGATCTTCTATCTCTCTGAAGGCAATCATCACTCTCTTGCAGCAATGCAGTTAAGGACGAAGAGCTCACCACTTTTTAAAGATACATTTTCTTCTATCACTGGGGCATTCTGATAGCTCTAAAGTTCTTCCTAAACATAGAAGAATAGCCTCCATGTCTCCTTGTGACTTCCACACATTGGTACCCAGTTCTGCAGATTTGGCAACAAATAAGGCTAGTCATTTACAGAACCTTCTGTTTGTGCCACTCAGCATCCACTCACCCTTCGTCTGGGAACTGTGCCCCATTTCCCATCAAAGGAAATTTCTTTTCCCAGTCTTAGTCTTTTAAATAAGATTGGCTCCGTTACAGAGAGGACATGTTTCCTGTGCCTAAGCCAATCAGTGTATTCACCTGCACATGGCAGTAATTTCTGGATTGGGCAAAAAGCCTAGATGAAGCCAATCACGGTGGAAATTTTCAATTTTGATGTTAGTTTTATTTGAGCTGCATGGCAAGTAGACTCACACGCACTGCACTGTCTCTCTCTCCTTTTCTTTCCCCCCTCATTTCCATCTTCCAGGAGACTTCACTGGAAAATCTACCAAACATTTAAGGAATGAATAGTACCAGTCCTATACAAATTCTTCTACAAAACAAAAGAGTAAACAATTCTCAACTTGATCAATGAGGTCAGAATTACCCTCTAAACAGAACCAAATATTTTTTTTTAATCACACACCATTAAAAAAATCATAAAAAAGCAAAAAATTACACACATTATCCCTATTACATAGGTGGAAAAATCCACAAAGAATTGCTATCAGGTAAAAATCCAACAATATGTAAAAAGAATAATATATGATGACCTAGTTGATTTTACCCCAGAAATCTAAGTTTGGTTCAATATTTGACAATCAATTAATGCAATTGATCATATTAACATATTAAATAAGAAAAAATGTGACTATCACTAAAGATGAAGGCAAATCATTTAATAATTTTCAACATCCATCTTGTTAAAGACTTTAAACAAACTAGAAGTTGAAGTAAACTTTATCACTCTGATAAAGGTCACCAACAAAATCTACAGCTAACATCATTTTTAATGGTGAAAGACTGAACGCTTTCCTCTTAAGATTGAAACATGGCAAGGATGTCTGCTCTCTCAATTCCTGTTAAACATCTTACTCGTGTTCCTACCAGATGCAATAAATTTAAAAACTAATAAATGAAAGTCATACTAAGTGGAAAAGAATAAAGAAGCTTATATTCTTTGCATACAATATGATCATCCACATTGAATACACCACAAATCTATAAAAACCTACTTGAACCAATAAATCATTTAAGTAAGGTTATAAGACACTAGATAAATATAGAAAAACCAATTTTATTTCTCTATAGTAGGAATGAACAAATGGAATTTTAAATTCACCAACCAATACCACTTAAATAACATCACAGCATAAGAAATTATTACATAAAAACTTATTAAAAAGTGTGCAAGACTTATATATGCTGAGAACTAAAAACATTGGTCAGAGTAACCAAAGTAGATCTAGGAACATAAAGAAATATACTATGGTCATACGATAGAAAACTCAATACTGTTAAGAATTTGGACTCGATTCTACCCAAATGGATCTAGAGATTCAACATAACCTCAATCAAAATACCATCAGGCATTCAACACATTCAACAAACTAATTTTAAAATTCATGTGGAAAACAGAAGGAACTAGAATAGTCAAAACAATTCTGAAAAAGAAGAACAAAGTTGGAGGACTCACCCTACCTAATTTCTTTTTTTTCTTTTTTTTTTTTAATTTTTTTTAACGTTTATTTATTTTTGAGACAGAGAGAGACAGAGCATGAACGGGGGAGGGTCAGAGAGAGAGGGAGACACAGAATCTGAAACAGGCTCCAGGCTCTGAGCGGTCAGCACAGAGCCCGACGCAGGGCTTGACCTCACGGACCGCGAGATCATGACCTGAGCCGAAGTCGGACGCTTAACCGACTGAGCCACCCGGGCCCCCCCACCCTACCTAATTTCAAGTTTACTGTGAGGCTACAGTAGTCAAGAGAATGTGATATCAGCTAAAGCAATGGTTGGCCAAGTATCTCTTTAAAGAGCTAGAAAGTAAATATTTTAGGCTGCTAGGTCAGAGTTTTTCTGATGCAGCTACTCAACTCTGCCATTAGAGTGTGAAAACAGCTACAAATAACATATAAGCAACTGAACAATGGACTACATTCCTATAAGACTTTATGGAAATCAAAACTTGAATTTCATGTAATTTTCAGGTGTCAGAAAATATTATTCTTTATTTTTTGACCACTTAAGAGTGTAGACATTATTCTTAATTTATGGATCATATAAAAAGGGGCAATGGGCCAGATTTTGCCAAGCCCTGGGTTAATGAATACACATACAGTCAATAAAATTGAAATAGATCTACATATTTAGGGTCAATTCATTTTCAACAAATATCAGGTGACTCAGTGAGGAAGTTAGTCCTTTCAATAAATGGTGACAGAGCAACAGTACAGTGACAGGAAAAAAAAGAAAATCTACCCAAGGCTCACACCATATATAAAACAATCAAAACTAATCAGAGATATACAACTTGAAACTACAAAACTTTTTGAAGAAAGCATAGGAGAAAATCTTCGTAACCTTAGGTTGCCACCACACCTCAACTAGAATATGAAATACACTGGCAATGCCAAGTGCTGGCAAAAATATAGAGCAACTTGAACCACCATTCACGGCTTACGGGAATGAAAAATGGTACAGTAACTGTAGAAAACAGCCTACAATTTCCTTAGAAAGCTAAATGTACTCTTACCACATGATACAGTAATCCCTCTTACAGTTGTTATACCCAGGATAAAGGAAAATATATGTTCAGACAAAGATCTTCAGGAGGATGCTTATTCATAATTGCTCCAAAATGGAAAGGATCCAAATGTGTGGCATCTGGTGAACAGATAAACTGTGGTAAATCCATACAATCCAATACAACTGAGCCATAGTATGCAACAAGATGAATGCATCTCAAATACCACAACGCTAATAGAAGAAGCTAGACTTAGAAGGCTGCATATTGTATGATTCTGTTTATATGATGTCATGGAGAAGAAAAAGACATAGATAAAAAATATATACATATATATATATATATATATATACATATACATATATCGCTACATATACATATATATATATCGCTACATATACATATATATATATATATATATATATATATATATATATATATCACTATCTCTATCTGTCTACATCTCAGTTCCCACTATGGGCTTGAGAAGATGAAAAGAACTGCGTACCAAAAGGCACTAGGGAACTTTCTACATGATGGAAATGTGCTGTTACTTAATTGCGGTGGTGGTTACATGGATGTATGTGTACGTCAAATTTCACAGAACTGAACACCAAGAAAGGGGGAGTTTTCCTGGGTGCAGATGATCTCACAGTAAATCTGACTTGGGGGGAGGCAGAGAGACAGACACGGTAAGTCCAACTTTCTGCGTGTTCAGAGACTGAGGGATGAAAAAGAAGGAACAGAGGAGAGAGAGGAGGGACAGTGAATGAGGTCAGAAGGGAAGGGAGGATGGAATCTTGAAATTCTTGTAAAAATAAGAGTCTACGGTGAAGCGGATCATAGTATTAAGCTTCCGCAGGGCACGTGGATAGACAACTGAATGTCGCTGGTAGACTGAGCAATAGAGAGGTCATTGGGTAGGGACAAGAATATTTTCATGTTGTGGTGGGATAATCGAAGGTTCAAGAAAAAAGAGAGAGAGAAAGAAAGAGATGAGTGGATAATCAGGACAACACCTTTAAAGAGTTTTGTTGTAAACAAACAGGGTGAAATGGGAAAGTAGCCAGAAGTCACACGGGATCAGAGCTTTCTTTTGTCTTGTTGCTTTAGGGTAGTAACTGCATGCCCACGTTTTGTTGTCAATGATGTAACGAGAGAAAAAACAGTGATAACGCAAGGAAAGAAAACATTTCTGAAGCTCCGTGCTTGACTATGTGAGAGGAGAAGGGGTCCGGTGCAGAGTCAGAGTCTCCAATCAAAATGGGCCTTGAGAGTCTGGCTATCAAAATAAGGCTCCTTTCTAATCAAAGTGGCATGTCTAATTTGGATGATGGCTCCTTATCTAAGGGGATGCCACGGTTACAAGAAGGGGCATAGAGCCCCGGCGAAAGGGGGGTAATGAGTCCTGGATTGGAGATCTGGGTCACGGCTAAGTTTTTATTCAGGCAAAACTTGAAAGGTAAATCAAAACTATCATGAACTACCAAAAACAGAACGACCATACGATCCAGCAAATCCACTTCTGCTATTTACCTGAAGGAAACGAAATCACCCTCTTGAAGAAATGGCTGTATCCCCACATTCACTGCAGCATTACTTAGCGTGGCCAAGATACGGAGACAATCTAGGGGTCCATCAGCAGATGAATGGATAAAGCAGATGTGACATACGTACGCAATGGGATATTATTCCACCATAAAAAAAGGGGGAAATCCCACCATTTTCAACAATATGGATGGAACTTGATGGCACTAGTCGAGGTGAAATAAGTCAGAGAAAGACGAATGCTGCATGATCTCACTTTTAGGTGGAATTTAAAAAGAAGCAAACTCATATAGAAACCATGAACAGATTGCTAGTTGCCAGACGTGGACGGTGGGTATTGAGGAAACAGGTAAAGGGAGTGAAAAGGTATAATCTTCCAGTTAAAAAGTTCTGAGGATGTAACGTTCCTATGGTGATAGTTAAAAATACTATGTTGTGTACTTGAAAGTTGATAAGAGAGTAGATCTTAGACGTTCTCATCACCAGAAAAATATTTATCATCATGTGAAGTGCTGAATGTTAACTAAACCCGTTATGGTAATCACTTCACAGCATATACATCTATCAAATCATTTGGATGTGTACCTTAAACTAAAACAAGGTTGTCTGGGGGCGCTTGGGTGGCTCAGTCGTTTAAGCATCTGGCTTCTACTCAGGTCATGATCTTGCAGGTTGTGTGTTCGAGCCCCATGTCGGGCTCTGTGCTGACAGCTCAGAGCCTGGAGCCTGCTTCAAATTCTGTGTCTCCGTCTCTCTGTGCCTCCCCTGCTCATTGTCTCTCTCTCTCTCTCTCCCTCAAAAATAAACATTAAAAAACATAAAGAAGATAAACAACGTTATCTGCAAATTATATTGCAATAAACTGAAGGGAACAAAAGAAAGCTAAATCAGGAAACCCAAAAGACAGGGAAACTTCATTTAGAGGGGGTGGGGAGATGTGGTCAGAGAGTTAGGATAGGTCTCTGGGCATTTGGAGCTGTAATCATGAAAACTAACACCACATCTCTAGATTTAGGACCGATAATTCCAAACCTCACGTAGCCATGGCTCCTACTATGACCCCAGGCTTTGCCAAGATTGACTCAGAAATCAGGAAACCCTGGACTTGAAGCTTGAAGGTTAAATGTGGTCAGCAGCATCATTAAGAAAAAATACTCGTTGACTTGGCTGTATTTGTTTTGATGGATATTTAAAATATGTGCAAAGTGCAAGTGGATTGAGTTTAAATGTGATACATTTTTTTTGCTGAAGTGTTAGGGGAGAGAAGCATGCATATAAACTATGGGCCATACCAAATAAATCTTCTTTGAATCCAGAATCAAGCCATTCTTAAATAGTATTTTTAGTCCATATTTAAGCCAGGATTTTGTTTTTCTCTTTTGGAACACTCCCCTGAAATGGCAGAGCTTACTGGGGGGGGGGGGGGGGGGGAGGGGGGCGAAATGCGATCCAGTAAAGCAAAAGTTTACACCAAGTGCGATTTCTCAGGAATACTAATAAGCACCGTTTGTACTTTATTACAAGTTGTAAAATGTTTTTGGAAATGTGATCTCATGGGATCCTTACAACTGAATGATTTTTGTCCTCCTTCTACAAACGCAGACACAAGACCCAGAAAGATTAACCGGCTCGCTTAAGAACATACAGCAAATGGCAGAGTCCAAGCAAAATCCAGGCTTTCTGACCTCCGGTCTATTCCGTGACATCAGTGTATCACAGTGTTAGCCAATCATCACAATCTCTTGTGTGTGCACAGAAGACTCCCATTCCCGGGCCTCTCCCCTACCAATTCTGATTTGCTGGAGGAGGGCCGAGGAGTCTATTTTAACCTCCCTAGCTGCCCTGGAGATGCCACACTCATTACAGGGTTTATTCACTCTGCACCTTGCCACACCTCGGTCCCTCGCCAGCCTCGGTCAGAGAGCGCCTTTATGCAGAACTGGGTATACCCATGTAGCTCCCAAGAAAACACCACCGGCCTTAAAACAAAGAAGCGTGGATCGTGATGTCTGTTCTGCCACTCTCCTGCTAAGTGGCCTTCAGCAAAAGAAGTCACTTCTGTGAGCTCCGTTTTCTAATTTCTGTAAAACTGAGCTAACCTATAAAATTGCAGCAAAGAGTAGAACAAGGCATGCTTAGTCAACACTGTCTCTTACACCCACAAATAAAGCTTTAGAAATCAGCGGTGGCTTGGGTGGCTCAGCTGGCTGAGAGACTGACTCTACATTTTTGCTCAGGTCATGATCCCAGGGCCGTGGGGGCCCCGTGATGGGTGTGGAGCCAGCTTGGGATTCTTTCTCTCTTTCTCTCTGCCCCTCTTCCCTGCCCTCTCTCTCTCTCTCTCTCTCTCTCTCTCTCTCTCTCTGTCTGCCTCTCTCTCAAATAAAATTAAAAAAAAAAATCAAAGTATATAGGATCAGAAATAACAATCAGAAAGCCATCAGCAGAAGGAATGGAGAAAAGCAAACGAGATCAGTCCTTCGTCTGTAAGTTGCTTTGGTTTAAAGTTCCATTTTAATTCTGGCACAAAATTAGCAACCCATTGAAAATCATCTGAAATAACTCATAGTCGGAGTTATTAAAGGAGCCTGAGTTTCTCTCTTTCTCTCACTCACACACACGCACGCGCGCGCACACACACACACACGCACACACACACCTGCAGATTGTGCTTTTTATCAGACCTAAATGTAAACTTCTGGAACCCACAATAAACTCCCAAGTTGGTAACATGCAAAATTAGCTCCAGTTTGTAACCGTCTGCGAAAGAGAACGGAGAAGTCTGTTGCGAAGAGAACGATAATGACTCCAGTCCGGCGTGGAAGCGAGGCCTTCTGCGGAGACAGAAGCTGGCGGGGAGGACGGGGTGCTGTCCTGACAACGGAGAGCCCGGATGTCACTCCAGGCGGAGGTCATTAATTCCCTCTGCCCCAAAGCCTGTGCCTGATGCGCTTGTCCCTAGCGCGCCAGCTTTCCCGTAGGCGCCGGGCCGCTCCGCTCCGGTGTGTGCTTCCTCGCTCGAGACACTTGTGTTTTGCGACTTGTGATGAGGACACCTGCTGATGAATGATGCAAGACACACGGGTGGCCCAGGGCCCGGCCTGGCAGGCAGATTCCTGGAACGGCGCCCCCCGCGAGGATCGGATCTGCAGAGAGAGCGCCCGGGCTGCCAGATTCTTGTTTGTCAATTATGCGTAATGGCTGTCAGTCAAGTGCTCCTGCTGGTGTCCTCATGGAAGCCGTGGAGCGGAATACACAAGGTTGTTCTCAGCTTAAGGGCGGCATGCTTTGGTGGGAACCCCAGCAACAGTGCAGGACTGGTAGCCTGCTCCTTGTGTGCAAAGAACAAGCTCTCTAATAAGGCTACATACAGGACGCCCTCCGTGATTCCCCCCTGCCTGGCTCCGAACACGTTTCCTATCACCCGACCACACGCATGGCACGCCTCAACGATGCACAGAGGCTGTTAGGGGTTGAACTGCATCCGCACCCAATCCATACGGTGAGGTCCTAACCCCCGAACCGCAGAACGTGAGTGTGTTTGGAAATATGGCCGTGACAGGTGTAATCAGTTAGGACGAGGTGATACTGGATAAGATGGGCTCCTAATCCAATATGACTGGTATTCTTAAAAAGTGTGTGGGGGGGGGGAGGGGGAGGAAATTTGGACACAGAGGCTCACACCCAGGGAGAAAGCCATGTGAAGACAAAGGCAAAAATCAGGGCGATGCACCTACAAGCCATGGAATGCCCAAGATTGCAGCAAACCTCCAGAAGCTAGGGGAGCAGCATGGCTCCATTTTCTCCATAGGTCTCTGAGGGAGCCAACCCTGCTGATGCCTTGATCTCAGACTTCCAGCCTCCAGAACTGTAAGACAATAACATTTCTGTTGTGGAAGCCACCAGTTTATGGTGGTTTTTTTATGACAGCCCTGGCAGAAGAATGGAATAGGGTCCAAAAATATCGTTCTTAAATTTGGGCATTTGCACGTCTATTTCCAGAACCGCAGAGGAATTAAGGGCACAAGGTTCGGAACCAGACAGAACTAGGTGCTGCCGTTTCCAGCTTAACCACTTTCTGTGTGCTTCTAAACAAGACACGATTGGAGCCTCCCCTTGGAAGCTCTGAATCATCATGGTTAATAACATGGCCCGAACATCAGGTAGAGTTGATTGCCAATCCCGGTCATTCACCAGCTGAGTGATCCCGTGAAGTTACTTTACCTGAATGTACCTCTGTTCCGTGGCTTATGAGCAGTGGATATAATACTCCTTCCTCTGGAGCCTGTGCGAATTCAGTGCCACAGTACACAGGAAACCCCTACCTGCTGCTGAGCCATGGTCCCTATGGAGGACCTAAGGAGGCATCATGGATTTGCTCCTGTGGGAATAATTTCCCTTGTGCTATCCAGACTATTCTGTTTTTCCTGCAGATTCCATAAAAGGGTGGGCTTCTTAGAAAAGCCTTGCCAGTTGGGTTAGTTGTGTCCTATGGTCTCATCAAAGCCTCTTCTCAAGAAGCACCCACCCACACAAAAACACATGTATTAGAGTGTTCTGAAGTAGCTTATTTCCAGATTCTCCTTACTAGCCTTCATCTTTTGAGGGAGAAACCTTGTTTTTTCAATTCTGTATCTCTAAGTTCTTCACAGAATAGGTTTTCATTAAATATATGATGGATGAATGAATGAATGACCAGTATCTAAGTCAGGATAAGAAAGCTCTAGAAGGGAGTTTTGTCCTTCCCCCTTGGTGGCTGTGGGGGCATACATGTGGCTTCTGGATGCCAGGACATGGAAGTCTGAGAAGGGGAAGTGGGGAAAGAGTCCCCTTCTGGGGTGAGAAAAACTCTGGCCAGATGAGACAGAGGACCTGCTGTATGGCTGGCCCCTTACACATGTCTAAATCTTGCCCTTTTCGGCACTTCAACCACACAGTAGGCTCGTGCGTGCTCTCTCACTTAGATATCATAGCAATTTGTGAGACAGGCCAGGGAGACTTTAGCTCCCTATGTACCAAGGAGGAAACTGAAACAGATACATTTCCCCGGGTCACATAAGCTAATGAGAGACAGACTTGGGATAAGACCACAGTTAGATGGCCTGGTGCTCAGCTCTTCTTACCACAAGAGTCTTGCCACTTCTTGACTTCTTGACTTCTTGGAATTGGTTTCTGAAATAAGGGCTTAGGCTTCTGGCTGAGAACAATTCAATAGACATTTCGTGAAGAGTCAGCATGCATGACTTTATAGACCGGTTTTCCTGGGAACAGCATGCCTTTGGAAGACAGTAACCTGAGCATAACCCATGCAAGTTGAGCATGAAATCTCCAAGAGCAAGAAGGAAAATTTTAGAGCAGCGTCTTCAGACAGGAGGTGAAAAATGCCTCCATGAAATTTTAGTCATGGGCCTGGTTACTAATTGGCTGGTAGCTAATTCCCCGAGTCTCGTTATTCTCATCTGCATAATGAAAATAATAATTCTACCTCACGACAATCCATCGTAATACTGACATGAAGCCTACCCCAAAGGTTTGCCATGGACATACAGAAAGCCATTCATCTGGTCTTAATCACAGTCGGTTCTGAAGTCCAGGCTTAATATTAAAATTAAGTCCAAATCATCCTCCACAATCCTTCAGTAAGGTGTTACGTTGAAGGACTAAGAATTTCTCATTCAATGAGCACATCCTGCTTTTTCTCCAGTATATGGACAGGACAGATTGCTTTTCTTCCTTCCTTGAGCACCGAACACATGGCTGACTTGCTTCTACAGAACGTGTGGTAAGAAAAATATGAATATTAAATATAAGATTCAGACTCCAACAGCACATCCCTATCTCCAACGTCACACGCAATCATGGAAATATTCGGGGGAGCAGAGAAATGGGGGTGGAATCACCTGTTCCCTGTTTATTGTGATTCCATCACCCTCTTTTATTTTTTTTATCCCCCTCCTTCTTTCGTTTTCATTATTACCAACATCATTGTTATTGTAACACCATTATTTGCCAGGGCGCATAGCCTGAAACATGTAAGTCAAATATATGTATTATGTAAGACTACGGTGTTTAGAAGTCGGAGTTTTGAAAGCCCTTGCTTGTGACTGAATTTGCACACTTTGGGCTGAACCTTCCAGTCATTATTCAGAATCCTGTGACTCAGCACTTGCCACCTTTGGATCACACACCCCCCAACCCCATCTCTGAGCCAAATTCCAGCTCTGTAAATGCCATCCGCGTTTCAGCTTCCCTGAGAAACTTGACTCAGTTCCTGCCCTGCCCTTGTCCCATTCTGTTGCAGACTCCCAGTGACAATTAGGGGAAAGTTGATGCAGGATCCCAGAAGGGTAGAGTTGAATCTAGGAATTTCCAAGAGAAGTCAGAGCCAAACTTGGCTCCAACCATCTTGCCAGCAGTTTCCATAATTAACTTACAACGTAAGTTAATGAAAGGGCTTGAGTGTTGAGATGGAAGGTGTGCGTGTGTTTCCCTTACATATGGTGTCTTACTAGCGAACTGAAGATAAAGAGTCAGCAAACATCTGAACTGAGTTCCTCTGGCCGTGTGAAGAGTCAGGGGATTTTCCTTTTCATTCTATCAAAGGTAGGTATGATCAGGTTGACTCCTTCCATGTTCTTCCCCACCTTGGGCTGTTTAGAGCTTGGGTGGGTGGAGTGGGAGTGGGGGGCATACTAATCAGAGCCCGGACCTAGAGAGGCACCAGGCTCTGCTCAGAAGCCACCGCTAAGAGGAGGTCTCTCCAGAACCTGATCTCCCTCCATGCCCTCTCCGCAGGATCCCTATCCCCTGCTTCACTTATTCTGGTTCTTAGAGACAGTAGCAGCAGGTTCTGAAATCTTCTTGCTTACAGTCTCAGCATACTCCAATTCATCCCCCCACACTGCAGCCAGAGGTAGCTTTTAAATTGTAAATTTGACAAAGTAATTTACTGCCTAAACCTGTCAGCATCTACCAGTTACCCTTCAAGTTGGCATTCACAGTCCTTAAGAAGGCATTCAAATCGCTTGGCAAGGCAGCCCAAACAAACTCTCCCGCTTTATCTCTCACCACACCTTCGCAGAGTGCTGCCGGATTAAATTAGGGACAGAGGGGAGGAAAAATGGCACACAGAATATCTACAAAACAATGTTCTTCACATTCTCTGACTCTGTGGAAGTAGTGTATTATCTGTTTAAGTCGTTGCCCCTCCAACCCAGTCCCATGAAATAAGAAAACCTTCAATGTTTGATTTCGCACTGGGTCATCTACCTGAGGGGTCATCTACCTGAGGAAAGACAGTAAGGGGATTTTCTCCCCATCTTGTGAAGCTCAGCCTCTGCTCAGTCTTTAGGAATCCAGCTTTTTAGAACAACTGATTTACAGATGACCCTGAAACTCCCCCTTGTCACTGTTCTTCTGTGTCCTTCAGAAAAGACTTGTTAGGTTCAGGGAGCATGTAATGAATGTTGGGGCTTTCGTGCCTCCACACTAGTGGTGCTGAAATGAATTCTAAGTAAGATCCTGATCTGCCTTGGCCAGAAAGACTTTTTGAAAGCATTACATGATGCCACGACAGCTCAGTTTCTCTGCAAAAGGCAATCTACTTTCACCTTCAACTCGATTTGGCAAGCGTGCGACCAGTAAAAGAAAGAGCGGCCCTTGAACCTCATTCCCAACCCCAAAGAGAATCAATGCCCAGGAAGTGTGAACCCCTCAGGATTGATCACTACTATGTATTGACCAGGTAGCAAAGACCACATCGGTGAGCTTCTTCTGCAGACACGCGCTCACAAATCACACTCTTGTCAGGTGAACTATAACCACGAAATAAGCGGAATGGGACATTTTCTGTAAACAGTATAATCAAGGGCTCTGGAATAAGCAGGCGACTGTCTCGAGGGTAGAGAAGGCTGAGCTGTGTGTATTGTGTGAATGCAATTCCCGAAGCCACAGTGAGCCGAGGAAGAATATGCGAGGGAATATTGGGTTTCTAGAAGATACTATGCAGTTTGTGCTCTGCATGACTACACTCAAGGTAAAGGCACAGTATATAGTTCTCACTAAATAGTTCACGCAATCTCAATCTCTGTAAATGCCTTCATAAAATCGTACATATTTTAATTACTGTCTGTACTTTGCTGAATGATATAGAAGTAATATTTCTGGTCCAGATTCTGAACACAATAGTGGTCACACCAGACAGACAGCAGCACAGTTGCCTTCCCACCTAAAGTGAATTAATATTGTGCCTTTCATTCATTCAATCTGCCCAATGTGTATGAAATTCAGACTATTTGATGAGCGCATTCCTAAATGTTGAGGAGATACTGCTAAACAAATCAGAAAATAAACAAATTGATGTCATAAAGGGGCTGACAGATAATTATGAGGGAATGATATAAGGGAACAAGATAATTTTAGATTGTGGTAAGTACTGTAATGAAGATGAAGCAGAGTCTATGGAAGAAAGTGGTGACAGCTCATTTAGATAGTAGGATCGGGAAGGAACAGTATTTGGAAATAGCACAGCATGAGTCACCGAGTGAAGCTGATGGTGTGGACACCAAGGCCAAGAGGGCCTGAGACAGCCCCAACCAACTCTCTCCAGCCCCAATGAAAAACAGTCACTGGTATTTCCCCAGGAAGGTACAAAAGATAGTTAAGAGCATAGAGCCGGGTGTCTTAGGGAAAATACGGTAATGGGAACTAACATCTCTATAGCACAAGAGGGATTCCAAAGGAAGTCTACAGGTATTTTCTTTAGCTTTGCTTCCTACCAGTAATGTCAGTGAATGAAGAGTGAATGAATGTCAGTGCTAGAACACCCAAACATGGCCTTGCTATGTGTCCTGGGCTTCCTCACAAGATGGTACCTACATTCCAAGAGCAGCCATCCCAAAAGCAGGGAGTGGAAGTGGCCAATTTCTTACAGCCTGGACCTAAAACTGGCAAAGTGTCCCTGTTCCTGTAATCTATCAGAAGGGCAGTCACAGAGCCTAGTGCAAGAGAAAGAGTCAATGGGAGAAGCATCAAAGAATGGCAAGGTCTTTTTAAAACACCTATGCATTCTGACACCCAGCCTCAATTGTGGAAATCACTCTTAAATTTAAAATACTTTTGCTCGCTCCCGAGATCCCGCAAAAATCTTATCACGTCATGGAACTAGGCTCAGCCTCAAGGCCCACATCTATCTTTCCAATTCAGTAGGCTCCTTGAGAGTGGCACCTTAAATACAGATCCTTGGTTTCTGGATTCGTTCAGTCTAAATACTTTTTTTTTTAACCTATCGAGCCACCCAGGCACCCAAGGTCACATTACTTTTATGAATTACAGAATTTCCCCCCCAAACTTTATTGAGGAATAATTGACAAATATAATTAATTGTATACATTTAGAGTTTACAATATGATGACTTATATATGTGTGTATGTGTGTGTGTGTGTATATATATATATGTGTGTGTGTGTGATGATGTGTATATATATATATGATATATATAAGATGTATATATATCATATATATATAAGATGTGTATATGGAATGTATATATATATATGTATGATGATACATATGTGTATATATATATGTATGATGATATATATGTATTATGATGATTTATATATATACACATATATGTATATATATGTTTATATATATTGTATATACATATACATATAATGTTTTTATATATACATATATATGTACATATATACATATATAATACATATATATACATGTATATATACATATATACATATATTATATATAGTATATACATATGCATATATGTTTATATATTGTATATACATATATGTACATATATACATATATAATACATATATATACATGTATATATACATATATGCATATATTATATATAGTATATACATATACATATATGTTTATATATTGTATATACATATACATATATTGTATATACATATACATATATGTTTATATATATTGTATATACATATATATATATCGTCTATACATATATATGTGTATATATATGTATATATGTTTATATATATTTATATATGTATATATAAATCATCATAACTATGTATATATATAAATCATCATAATACAGATATGTATATGTATATGTATATATATATGTATATGTATATGTATATAACATATATATATACACAGCCATTGAGAGTGGTTATGAAGACCAAGATAATTAACACACCATCACCTCACACAGATAAGCAATTTTTTTTTTCTGGTGAGAATGCTTAAGGCCTACTCACAGCAACTTTCAAGTATATAACATTATTAACTACATTATTGTAGATGACATATGATCTATTAACTGCAATGTTATTAACTATGGTCATCATGTTGTACACTATAGATTATATTTTATAAGAAATGTTTTTAATTCCACTGAAAGTGTGGAAACAAAATACGTTTAAGTTTTACAATCTAAAGACTTTTAAACGAAAGAGACAACTTATCTGACCCCACGCCCACTCTCACACACAATGGCGAAGCCGTTCCAGAATAACATCTACTCATGCTCCTTTAGAACAAGAAGGAAGACAGAGTACACGTGGACGTCACCCGTCCATAACAACTCTGAAATCCAGTTAGGCACATACTCCCAGATTCTTGTTCCTAGACCCTGTGTTCCCTCCAATGGCTTCTCCATGTCTTAGACTGGGTGAGTCTCCAGCCTCATGGTAAAGGACATCAGCTTCTCTAGGTGTCCTATATTGCTGAGGTTGGAGTGATAGATGTGGGTCCCAGTTTGTCCTCATTGTCCTCAATTTTACTTCTAGCTTTTTTCCTGACTGCAGGCCTAGCTAACCTTCAGTGACGTTTGGTCTATTGCCAGATGCTGAGGTCAGAGCCTTCCTTGGACTTCTTCACCAGCTCCCGCAGTTACTATGGCTTATCTCTATAAGAAATTATTTTAGTTATCTTCCATATTACTCGTAGTGGGCCTGCTTTCTTGATAAAAGCCAAATGAATAAGCTCATTATCATACTTAAAATACATAATAATATGCATTACCATGTCAAGATGTGTAAAAGACTAACTAGGGCACATGTAAAGTTTTTACAGAAGTGACATTTTTCCTGGGTCTTTTACTTAATAGAGTTTTTTTTTTTTTTCACAACGCAGAGCAGATGGCAATGACACTGAAGGTTGAACAAATAGTGTTGATTCCACTGATTTTAAAGTGACTAGTTTTGAACAAATCACTCCTATTGACAGTAGCTGGTACCTTCTTAAATCACATGCATTGACAACCACTAGGCTTCCTCTGTTTACCTTGTTCATGAACTTCCCATCTGGTTGAGAAGGCTTTGGAATTCATGACACCTCACAGCCTCTCCTTCTGATTTTTTTCAGCGGTCTCTAAGAAAAGCTGCTGTTTATTCCCGGCCATGGCAAGGTCAGGATGGAGAATCTTAATAAATTCTTTGTTACTCCTGAGTTGGCTCATTGTGGCGCTACTTGATTATTCTATTTGTAGTGCATTCCCAGAACTTCAGGCACGTCCATGAACAAATGTGTGTATCTTTAAAAAGCATTTTCTCAAAGGGAACATCAATCATTTCTCAAGCCAAATATAGTCTTGCTGTTATGGGAAGAGTTATATCTGAAATTGCAGTCCCTGAGTTTTAGATTCCATTATGTCACAACTAAACTGTCGGACTCTGAGCGTCTCATACAATTTCCATGGGACTCAATTTCTACAACCATAAAACAGGTACGGATGTCCCCCTTTACCCATGGGAGATAGATACATTCCAGGACCCCAGTGGACACCTGAAACCATGGATAATACCAAACCTTATATATATGGTGGGGTTTTTTTCCTATATATGAATACCTATGATAAAGTTTAATTTATAAATTACACACAGTAAGAGACTACCAATAATGATGACTAGTAAAATAGAAGAATTATAACAATACACTATAATAAAAGCCCTATAAATACGGTCTCTCTCTCTCTCAAAATACCTTATTATACTATCCTCACTCTTCTTATGATTATGATGTGAGATGATAAGATGCCTACCTGTGAGATGAAAGGAGGTTAGTGATGAAGGCATTGTCACATAGCATTAGGCTACTATTGACCTTCTCATGGCATTTCAGAAGGAGTATTATCTGCTTCCAGACCACAGCTGACCAGGGGTAACCGAAACCATGGAAAGTGAAATCACGAATAAAGAAGGACTACTGTAATGCAATCTTTAAGATGTGTTGTTAGGGTTGTCGGTGGTGTCGGTTGAATGATCAACCCAACTTATCATTTGGTTTTGTGCCAGCCTTGGGTTATACCCATTAATGTTAGGAAGTAAGAAGAGAACATTCTAGAGATCTAGAATGTCATTCTTTGATCTCAGATTGTATTGTTGTGCAGTGTTTTCAAGGGTTAGAAAGAATGTATCTAACACGGTTCAAGTAGTGTGTGGTATGTGATAGGTGCACCTTCTTGAAGATCCCATCGATGGATGTAAGGTTAGGAGATGCTGATAAGACAGTGGAGGTAGTTAGCCCAGGGGATCCGGGGATACTGATATCCTGCCTTGGTCAGCCACTTCTCTCTGCAGGCCATCAGGGAGAATAAGAGGGCAAATAAAAGGCAGGGTCACACTTTACTAGTAGCTGGGTCTTTGTCTCAAGCAACAGGTAGATTCAAGGGAGCTTAGATAAACCATGTAGAGACTCAGTCTTGTCTAGTTTAAGACTAGGGTAACTTCAGAGCACCTGGGTGGCTCAGTTAGTTGGGTGGTGGACTTTGGCGCAGGTAATGATCTTGACTCTTGTGAGTACGAGCCCCATGTTGGTCTCTGTGCTGACAGCTCAGAGCCTGGAGCCAGTTTTGGATTCTGTGTCTCCCTCTCTCTCTGCCGCTGCCCCCTTCACGCTTCATCTCTCTCTCTCTCTCTCTCTCTCTCTCTCTCTCAAAAGAAAAAAAAAAAAAAAGACTAGAGTAGCTTCCTCCCCACTAAGCTCAATCTTACATCTTTGAACTCACCCTTCACACAATGGTAAAATGCTTCACTGACCAGAGATGTGAAGAAAAAAATAAAACACACAAAAAAACAAAAAACAATGAATATAGGGGAGCCTGGGTGGCTCAGTCGGTTAAGCGTCCGACTTCAGCTCAGGTCATGATCTGGCAGTTCACGAGTTCGGGCCCAGCGTCGGGCTCTGTGCTGACTGACAGCTCAGAGCCTGGAGCCTGCTTCGGGTTCTGTGTCTGCCTCTCTCTCTGCCCCTCCCCTTCTGGTGCTTTGTCTCTCTCTCTCTCTCCCTCAAAAGTAAATAAAAACATTAAAAAAAATTAAAAGAGAAAAAAGAAAAAAATGAATGTAGAGAGGGGGATGGCATGAGAGAGGATATTTGTGACTGTGTTGAGGTCCAGACTGGTCTATATGCCTTCCATAATCTAAGCAGAAACCCGAGTCTAGTATTTACTTAGAAGAACAGAGAATGTCTATACAGAAAGAAATACCCAACATGGTTGGAACGATTACTTCTCTGTCCACATGGAAACGAAATTTCAAAGAAACACCCTACTTAGATGTGCTTAACTTACACCTACTTTAAAGTTATATACTTAGGAAAATGATGCAGATTCAGAGGTTTGAATTTTAAGAAACCTCCCCTCACTGGGACAAAGAATTTACACATTTACCCATGACTTATCAATGATATCTTAGGAGTAGTTATATTCGGTCAGTTTCATTGATTGATTGATTGATTGATGAAACTGACTAGGGCACTTTGCTGTTGATCTCAGTTCTGATATTAGGTAACCATGTGACCTTGAACATTGCTTCTCTCTGGTACTCAATTTCCACATCCTTAAGTAGAGGAGGTGAACCAGATCATTTCCTAAGTCCTTCTTAGCTCTGACATTCTAGTAGATGACCTGGTTATCTACATTTTCTTAAACTACTTAAGGAAAAATTAAAAGTGCAAGCTTTTACTCTTCGGGAAATGATTTTGCATCCCACTTGTAAGTCAAAAAATCTCTTCCACATGAATTTATTTTAACAGACATAAAATCTTCGTGATTTAGCTAAAGCTAAAAATAGTGTCTTTGCAAAAAAAAAAAAAAAGAGTCACGTTGTATATAAATAGCAAGCCTTCAACTCTGGGGCTTGTTCGGTCAGAAAGAGCAGCTTAAACTAAAAATGCAGAGTCAAAATAAATCTATTTAACTGCTTTGGCAAGAGTCCAGCTGCACGATTTAGCTCTTGAGTCAGCTCAGAGAATGGAACTGAGACAAAGAATTAAGAACCACCCGACGTGAAGAGGATGATGTGTCTGCTTTAATAACCACCCATTTTACAGAAGAGAAGATGAAGTCTCAGAGGAGTCAGCTCGCCAGCCTGCTGTCACAGAGAGGGGGCAGTGGCTGGGATCAGACTTGACTTAACTCATTCTTTCTATTTCATTGCTTCCACTTGTGGCCATTTGGGGCCACACAGCTTTCCGCTTATCCAACCGCTTCCATTTTACTCACTTGATCCTAGGCACACACGTGGGACTACAAGGAGGCAGATGAAGTGAGCATAGATGCTTGCCCTGATGAGTAACGAAGGAATTGACTAAAATAACAGGTTCCGTCAGCGACGTCACGCAGGGTCCTATGAAATGGATGTTAGGAGAAACACAGTCCTTGGTTTCAGGATTCCCACACTCCAGTAAGACAAGATCATAACCAATCAAATGTCACAAACGAATAGCGGACAAAGAAATACATAATATTCATTTCTTAAATATTTACCAAACTTAATGGTACTTATGTCAGGGTAGTGGTATTTTATACGAATTTTCATTGCTTTTTTGCTTTCCTAAACATGGAAGACTTTTACAAACGATATGAAATATACAATGTAAATTTTTCAAGAATGTGTATGACTAATTCATTCAAACGTCAGTCCATGAAACCATGCTCGATTGGTTTGTTTAAGAAATTTATTTTGGTGAATATGGTAGTTGCTTTTTATTTTTTTATAGAATTTTCTCGAGGCAGTTTTACATTTACAGAAAAATTGAACAGAAGGTGCAGAGAGTTCTTATATACCCCTCACCACGGATACCTTCGGTTTTTCCTATTTATCAGCATTTTGCAAAATATATTTGTTATAGTTGATGAGACGATCACTTTTTGTGATGTACATTGTATGGATTTTGATAAATGTATAATTACATACATCTATGATTTCAGTAGCACATATAATAGTTTCACTACTTTAAGAATTCCCTGTGTTCCACCTATCCCTCGCATTCTCCCCCCAACCCATTTGTTCAAAAGACAATCCTTTGTCTATAAAATTGCCTTTGCTCCCTTGTCAATAATCAGTTGACTATACTTGCCTGAGTCTATTTTCTCTCTATCCTATCCTGTTTCATTGATCTATAAGCCAATAACACATTGTTTTGATCACTGTAGCTTTATAGAAGTCTTGACGTTGGGTAGTATGTCTTCTGACTTTGTCTTTCTCCTTCAGTATAGGATTGGCTCTTCTGGGTCTCTTGTCCCTTCATATAAACATCAGAAGCAGTTTGTTGATATCCACAAAATAAGTTGACCTGTAGATCAAATTGGGAAAACCAGACATCCTGACCATATTGACTGTTCCTATCCAGGTACACGGAAAATCTCTCCATTTATTTAGATCTTCTTTGACGTGATTCATTTTCAGTTCTAAAGATGATCGTTGCCTCCATGGATTGCATTTTATATTTTCAGTACATATACACATACACGTGATTCCAGTGATTATTAAAAAGCAAAAGTAAAAACACAACAAGGAAATAAGTGCTCCTAACAGAGATGTATGTAAAAAGCCACAGGGGTATCACATCAGACAAGATTAATTCTATGAGGAGTTGATGGAGGGGACACTAGCTTCACCAAGATGACAACGGATGAGAAATCCATCAACTAGAGACGTAGTGGACCGCCTTTCTCCCCCAGGCATGTGCATGTGTGTGTTCAGGATAGGAGGCTGGTTAAAGGCATTGTGGAGACACGAAACTACTTGGGGTGGAGGTTGGGGGTTATAGGACAGAGATATCACTTCTGTTGAAAGGATTTGGATAATCTAAAGAGAGGAAAGTCTCCGGCAGTGGGAATACAAGGTGTGCCGGCAGAGTTAATGAAGTGTCGGATTTGTTTAAGGACTGATAAGAAGATCCATTTGCTGTGGTCTAAGAGGACAATAGTGGGTAAGGTGAAAAAGTCTGAGAGAACACCTGCTGCTTTTGCAAGTAGTAGCTGTGCTCCTGGCACGTTCTTGCATTGTTGTCTTTCTAAAAATATCTCAAGAGGGCAAACTCTAAGAGGGTTCAATCATTTATTTATCCATCCAACAACCATGTGAACTACATTCTACTCTAGGTGCTATTCTACATGCTGGGACATTACAGGGATGAACCAGGCAGTAGGAGCCCCTCCGCCAAGGGGCATTGTTCTGCTCCCCCTTGTCAGCCTTCTGCCTCGAGTCACCTGATCACACACTGTAAACACGTGTGTCCTATTATTGGTCTCAATGAGAAGTTCAGATTTCCTACTTTAAGAAAAAAAAAAGTTAACATTTATTCATTTTTGAGAGACAAAGTGTGAGTGGGGGAGGGGCAGAGAGAGAAGGAGACACAGAATCGGAAGCAGGCTCCGGGCTCTGAGCGGTCAGCACCGAGCCTGATGCGGGGCTTGAACTTGTGAACCGGGAGGTCATGACCTGAGCTGAAGTCCGAGGCTTAACCAACTGAGCCACCTGGCACCTCCAGATTTCCTTCTCTTGTTTACTGACCTAAAACATTTCTTTAGCCCATCACGCATCCCTGTCCACTCCTTAGCCACTCAGCTCTTAATTCAATCTCCTGGTTCAAGAACTTCTGAAACAGTCTTTTCCATCACTTGTGCCATGAAATGCAAAGCTTTGAGGTTCCTGATATTCTGCCAGAGTGGGGAATCTGAGTCAGGATGTGACATCTGTGTCGCACAAATGCCACTGAGGTATTCACCTGTGGCTTTCTGCTGGTGTTGAAGGTTAAAAATACTTCCTTTTTAGAAGAGGATGGGATAAGGTGTCTGTCTGGACAAGAGTGGGGCTATTCTGCAATTGATCGCCTGGGGGAAAGGAGTGTTTTTCGGATTGGAAATAGAAACTGCTGGAGAGGTCTACTCCATGTCTGGAACAAGTGCTTTACAGACCCTCACCATCACACAGAAGGAATAATCACCTAAAGATATAACTATTGTTATCCCTCACAGAGGCTCAAAGGCGTCAACTAATTGTCCCAGGGTTACAGAGTTCTTTATTGAAGAGCTGAGTTTCAAACTTAGGTCTGTCCTCTATGGTGGCAAGCTTTTTGTCTATCTGTCTTCCCAAACTGACAGGATATCCAGAACAGAGGTTTTAGTTGAGTTTGTAAAACAACAATTATAACAGATCTTATTGGTGTCCTGCTCACCTCCTCCTGGAACTTATCATTCCAGAACCTGCCAACAGCCTCCTGCTACAGACATCTAGAACTCTCTGCCTGTGGGATTTTTATGGACCTCTGCTGTAGATCAACAGTACTGAGAGGTATGTCCCTAACAGTGGCTCTCCACCATTGACCTGTGGAAATGGAAGCATGAGAAGTCCAACCTCCTTTACCCTGGGCAGGATGACTCAGGGGCACGTTCTACACTGTGTTCCAAGGTTCCTGACAAGGCTGAGTGCTTGTCCACAGGTGTAACCTGCTGGAGAATATACCTTTCATTTATTTCCTTCCCTGCCTTGTCTCAGTCGGTTAAGCGGCAGACTTCGGCTCAGGGCATGATCTCATAGCCCGTGAGTTCGAGCCCCGCGTCGGGCTCTGTGCTGACAGCTCAGAGCCTGGAGCCTGTTTCGGATTCTGTGTCTCCCTCTCTCTGACCCTCCCCCATTCATGCTCTGTCTCAAAAATAAATAAATGTTAAAAAAAAATAAAAATAAATAAATAACAAGATCCCTGTGTCCAGGTTGGGGGTTAAAGGTAGGGACTTAACTTTCAAGGGCAGCAACTTGAATACAGGCCCTGAATCTAGTCAGCCTCATGGAGGCGAGTGGTGATAACATTAGAACTTGTATTAGAACTTGTCCCCATGAAAGAGTGATCGAAGAAACATAAGTACTTCCCATCTCAGACAGGATTAATTCAATAATTGTGGGGTAAGCGGGCCAGGAGATGGAGAGAATCCAAGGGATGATTAACGAGCAGCAGTGGAGTGAGTTGAGGTAGGTCGGAAAATACAGAGGCACTGGTGTTAATTGTCTCTGATAATTCACAGTATCTATTCTAGAAGACAACCCATTTGAAGCCACTGAGCATGGGTGTCAAACCTCAGGAAGGAATTTTAATCCTGATTGTGAGCAATCAGAAGATATTTCTTAACCACCCTTCACCTGAATTTCCAGGCTATAAAATGCGGATCTTAGTACGTGACCTATCTGTTGTAGTGATTAAAATGAGATATTGGTCATCCTGATTAAACATGGGCCAAAAGAGTGCCTGGGTGGCTCAGTCAGTTAAGCGTCTGACTGTTGGTTTTGGCTCAGGTCACGATCTCATGGTTTGTGAGTTTGAGCACCGCGATGGGGTCTGCACTGACAGCATAGAGCCTGATTGGGATTTCTTTCTCCCTTTCTCTCTGCCCCTCCCCAGCTTGCCCCTCCCCGGCTTGCTCTTTCTCTCTCTCTCGAAAAATAAATTAATAAACACTAAAAAATTTTTAAATGGACCAAAGACCATACCAGACACCAAAGGGGGAAAAATGTGTACGGGTGTGTGCACGTGCGTGCGTGTGTGTGTATGTGTGTCAATATACATATATATATATATATATATATATATATATATATAATGTATAGATATAGAGATATAGATATAGGTATATATCTGAGATACATATATATATATGTACATATATATGTACATATATATATGTACATATATATATACATATATATATATATCAAATAAGCATGTAAAAAGAAAAAGATGTTCCACATTCTCTATCATCAGAAAAATGCAAGTGAAAACAACAGGGAGGTACCATTCACCACACATCTATTAGAATGCCCCAAATCTAGAGCACTGACAACACCAAATGCTGTTGAGAATTGGAGCAACAGGAATTCTCATACACTGCTGGTGGGGATGCAAAAGGGTACAGCCATTCTGGAAGATACTTTGGTAGTTGCCTACAACACTAAACAGTATGTTTGGCTTTACAGGAAACTGCCAAACAATCAGTTGTGCTCCCTGGTGCATACTCAAAGGAGCTGAAAACTCATGTTACACAAAAACCTGCACACAGATGTTTATAGAAGCTTTATTCATCATTACCCAAACTTGGAAGCAACCATGATGTCCTTCAGTGGGCGAATGGGTAAACTGTGGTCCATCCAGACAATGGACTGTTATTCAGAAATAAAGAGAAATGAGCTGTAATGAAAAGACGTGGAGGAACCTTAAGTGCACATTACTAAGTGAAAGAAGCCAATCTGAGAAGGTTCTGTAGTGTATAATTCCATCTCTATGGTGGTTTGGAACAGGCAAAACTATGGAGACAAAATAAGATCACTGGATGCCAACGGTGGGAGTAGAGAGATGAATAGGCAGAGCACAGAAGATTTGTAAGGCAGGGAAAATCCTCTGCACGATGTTATAATGAGGAATGCATGTCATTAGACATTTGTCAAAAAACAAAACCCATAGAATGTAACGCCACCAAGAGTGGACCCCGATGGAAACTATGGACGCTGGGTGATGATCGTCAATGTTGGCCCATCCTTGGCAATGAACGTGCCACTCTGGTGAGAGATGCTGATAAAGGCAGAGGCTCTGGGCATGCAGGGACACAGCATATACGAGAAATCTCTACACCTTCCTCTCAATGCATTGCCAACCTAAAACTGCTCTTAAAAATGAAGTTAAAAAAATCCCCCCCAAATAAGATGTCTATCAAATTCATGGAACAATGTAGATAATAAACAGCAGTTCCCTGGTCATCATACACAGTAACCATTCCACTAGAAGAAAATAAAAGACTTTTTAAGAAGTCAATTAAAAGACTCAATTTTCTGGCTTATACAGAGAATGTCCTAAGTAAATGCTTTCAAAAATCCTGGAATGTGAAGGCAGTCATTGTTTCGCTCAGAATTTATTAATGCATACGGTTAACTACGTTAGACAAAACATTCTGCTCCCATCGTGCTCATCATTGTAGACAGGGTTTATTCTGGCATAAAAGCAGAAGGCTCAGTTCAGGGAAATATGTCTCATTCAAAAAAAAATTTTTTTGTTTGAATAATTTGAGGAAGTGCAATGTAGCGGTGGGTGGGCACAGGGACCCAGTTTGCCTGTAGAGCCGCAGATTTACAAGAAGGAAGTTGCAAGAGGAAGAAGCCTGCCATTTGCAGATGAAGGCAGTGGAGATGCTTGAGCGGGTGCACGATGTCCTCGTCGAACACGTCTGTGCTGGGGGCATCGCTTCATCCCTCTGCACACTTGGCCCGGCCTTGCCGCCACATTTCTCCAAGGAAGGCATCAGTGACATGCTTTTTTTTTTTCCCTAGCCACTTCTTTTGAGTCTTGTGTCAACACCAGGTAGCTGGCAAAATCCTTCATTATGTTCCCTGATTTCAATAAGAATGAATCCAGTCCCATTCCTTAGAGCATCTACATTCATCGCATTCTGGGAGAAATTAGGAGAAGTCAATCTTTCTATAGTTATTGCTCTGAAAATGAAGCATGAAGCTGGAAGCACTTTTTTTTTTCCGGCAGAAAATAATTTTATGAATACAACTCACAACCTAAATTACTGAAAGCATGAGGATCTATAATGAGTTTTCCAATGCAATTGTTGTTACTGAAAATATAGCCCCCCCCTCAAAAAAAAAAGTAATTACAAAACTAATTGTATTGAGAAATGAACTTGCTTCTTGCAGGTAAGGTGGTTCCTCTTTACTGAATGCCAATCACTTGATTTGCTCTTTTGCTTGAAAGAGTCAAAAAAAAAAAAAAAAGGTAAAAGAAAAGCTGTTCTATGGTACTTACTGTGCATGGTTCCTTTAGGAAAAGGCCTTCAGGAAGGCTCTCAATTGAAGTTCATTGAAAGTTTAATTGACGTTATTACATGACTGCTTTTGGCAAAAGAAAGAGCTGTAGTGAGTACAGGCAATTTTTTTTTTCTCTTCCTGTTCCTAGTTTTACCATCTTTGCTCCCTCACTCTTCATAAAAGAGTATAGAGATGTTACTTTGATAATATGGAGTAGAGTTTTGTTTGTTGCTTGCTTTAATGGAAGGTAAGAAGAGAATATTAACTGGCCAAAGTTCTTAAACTTCATAAAAGTATGTATATGAGCATGAAATACACGCACATATATATGTATACACACACACACACATATATATATACACACATATATGTGTGTACATATATATATACACACATATATGTGTATATATAAACATATATGTGTGTATATATACATATATGTGTGTGTGGATATATATATATATATATATATCAGCTACTATGGGAAATAGCACATTTTATATTCTTCAAACCACAAATCATTCTTCTAGACGGTAAATATGTTTTAACTTTGATTCCTGAACTACCAGAGTATATTCCATGATCAGACCATGCTAAGCATTCACAGTTACTAAGTTCCTGAACATCTATTTGTGTATGAATAATGCAATGTACCTTTGGAGAAATGTTCATGAATGGTTAATGAACAAGAAAAATATCTGTGCTAGGTAAATATATCTGTGCTGAAAGATGGGATCGGGGATCGTCTGTACACGTACAGGCTGGCATCCAGTGATAAATCAGAAATCCGTGTAAAGGAAGGGGGATGGTCCACCCGTGAGGCCATCCTCTCTGCTCACTCTCCTCAGTTGGCGTGGTACACGTGACTAAAAATTAACACCTGTGTGTTTCCTTGCCCAAGCCATGACCCATTACCAAGTCTCTGGATGGAAATGCTGCTTTAAAGGAATTATTGCAGGGACAATTTGAAAGAAAGTACTCTGGTCCAAGGACTGAACATTAGGTGTTTAATTTCTTGGAAGAAGTCACATTTTTTTAAGTCCCATTAATCCCAAGTTCAATTTCTGTCTGGCGGACTGTAGGTGCCTAAAATGTTTACACAGCTGAACTTGGAGTTAAAAATTAGAGACACATGCCTTGTCCCCTCCTTTCCCCTCCCTCCTCTATCACTCCAATTAGAAAGTAGGTAAGCTGATTATAAACCCAGGTCTCTGTAGGTTTCCACCAAACTACACCGACTCTCAGGATTCGAAATGTTCTTACTCTTCGTTTTGCAAAGCTTTCTCACGTCCATAATCTAATTTCATATTTACAGTAACATGTTGATCTTTATATGAACAAAATTATTTTACAGATTAAATATGTGCCCAGGTAACAAACCTACCTGAGCTTCACATGTGTAATTGGTAAAGCTGATTTCAAATTGATTACGTAACTGCTCAGATGTGCTTTTCTTCTGAGTACTTGGTAAAACAAGGGTGAAATGTATTATGGATAAATTGCCTGGTGTTTAGAAGATGTATATATATATATATATATATATATATATATATAGGAGGTGTTTTTGTTCGTTTTGTTTTCTGGGTTGTTTTTGCTTTTGTTTTCTTGTGGCAACACAATATGAAGTTTTGGTGAATTAAAAGTTACATATGCTAGAATTCCAGAACAATCTAGAAAGCGTATTCTTTAAAAATATAAACCCTGTTAAATAGGTGATGGGGATAAAGGAGGGCACTTATGATGAGCACTAGGTGATGTACAGAAATGTTGAATCACTGTATTGTACACCTGAAACTAGTATAATACTATATGTTAACTAACTGGAATTAAAATAAAAACTAAAAAAAAAAAAAAAAAAAGAAAAGGCAATGTAAAAATGTATAAAACCTGTTTAGAGGCTATTATGACTATTATCAGAAAATCGGTGAAGACACTAACTCCAACTCGAAGCCTAAGCCCACCTACGTGAGTGGAAGTCGGTAAAACCACAGAATCACAGTGAGACGCCATCAGATAGACTTTGACCCCAACTTTCATATGCAGCAGGGGATAGGATCAGTTTCTGCACAGTCGAAGTGATGCAGGAAACAAATGGTTTATGGGTAATGAGGGAGAGAGTTCCCATCAGCACTAAGCCCTGAGAGTATTCTTTTTGTAACTGAAACCAGAGGGATTGATGATTCTTCTGTAACACCCCCACAGAAGATGTTTTGAAGAAAGCAATCTCCAAACTTTGGCAGAAAGCATGTTCGCGTGGAGCGATCGTCACAGCTTTATTATTTCCAGGACGTGTGAAATCGTGAATAAAACAAAAATAGCAAATCGCGATTGTGATCGATGGCGGAACTGGCCACAAAATCCCCCCTGTGCCTGGACGCTCTCTGCTTTCCTTTGTGACAGAGTGGAGTGGATTTCGCCACCTCTTGAAATTGAGTTGGCCACGTGGCCTGCTTTGGTCAACGGGGCAGAAGCATAGTGCATCCAAGCAGAAGCTTGAAAGCACTTGTGTTTTGGGGCTTGCCCACTAAGCTGGTCTTGGAATCCTGAAATTGCCGGATGAAAGAGCCCAAGCTACCCTGTTGGGTCAGGCGGGACCGTGTGGCAAGAACCAAGGCATCTCTGCCGCCAGCCAACCAGCTGCCAGGGATCTGAGTGAGACCATCTTAGCTCCAGACAGCAGCTCATCTCCCAGCCAACCCCCGATGCATTAGAGAGCCCAGCAGAAATCAGACCCGAAGGAACATCTCTCCAGCCCACCGTGCTGTAAGGTCAATCAAACATGGTTTTACACCTCTGGTTTTGGGGTGCTTGTAATGCAGCATCAACGGACTGACACACACTGAAAGTGCAATCCGTGAAGACTGACCCAGCAAAACACGACTGCCTAGTCCTTTAAAAAAAAAAAAAAATCTCAGACAAATTTCAGGCAGAATGATTGAGAAAATATTGTGTTTGAATAGAATACTCAGAAGCCATTGGTTCCGGATATCTGCTCCGGTGCAATTTTGTGTAAAATGTCAAAAAACGAGGAATACAAACCCGCACTTGTAGTATGGACCGGATTGTCTAACTTTGCTGAGTTTCAGGGGGGTTTTTTTAACCAAGAAAACAGAGTTCAAAACCTTTTTCCTTATAACATCAATTACTCGGTACGTCATCTGACCTATTGTAGGTGTTCAATAAGATGATAGCTGTCTCAGTGCTGGTGATCATAGTAACGCAGGCAGGAATCCTGCACCCATATCCAGAACCTTGTCCCATGAGCTGTTTGGGTCGAAGGTCACAATAAGGATACATGCCACACATTTGATTATCTGCTCTGATGGAGTTTCACAAGGACCAGCTGGGAACCGCATAGGGGCATGAAGTAAGAAATTGGGAATCATGAAGAAGCAAAACAAGGAAACAAGACTGATAATTTAATGAGGGTGAGGTGCTCATGATTAACACCAGCAATGCAGGAAAACAATGTTTTTTTTGCAATGTGTAAGATTTCCTCTATGTAGGTGTATAGATCTAAGAGGAGAGACGCTGAAAATTGGTTTATTCGAATGCGTTTGTTTACATATTTTCAAAGGACTCTTGTTTTCCATTAAAATTTTCCACTAAGATTTCACACATTTGGGGGATTAATTTAATATAATAAATATTCATCAGGGTAAGAAGTGAACCACACTCATGAGTGGATAGATCCTAAAAGCTGATTTTTATTTCTACTTTTTTTAAGTTATTTTTAAATATTTATTTTTGAAAGAGAGAAAGAGAGAGAGAGAGAGAGAGAGAGAGAGAATGAGCAGGGGAAGGGCAGAGAGAGAGGGAGACACAGAATCAGAAGCAGGCTCCAGTCTCTGAGACGTCAGCACAGAGCCCAATGTGGGGCTCGAATTCGCGAACTGTGAGATCATGACCTGAGCTGAAGTCAAACGCTTCACCAGCTGAGCGACCCAGCCACCCCTAAAACTTAGTTTTAATGAAAAAGCATTCTTTAAAAGTTATGTAAGCAAGTAAATAAATGAACCATGTATTTTCTACCACACATATATTTAAAGGTTAAAAAAAAAAACAATCATGGGACATTTGTTTCTGATAAAATGGTGATCTAGAGATCTTTTAAAAGGAACAAAAGGTATAGTTTGCTAAGAAACAAACTTATACAGGGTGCCTGGGTGGCTCAGTCGGGTAAGTGGCCGACTTCAGCTCAGGTCATGATCTTGCGGTCTGTGAGTTCAAGCCCCGCATCGGGCTCTGTGCTGGCAGCTCAGAGCCTGGAGCCTGCTTCCGATTCTGTATCTCCCTCTGTCTCTGCCCCTTCCCTGCTTGCTCTCTGGCTCTCACTCTCTCAAAAATAATAAACGTTAAAAAAAAAAATTAAAAAAAAAAAGAAACAAACTTATAGGAAATTTTTTTTTAAATATCTGCTTAAATGAAGAATCAAGATTGCCAGAAAATACTAGAAATCCTCTTGTATCTGAACCAGGGTGAGTCCACTGCTTGGTGAGTCAGATAGACTACGTAGGGCTGCCGCACAAAGGAAACTTTATCTGCAGGAAATAAGGAGATCATGGGAGGAGTGACTTCCAAAGCCATGACTCCCAGAGCAAGGGTGTGAGTGGGTTCCTTCTATTTACAGTTGGGATGAATATTTAGGTGAACGTAAGACCTTGCAAGTGCCTTCACCTTAAGGAAAGATGCCTGTACATACATCGGACGTTATGTGAATGAGGCTGTGTTCCTCCTTGGCCAGAGACTTTAGTATCATAATGCAGTAAAGGTGGCTATTGATCATTCGAGACGTCACTCCATGATCTATCTGTATATGCACGAGGCAGGGGTTTAGCTCAAACTGGTCTGCCGGTGGTCTTTTCCTCAGGCAGTCATTATTGCTGGAGGGGTCGTTTCAGTTTCCATAACGGGATGTGAGGCCTGTAGCCTGAGTTACGAGATAAGCTGGAAAGAAGAACACAAGGAAAATGTAGGACAAAGGTCAATGGGTACCAGCAGGTGAATGGTAAAGGCAGGTCTTGGGATCTAGCTGGTGACAGTCCGGCCTGGACATAGAGTAGGATCTCGAATCTTGAGTGATGAATTGTCAAGAAAGCCCGTAGCCACCCGGAAGTAATCGTCCAATCTCTGGTTATTGTGAGCTTCCTATTGAATATGACGTCCACAGGGACAGAGCAAGATGTTGGGCCTGCCATGGTGAACAGCTAAGACAGAATGGGTACGGAAGCCCAGGACTTGAGGGGGCCGCATTCTCAGTGAACATATATAGACAAGAAAAATTCCAACCTCAATGTCAGTATGACTTACCTTGCAGCTGAGCAGAAGGAAAGGAAGATGATGCTTCCTGGACCTCGTGAACGGAAACTTTTCAAACTTTTGGAAGAAGATATATGATAGCATTATGCCAGTAAGATCTCATAAATAAGGACTCTACTTAGTGTTTCTGAACATGACAAGTAAGAAAAAGACTGATAAATTCAGTTACAGGAAATATAAAAACTTTATTTACTTTATTAAAATAAACCATTAACAAAAATAGTAGAGTAGGAAAAAAAAAGACTTGGAACAGTTATTGACCACACATATAACCTTTATAAAGAATTTCTGGAACCAGTGAGAAAAACAAAACAAGTTGTCTAATAGAAAAACGGCCAAAAACACGAAGAGCTATTTTGCTAACAATTGAACACATCAGCCAAAAAAAAAAAAAAAAAAAAAAAAAAAAAAAGAGCAAAGATGATCAACCTCATTAGTAACATGAGAAAAACAAGCTAAAAATCTCAACAAGATACCATTTTACACCTCCGAAACTGGCAAGCAATTAAAAGTCTGACAACTGGAAGGTTTGATCGAGATGTGAAGCCACGTGAAACCCTGAACATGAATGGTACAGGTATAAATTGGTGCATTTGATTTGGAGTGTGATGCAGCTTTACCTGTAAAAGTGGAAGATGCAAATACACAACGACCCAGCAAATTTTGCTCCCAGATAAACGTTGCTTGCTGTGTCAGAACAGATATGCGTGAGAATGCCCCGTCTGCATTGTTTGTAATAAACTCAAACGTAGCAATTTGACTACGAGAAAAAGGGTTAGGACAGAAAAGGGAATACTATATAGCAGTGAAAATGATTCATTACACCTCTATACATCGATGGGAATTAATCTCACAGACAAAAATGACGAGTGAAAAAGGCAAGCTCTTATAGAAGACATTTCAGGAGAGTATTTAAATAATATTCAAACCAACGTAAACGGCAAAGATACACTACATCAACCATGGGCAGAGAGTAACAGCTCACAATGAGCTTAGGGGTTATGCTTTCCTGGGAAGGAAAGTTTTATTTCTTAACATATATCTTGGATACACTTGTGGTATTCTCCTTCGTAAAGATTCCATATTTGTGAAATATCGCGATACCAATTTTATTAAAATGATCTTGAAAGGTGCCCACTGGTTGTACCAAATTCATACTAGTCATTACCCTTGGGGAGGGGGAAGGAGACTGGTTTTGCAGGGAACAGGGAAAGCATTTTTCCATGTCCTTTAAATGTAAAGACTCACTCTTCAGCTCTGCCTCCTCTCATCCACACACCTTCTCTAGGTGGGTTTTGTTTGTTTGTTTGTTTTTAAATATTTGTTTGTTTGTTTGTTTGTTTACTGAGAGAGAGAGAGAAAGAGAATCCCAAGCAGGCTATATCCCCACCTGTATCCCCTGTCTAGTGCATCCTTGGATTTCCAGCCTTTATGTCCAACTGCTTATCTTTTCATCATTTTCCCTTGGGTTTCTTCTTTCTTTTTTTAATCTTTTTAAAAATATTTATTAATTTTTGAGAGAGAGAAACATATTGCGAGTGGGTGAGGAGCAGACAGAAAGGGAGACGCAGAATCCAAAGTAGGCTTCAGGCTCTAAGTTGCCAGCACAGAGCCCACGCGGGCCTTACGCAGAGCTTGAACCCACGAACCACGAGATCATGACCTGAGCCAAAGTCGGACACTTAACCGACTGAGCCACCCAGGCGCCCCAGGGATTTTTTTCTTTTAAGACTTTATTTTTAAGTAGTCTCTTCACCCAACATGGAGCTTGAACTCACAACCCTAAGATCAAGAGG
Source organism: Panthera uncia (assembly GCF_023721935.1). Classification (NCBI taxonomy): domain Eukaryota; kingdom Metazoa; phylum Chordata; class Mammalia; order Carnivora; family Felidae; genus Panthera; species Panthera uncia. The sequence continues at coordinate 7,898,757 of NC_064811.1, read as the reverse complement.
CTCGCGCTTCACCAACTAAGCCGGCCAAGCACCCCTCTCCTTAGATTTCTCATTGGCATCTCAATTAAAAAAAAAAAATATTTGTAATGTTTATTTATTTTTGAGAGAGAGACAGAGCCTGAGAAGGAGAGGGGCAGAGAGAGAGGGAGACACAGAATCTGAAGCAGGCTCCAGCTGTCAGCACAGAGCCCAGCTCGGGGCTCAAACCCACGAACTGTGAGATCATGACCTGAGCCAGAGTTGGACATTTAGCTGACTGAGACACCCAGGCGCCCCTCAGTTTTAAGACGCCCATAGGAGACATGACTGTCTCCCCAGAAAGGACCTGGTAGCCAGTCTTCCCCGTTTCATGGCAGGCACTGCCATCTGGTCAGTTGCTGTTCCCATATTCCAGGAGTTATATACATTTTACAGTCTGTCTCCCTCTCTGTGCTCTTACCTGGCCCATTCTGCGTTCTAAGCATACCCTAAATCCGTCCACTTCTCAGTCTCCACTCTTACCCCTGTAAATAAACCAAGCCGCCACCCTTTCCCACCTGGATAAGTACAGCAGCCCCTGCTTACTGTTGTGCCTCCAATATTGCCCGCCTGCAGGCCATTCTTCTGAAGGTAACCCAAGGGACTCTTTTAAAGATAAATCATATGATGTCACGTCGTGATGAAAATCCTGCGTTGACACTGAAATGTGACAGACCATGTTACCCACCCCCCCCAATATGCCACTTGGACATAAGGTTCATTTGGAGCTAAAGGCTCTTGAACAACAACAGGTATTAAAAGGATGCTCCAACACTCCCTTCTTCTTCCTAAAAGCAGGGGATAATCCCCCCCGTGAAAGAGGTCTTCTGGGAACCTGGGTGGCTCAGTCAGTTGAACATCTGACACTTGATTTCAGCTCAGATCTTGATCCCAGGATCGAGTACTGAGTTGGGCTCCAAGCTGAAGTGGAGTATGTTTTAGATTCTCTCTCTCTCCCTGCCCCTCTGCCCTCTGCCCCTCTGCCCGTCTTCCCCATTCTCTCTCTCCCTCTCGCAAATTAAAAGAAAAAAGGGGGTCACCTGAGTGGCTCAGTCAGTTGAGCATCTGACTCAGATCTCAGCTCATCATGATCAGGTAAAGATCGGATTTGTGAGATCGAGCCCCACATTGGGCTCTGTGCTGACAGCTTGGAAACTGCTTAGGATTCTCTCTCCCTCTCTCTCTGCCCCACCCCTGCTCTAGCTCTGTCTTTGACACACACACACTCAGACACACACACACACACACACACACACACACACACACACACTTTCTCTTTTTCTCTCTCTTCCCTTCTCTCAAATTAAATAAACGTTAAAAATTTTAATGAAGAAGAAGAAGGAGGAGGAGGAGGAGGAGGAGCAGGAGAAAGTGGTCTTTCCACTACCAGGGGAAAGTAAAATCCTTATCACCAAGAGCTGGCAACTGGGAGAAATCTGTACAAACTAACCCTCTTAGCCACTTTTCCACCCACTAACTACACTTGTCTCAGCAACTTTGCCTTGATACATTTCCACAGTTTATTATTCTTTGTCCAGTTCAGAATATAACCATTCAACTCTAAGTGCTTCTTTGTGCCTTTATGTCTTTATAAGGGCTGCCATGACATGTAAAACTTACATTACATAAATTTGCATTTTTCTGCTGCTAATCTATTTCATGTCAATATACTTCCCAAACCCAGCCCCAAACCCTAAGAGCTATGAGTATAGGGGCCAAATTAAGCCTCTGCTACAGGATCACATGGCCCTTAGCATCATATCCAAATTCTGGTTCATCAAGCTCTGTAGGACCTGGCCCCTGGCCACCTCTCCACACACCTCAACCCCACAGACAGTCTCTCTCTCTCTCTCTGTTGTCACACGTGAAGCATACTTACCCCTTAAGTACCCCTTACCCCTGTAAGGACTAGATTTTCTTTCTCATGAGATCCATGATTATCCCATCACAGCCTTCAAGCACCCAAATCTTCTCTGGGAAATCGCTGCACTTGGGCTATCCCAGAGCACCGATTTGAGCAAATACTTAATTCTCTCCCTCTCCCTCCAGAAGGTAAAATCACACATAGCCCTCACCACGTACCTGGCTCTGTTCAAGAACTCGACGTGTGTTTACTCACTAATTACTCGGCACAACTCTTAAAGGTAGGTGCTGCGATTTTCCCCATTTTACAGATGAGGAAGCCGAGGCATAAAGAGATGGAGTTACCCGCAGGAGAGCATACAGTTAGGAAGCACCACCCCGATGACTTGAGCATGGACAGGCTGGCTCCAGGATGCACATGATTTACCCTCACACCCCACGGACACCGTCAGGCGCAAAAAAAGCCATGCTCCCTCTTGCCGTTTTGTCTGTATCCTCACCATTTAGAACAGTGCTTTGCACGCGGTGGCTACTTTTAAAAATGTTGAGTAAATGCATGAATCCGTATATTTTAAAGAAAATCCACGTTCATATGGTTTGTGGTCTATACGCACACAATGTAAAAAGCAAAATACTGTGTGATCTTGAGCAATATAAATTTAACTTCTCTGTGCTTCATTTGTAAAATGGGAATGACCATAGAACCTATAACGTAGAATAGTAAGGGTTAAATAAATTAATATATTGACAATATTTAGAATATAACCTGTGTGTGTGCACACGTGCATGTGTATATATATGTGTGTGTGTGTGTGTGTGGACAAACACACACACGTACACATGTGTGTGTATATACACGCACACATATATGTATATATAATGTTATTTTATATGCCAATTATTATATAGTATATATTATATATAATTAATAAATGTTAGGTATATTGATAAAGATAAACCTAGATGATTGGAGAATAGACTTTTTTCTTTGTACTTTTCCTCGTGTACCAAATTTCCAAGTGCATAAATACATTATATCAATATAGATATCTGTACATCTATATCTGTGTCTAACTCCTGCAGGCTTTTCTGAGGAGAAGCCTGAACGGGCTGGCCCCTCTCATCCCGTCACCTTGCTGGCCCCACCACTGCCTACAGCATATCTGTGTCTACTCGGCAAAATATATGTCATTCGAGAGCTGTCATGCCGGAGCCCGCAGTGTGCCTGCATCCATCCAGTGGCAGGGACCAAGGTGAAAGCCTGACCGTGCAGAGGCTCATATGCTGCTTGGGCAAGGAGAAAAGACGGCCAACGAACCAGTATGATGGAGTGCCTGAGTCCTAAGACAGAGGGGATACTGATGGGGGAGGAAGGGAGCCACCAAGACGGAGGGTGGCCCAGTGCTCCCAGTGTGGTGGGGCAGCCTGGTTCAGAATTGAAACCCTGGGTTGAAAGGCTGATCCAGCAGACAGTCCCAAAGGGAGACCTGCTCTCCTCTCAAATACCAACAGAACCCTAATAAGAACCGTCTGCACTAAGAGTGGGTCTCTACCTTGCCATGTGGGTCTGTTGCTGTTTCCTCACAACAAACCTACCACACAGGGAGTAGGACATCCATCGGACGACTGAAAGACGGAGAGGTTTAAGAACTTTCCTGGGATCACACAGCTGGTAAAGAGAGCAGCTCCAGAATCCGTGCCAAAGGCCATAGTGGAAGACATTTCATCGATTGTTAGCAGACGTCTTCAGGCAAGTATTTGCTTCTCAGTTTGCCGATCAAAAATGTTGGCCTTATAAACATTACTTGCATTATTCCTATGGGGACTACATGAGATGGTTCCCATGATAGTGTTTTTATAAACTACACAGAGCCTTGAAATCGGAAGGATTAGGCAGAGTAAACAGTTGTTAATTACTGTTACTTTAATAACGGAATGATTGCAGAGTTATCATAAGCAGTTATCATAGAATTATTATTACATCTTATCTAGGATGAGGGTGATAACCAGTCTAAGGAATGAGAGCAGGTGAAAAGTAAGTTATTTTTTAGCACTTAGATTCAGTGCTCTGTTCCTGCCAAAATGCCAACCCCCAGAAGGGGACTTGTGCTCCAAGACATTTGGGGAGAAAGAATTCCTGGCCTACCATGTTACCGTCATGATAACATCATCTCCAAGAATAGGGGTGGGTCTCAACCAGTGGAAGATCAAAAGTGAATCGTGTAGTTAAGCCTTTCTTGCAATGTGCTCATTGACATTGAGGTACTTGTTTGTAAACAGCATTTTCAGGAATCCAGACTACATTTCCTACTGTCTATAAGGCTTTCCACCCCAGTGTACCATGAGTCAGTCAAGCTCTTTGTCCCCAGAAACAACTTTTAATCTCCCCTGGTCCGTCCCTACACTTTTTTCCTCCTCTGATTCCCTTCCCTGGTTAATGACACACAAGCATTGACCCAGTCAACCCAATTCTTATTGTGTGTTCATTTCATCCTAAGCAGGCACCAAATCTCGATCACCTACCCTTTAAACATCTCTCATACCTACCCCTTCTGGATCCGTCCTCACTAATACCATTTTAGATGAGTCACTGATCAATACTCAGAGGCATTTTCAATAGCTTCTTAAGAGGAATCACAGCCTCAGACTCAATCCCGCAAATTGTCCATCACACTTCTGCCAGAGGGAATGTTTCAAGTGCAAATGTGCTCATGATAGATGCCCATTCTTTGTTCTTTGTGCTCCTATGGAACTTTATATGTGCATCTCTGATACTGATTTTTCAGTGAGGTTAAGATGCCTACCACTGGTTTAGGTGACAAGATTTTGGCTAACACATGGATGGATCCTATCCCACTACTTACGTATATTTATTTTACTGTAATAGAAATAACATAAGTTATCCAAAGAATGATAGAATGTATTATTCACAAACATCTTATGATTCACTTGATGTAAAATTTTTACGAGCATGCCAATAATAATAAGGTAGGTGAACATGCACAAAAAACAAAAACAAAAACAAACAAACAGAAAACCTCTCCAGGATGGAATATTGGCTACTTCATTTTGCAGAGTGCTCATATTATAGCCACATTCAGAGTTGTATCGCCGGCCAGCTAGACAATGAGCCCCAAGGCACACGGACTCCCCTGTTGCTCTCTATCCCAAGCATATCCACAGTCCCTTACATAGTGATCTCTGTATTGCATGAAGTTCAACTCTGGAAGGAGGAAAATACTCAACTGCTAGCCAAGTTCCCATCCCTGGTATTTCTCTCGGTGAGTCAAGATTCTTTTGGTTTTAAGTGACGGGGCAGAAACACAGCTCAAATTGGTTTAGGCTCAAAGGAAATTTTTGCCTCATATAATTGAAAAACTTGGTGGTGCCTATAGCTCAGGGGTGGCTGAATCCAGATGCTTAAATAAGGCGGATGGGAGCAGTGACATCTCTCTACGGAATCGGGCTTTTAAAAAACTTTTTTCTTTGTTTGTTTCAGCTTTGTTCTCCTGCAGCTTCTGATAGTTTCTACATGATAATTCTGTAGCTCCAGGCCTAGGTTATTGTTATCATAAACAATCGGGAAAGAAAACACCTACTTCCATTGCTTCGGGCACTGAAGGGGGGCAGGAACTTTTAAATGGATGGTCCATTTGAAATTGGATCCAGATATCGCCAAGTTGAATACTTACTGAATATTTACTGCATATTCATTGAATATTTATTCCGTTGTTTCTGCACTCAGAACACATTTACTGAGCCCCTATTATGTATCAGGCACTCTGTGACAAAGGCTCAAGTCTATCCTGGGATACAGATAAGTATATAAGAGCATCATATTATAGTGTTGGAAATACCATAGAAGGAGGAACACGAGCATGCTACAGATGCATGAAAATGAGCATCTTACGCAGTCTTAGGAGGCAGGAAGAGATGAAGGAAAGGTCAGAGTCATCTAATAAAAGAACTTTAGGATTTGAGCAGTGTTGGGGCACCTGGGTGGCTCAGTCAGTTAAGCATCCGACTTTGGCTCAGGTCATGATCTCAAGGCTCATGGGTTCGAGTCCCGCGTTGGGCAGCTCAGAGCCTGGAGCCTGCTTCCGATTCTGTCTCTCTCTCTCTCTCTCTCTCTCTGCCCCTCCCCCACTCACCTTCTGTCTCTCTCTGCTTCAAAAATAAACATTAGAAAGAAAGGAAGGAGGGAAGGAAGGAAGGAAGTATTTGAACAGTCTGTGTCATCTTGTGACGGTGGTGTTTACACTCAGTGATGCCACTGTTGGTTTTATTAGACTCTGGGGGAGGCTTTACTGACATCTCTTTCGAAAAGACATAGATCTGCCTAGAAGGCCTGTGTGTCATTTCCCCCATGTAAAACAGTATTTGGAACTTAAAAAATATTATATTCCAAATGTATGTGAATTTTTTTTATGCTCTATTCATTATTTATCTTCTATTAATGAATAGTTTGATTATTTCCCTGGGTGAGCAGAATTTTTCAGCAGTTGGTGATCTGAATAATGCAGAGATAACTAATTATGTTATTTTTTTTTTCAGCATGCCCATTTCTGATGCAGAAAGATTCTTACCGAGGGAACATAAAAACCAAACATTTTAAATTGCCATTGTCTAGAAAATGTGATGGGAAAACGATCTCTATTAGTTTGAAAATTAATGACTAGGCTGAAGGGGGAAACAAAAAGGCATGATCTCTCTGTTAAACGGGCAGCAAATTGTGACAAGTCAGCAGATTGGGCTTCTGGTATTTGTTACCCCACTATTTCGTGGATTAACGGGGAACATGAGCCCTTTGTTTCCCTGACCCATCCCTTCATTTTTAAATAAGGCCCTTTCAGTACTGATAATCAAGAAATCTATGAATCCATGAAATCAATTTCAAAATAAGAATAGACGACTTGATTCTCATTAGACTAAATCATTTGTGTGATTTTTGATCTCTAATCCCAAGGCATGTGATCAAATCAACCAAGGAACACCACCTTCCAACCCCAAAAGCCATGCAGAAAATTCATTTATGCAATATTATGACAGAACAAAAATGAGGATTAAAAGAAAGGAAAACTGATAATATCAATTCTTGGAATTCTGCATGATTTTTTTTTTTTTTACACTTAGATAAATGATTCCACATTTTATGATTTCCTATTTGGACAAAGTATTTATATCCAAGACTATGCCCAGTGGCCATGATGGCTGGCCATACCAACGTCTGTTCCACTCAGACACAATTTGTGCCATCCTAGTGGTTAAATATTTTTAATGTCACCTCTGCTGATATTCATTGGGAAATCTATACGGCCTCCTTCTTAACCTGAATAATTAAGGATAGACAGATATTTTATACATTATCTGCCAATTATTATGGAAATTGCCCAGCTTTCAGATTGGACAGGCCTGGAAGCTAGCTGGAACAATTCCTACATTCTTTGTCACATCCAACAATTGCTGCCTACCCCTTGAAATAGATTGTTGTCGCTTTGCTTAAATGAACAAAGCATAAGTATAAATTATCTACTTTTTGAAAAAATTTCTTCCTGAAAAATAGAATGTCCTCCTTAGATAGGCTGTGGGCAGATGAAGAAGGGGCCCCAACAAGGTAGTTTAAAGCCAGCCGGTAACAGGTTCTGTGGTTAGGTCATGATAGAAATAGGAATATCCAATGACTGAATAGAAGCTCAATGCCCAGGTGTCACAGGGTAGATTTCTGTAGAAATTGGGGAGGGGAGGCATGGAATTACCTTTCCTCAAGCCCGAGGACCCAGCAAGAGCAAAACGGTAGGAATCCTGATGGGGCAAAACCAAAGAGAAAGATGTTGGTATAAAGATATAAAAAGAACAACACCGAGATAGCATTTCTCAAATCCAGTTGTAGTCAGACTCTCCAGGAAGGCTTGACAAATATAGATTCTCAAGTCACATCCCCAAATAGAGAATCAGAACCTCCAGGGGTTGGGATTCTATCTCTGTATTCTGTAATTCACCTAGATCATGCATTTGTAGTCAGCCATCAGTTTGTCTGATGGTGTTTAGAGTACATCCAGAACAACATCTATGCATGCTCTTCTGTATGGAATTTCAGCTGTACGATTTAAAAACAAAACAATATAAAACAAAAAAACCAACTATGATGGACAAAGTTTAAAATGCAGAAAACAATAAATTTGGTTGTTGAAATGGAAGAATATAACAGATGGGTCTAAGAACTTGTATATGGTGACCTTGTTCACACAGCTCTTAAAAGGATAGACTTGGAGAGACTTAGGTTTGGAATCTCTAACTTCAGGAGCTGTATGAACATGGGAATCACCAAAACTCTCTACAATAGAATGTCTTATCTGTAAAATCAAAAGTAGCATTGCAGGGCTCTTAGAGTTATTATGAGGATTAAATACAATGTCAGCACATTTCTCCATAGAATTTCTCATATATATGGGGGGGGTGGTTGAGAAACAGTAATTACACACAGAATCCTCACATATTATATGATCGTTTCAAAAAATGTTGCCTTCAGTTCCTGAGGTGCTGATACCTTTATCTTTAGCTCTCTGGCTACCCCTCCTTTTCCCTTCCTTAAATGTATGCTTTTGGCTATAGACAAATTCATTAAACAGTTTAAATTGTTTGTAGGTTATAGACAAATTCATTAAGTAGCAAAGAATCACTACACATATCCGATCTTCCAGTTTCCTGACCACATACCTATCATCAAATCCAAGGCCGTGTGTCTATTTCACATAAAATCATGCATTCAAGCATGTGTTGAAGCTTCTACTTGGCAACCCTCATGCCCAATACAGCTGATTATGGTCATTCTTAGAAAGCTCCAAAGAAAAAGACGCTAGAGACAATTCTAGACTGGTACTGACTCCCCTGTAGGACTGGCACTTTCAGGGTAAATCTTAGGAAATGATCCAAATTGCTAGATTTACAGGGACGTGAGGATTGGCCTCCTATCTGCTGGGTGTGGCATTTTAGAAGGATTTTTCCTCTATGTTAATAATCACAAGCAGGTCTTATTTTGGGATTCCGTATCACCTTCTAGGCTTGGAGGGAAAGTTGGTGAAAATGGGCAAAGACTGTGGGGACCTTAAATGTGGATATAGGTTCAGGACCACCCAGGTAGGCTTGAAGTACTGCTCGAAAGGGAAGGTTTTAATTCTTTCTCTCCCACTTGCTAGCTAGTTGTCTTTGGGCAATTAGATAACCTCTCGACGTCTTAGTTTCCTCATTCATTAAACGGGAATCATTATATCCCCCTAATAGCATCACTGCCAAAATTACAGGAAAGTTTATGTGGATACCAGCCAAAAAGATTTAAAACCACTGTAGGAAAACATGAAATCAATGTTTGCTCAGCTGAACAAAATAATTCCAAATACGACTGACCTAGAGCAGCTAATACTATTTAATACCTCTTTTTCCCTGGTCTCCATTTCTTAACTCCTATTGTATCTATTAATCCGTTACAGGGTCATATATGAAACATGTAGAAAAAAATACCATAAAATAATGATGCGTTGTGATCAGTAATCATAAAGCAAACTCCCATGTAACCATGTACCCATTATCTAGTAGACTGTGGCCAAAAACCCCAGATTCCCTTCTTCCCCATCATCTTCTTCTCCCCAGAAGTGGATACATTCTAATGTCCATGATCATCACTTTCTGCTTGTCTTTATAGTTTCCTACCTATATGCATCCCTAAAAATATAGCTTAGTGTTGTGTGTTTTCTAACTTTAAAGAAGTGAAATAGCACCGTATATATTCTTTTTTTTCTTTGCCTTGCCTTTATTTTTTCAAAATTATGTCTGTGAGATTCGTGTTGTTTGGAACATTCCTTTTTATTTGCTACATGGCATTGCATGAAATGAGCCAACACCGGGCTACATATGCATTCCCCTGTTGATAGACATTCATTTTGTTTCCAGGTTCGATCTGCAGTAAGCCATGTTGATATCGACATCCTTGTACATGTTTCCCGGTGCTCAGGTGTCTTTGGGTTCCCACTAAAGCAGAGGCCAAGATAAGGATGTGGTATGGGGACTTTCTTTGGGAAGGCCACGTTTTTCAGGAAGGGGAAGTAAGGGATCGGGCAAGGTGAGCAAGCGAAGGAGGATACAGCCCACATCACACAGACCATGGAATTGGATGCTCTCACTGCTCAGAGATTGCCCAAGTGTCAGAGCAGAATGGTTTCAATGCTCTCTTTGCTCACTGGGGTCCTATGTTTCCTCGAGTGGGTCCCAGTAACTCACTGATATCTTGTAAGCTTTTAGATAGATTTAAGAATTTGTTTTCAGTGTGTATTTATTTTTGAGAGAGAAGCGTGAGTGGAAGAGAGAGAGAGAGGCAGAGACAGAGAGAAGTGTGGAGGAAGGGCAGAGAGATGGGGCAGGGGATCTGAAGGGGGCTCTGCACCGACAGCAGTGAGCCTGATGCCGGGCTGGAACTCACAAACCGAGAGATCATGTCCTGAGCTGAAGTCGGATGCTCAACCCAGTGAGCCACCCAGGCACCCCGGATGGCTTTAAGAAGTTTATGAAATAATAGGGCACCTGGGCGACTCAGTCGGTTAAGCCTCCAACTTTGGCTCAGGTCAGGATCTCACGACTTGTGAGTTCAGGCCCCGCGTCGGGCTCTGCACTGACAGCTCGGAGCCTGGAGCCTGCTTTGGATTCTGTGTCTCCCTCTCTCTCTGCTCCTTCCAAGCTCATGCTCTGTCTTTCTGTCAACAATAAATAAAAATTTAAAAAAATTTTAAAAAAAGAAGCTTATGTAATATTTTATTCAGTTGTGTCAGTGGTGGGTGTGGTAGGTCATTTAAGGAACAAGAAACCCCGTTCTTGTATTTTAACTTGCTTCGTAACGGCACCCGCCCCCTGACCCCTCGTTGTGCTTTTGTTTGGGAACAGGTGCAGGTGCTGTCACAACAGAGGGGGATATAAAAATCAGTTGAAACTATTTTAAAAACTCACACATAGATGTGTGCATATATGTCTTTTGAATAATGAAATCGTTGTGGTGGTGGCGTTCCATTATTTTTCTTTCTTTCCGTAAAGTAGAATCATCTCCACGTGTGCGTTACTGGAGCGTGAAGTCCTGAAGGTCATCTTGCAACCCCGGATGAGGCCAGTGTGACCATTCATCTGTGGGTGTATGCGTTTGTCACCAAACATACAGTAAGGTAAGAGTCTTAAAATGGAAATGTTATCACGTATTTCTGATTTCTTGGCTACTTCAGTACAGCCATGGCAAATAGAAACAGTATTTTTTAAAAGAGAAAATCCTCAACAAAATTACAACATAACGTTTAAAATCGTACGTTTTCAGGGCGCTAGTAGGTGCACCAAATGAACACACTAGTCTACATAAAAGATCAGGACTTTGCAAGCTCTAGCGAATCTGTCTTTTGCCACGTTCGGAGTATTGACAATTGCTTGCTGATAATTATCAGTCTCGGCAAACAGCTACTCGGAATCCCTGGGATTTTGACGATGCTTCCCCAGGCGGCACTGCTATGTGTTCTCCCCACCCCAAGTTTTTGATGTTCTAGGACATCTGAATGCAAAAATGATACCTCAGAAGAAGTTAGCCAATTGCCTAGTAAGTTGGTGATAGGATCTCACCAAACTCCACTAGCTTTTCTGTATTCTGTATTATCGTTTGTAGAGACACAGAGAACCAGAACTTTGGAACTTTACCATTTCTCTTCTTCTAAATCGAGGACTCTTACTCCCTGACCATCTTCTCTCTTCCATAATTGAAAACACTGTGCTGTGGTTCCGAGAAGAAACGTGGCAGACAGGCTGCACATACCACACGTGAATTCACCTGCTCTGATCACAAGCCCTTAGAGCCACTCGCTATTGGCCTTGGGAGGGATCACTGAGCAGAATTAAAGTTGAGGGGTTTGTAGAGAACTCGCCTACCAACCACACTTTGACAGCTTGTCTCAGCCTCCCAGACGGCAGCCCGTGACGTGTCGCATCGCAGTAGGAGGAAAGGGAACCGCGAGATCATGAAAGGAGCTCTGTGGGGCACCCAGGCTGGGCTCAAGTTTGAGTGAGGTTTCACCCTAGATGAGTGACCTTGACAACGTGTTCCAGTTTATCTATAGAAAGTGCGATATCATCCGTCCAGTTGGTTCAGACTGTCTACTAGAGCGACGTCACGGCAAACTGTCAACACGTGGAAATAAATCCAGATACTGGGGACTCGTTTCTTGCTGCTTTCTAGCAGTGTGCTTCTCCTCTTCTCCTTCTTCTCCTTCACGCAGCCTGGAGGGAGACAGTGGTGTCACTTCACAGCCACTTTTAACCATTCGCAGAGCAGCTCAGTAAAATAATACTGTCCGGGCTGTCATCACCTCCCTCACCTGGACCACAGCGCGGCCTTCTGCCTGGGCTCCCCGGGCCGCACTTGTTTCCAATGGTGCATTCTCCGTGGAGCCATCACGGTGATTTTTGAAAATGTTTGAAAATGAGGTCATGTTACTCCCTTGCTGCAAAACCTCACCGCCACCGGCCTTTCTAACCTGACTTCCTGCCCCTCCCTCCACCTCCTAGTTCCGGCCGTGCGCCACCTTCTTTCAGTTTCTCACACACACCAGGCTCTTTCCTAACCCACCTCATGGCCCTTGCACATGCTATTCCCCCTTCTAGGCATGCCCTTCCCTCAGTTCTTCACATGGACGGCTCCTCTGGTTTCAAGGCCCCTCTCTAGAAAAATTGCCCTCGCTTGCCCTCTGTCCTCTTTCCCTAGCATCTATCACGTTCTTGTCATTGTCCTAGTTACTCCCCAGCAAACTAATGACAGTCTCAAAGTATCTCCAAAGCTCAGGCCTACCCTTTGCTTTTAGTCTCCTCTCATCTCGATCGTAGCCCCAAAAGAAACCTCATCTGCCACAGTCAGTGTTGGATCCCGGATTTCTTAAAGGGTGCCTGTCCATCAATAAACATTTGGGAATGCAAGGGCCTTTGTGACCCAACTCAGGATACCTTTTCTTTATTTTTTTTTAATGTTTATTTATTTATTTGTGTGAGAAAGAGAGAGAGAGAGAAGCAGACAGGCAGAGAATCCCAAGCAATCTCCGCGCCATCAACCCAGAGCCTAGTGCGGGGCTCGAACTCACCAACTGCGAGACCATGACCTGAGCGGAAACCAAGAGTTGGATGATTAACCGACTGAGCCGCCCCAGGCACCCCCAGGGGACCTTTTTTTTTTTTTTTTTTTTTTTTTATCACAAACCACCTCCCCCTCTACATTCCAACACTCTACCTTTGTTTCTTCTTAAGGAAAAAAAAAATGCTTCTGTATCGCCTAATCTCGCAAACTCATCTTTGGAGATAAGCTCCACCAGCACCTTCTCTGAGAAACTTCTGTGAATTTGCTTAAGTTGTGTTTAATTAACCTCCTTAAAGGCTCCTTCTGTGTGACTGAGTTGCCCAAAGCTTACCCTTACAATTTGCTCACCAAGTGCCTTTAACATATTTGTGTTTGGCTTGGGTCGTGCCTCCGCCTTTCCATTCTCTGCCAAAAGCCAGAGATAAACTTTTCATCCACCTACTTACAATGTCTACTCCCATGATTAACACACAGTAGGTGTTAACAGAAAATGTGAAAATGTGTGGTGAATGATAGAGCTGAATGAGCGAATAGCTAATCAGTCGCATGAAACAGCTTGAAATAAATCAAACAATTAAACAGGTGAAAGAGGCAGAAGAAAATACAAGGAAAACATGTCTTCCAGCATTTCTCTGGGCATCCACCCTCCTGAGTTGTTTTGTGTGAGGGCCTGTGTTCTTCTAGGGACAAGAGATGAAGAGGAATATAATGTTCACAATGTTCTATTCATGGTACATCCTTTCCTTCGTTTGTTCCCTTAGGGAAACCCAATGAGTTAGAGTTAGAGGTAAGTTATAGATGAGTTTAGATGACGTAAACAAGCCAGAGTCCACTGTCCAAGATCAACCATTCGTGGAAATGACAAAACAGGAATTATGCCCAAGATTTTGGGTATAAACCATAGACGTGCATGGCTATTGGGCCCTTCATCAGTCTGGAAGGGAAATCATGGTGTATTTAATACACATGTTCTGTGTTGAGTCATTAAACCTTTTACCTGTTGGATTGGTGGCCAAAGGGACATTTATCTATATGAATTAAAAAACAAACAAACAAACAAAAACTCCAAAGAGCCTAACATTAGTATCGTTATCTCTGCCAAAGTTAGAGAAGATACAACACAATTTTCAAATGATAAAAATAGAAATGCCTAATGAAAACCGAAAGAGTTTACTTAAGGCAAAACGAAAATTACTCAAATCACAGTTGATGCTTGAGGGGACTTCACAGATTAGACCTCCTTGAGTCTTTATTCATGGTCAGGCACCAGAACATCTGGGATTTAAGATGTTGTCTTTGGAACACTGTCCAACATGAAACTTAAAATAACTACATGTCAAGCACATGTAGACAAGTAGTCACATATGCCAATTGCTTAAGAAGACATTTGTGTGTGTGAATGAGTGTGTGTGTGTGTCTTTCGCTAGAGAAAATGTATGTCCTTTATTTTGCCCATAAATGATGAATCTTTCACTAGAGCCCTCTCTCAAATATCAGCTGCTCCAGGTAGGGGGGTGTCATCTAAGTCAAGGACGATCGAGCCATCTTTCACCAAAGCAATAATGTAAGTGTCCTTGTAGGTAAGACTCAGTCTTTGATTTCCCGCCCCCGCCCCATCTCCCACCCTATCCTCTCCTTTCCAAGATGCCCTAGGGGTGTACAGAGGAGATTATTGGTGTCCTCACAGAAACTGCGTGTTGGGAGAAGTTCTCAGGTCCACCCGACATGTCCTCTGGATCCTTGGAGATTCATGCCAGCAATGTCTGTATCACTGTCTCCTGTGAATTAGTGTCCCTGGAGGTGCACTGTCCCTGACCACTTTGAGAGCACCTACGCAAGTCGATGATCCCACAGACCCCATACTTAGGACCCCATTAGGCTTGATTCTTTGCTCTCAAGAACATCAGGTTTCCTTCCAGGCATGTGGAGTACCAAGGTCTCCTGTAGACCACTGGGATACAGGGACGTGGCTACCTGCTCACACTGTCTCACACTGATGCTGTGCCATCACACTACGTCAGCTGGCACGTCTGTAAGCAGATCTTCTAGAAACTTATGGCCTGCCAGCCCCTTTGTTGTCTGGCTTCCCCAGATGGGTATGGGGCAGAGAGAGGGGGAGACACAGAATCCAAAGCAGGTTCCAGGCTCTGAGCTGTCAGCACAGAGCCCGATGTGGGGCTCGAACCAACCCACGAACCGTGAGATCATGACCTGAGCTGAAGTCGGCCACTTAACCGACTGAGCCACCAGGCACCCCTAGCAATTTACTCTTTAAGGCAAATAAATGGTAGATAGTGTGATGGAAAAAAATGGGAATAAAAAGAGGATTACGTGACAGAAGTCCTGAGTTCAAGTGTTTATTATGTGATTAACTAGTTATAAGACTGTGTCAATTAACCTCCTTTTTTTATATTTTCTCCCCAATAAATAAGATTTAAATCATAAGCAATCAGAACAAATTACAAAACATGTTCTACATTACTGGCATGTGTTTTTAAACTGATTGCTCCTTACCACAACACTATCATGCAGATACTCTTATTTTTCCCATTTTAGAAATGATCAAGGCCGCATTTTTAGATCTATGAGGAATGCTGGGAAGGAATGCTGTTTCATGGACTGCCCCCACTTCTGAGACATTTGATTGTGGTTATCCGCCTTGCCTGTTCAATGGAATCACCTGAAAACCTTTTCTGATTGCTAAAGCATGACCACCACCCAGATAAATTCGGTGGAGCTCTCAGGGAGTTGGGCGGTCCCAGTTTCCAGATCTCCTCGAAGTGTTCTAGTGTGCAGCCTTAATGAAGAATCCCTGATCTCAGTCTGTTCAGCTAGTTCCCCAGATGGTTCTGAGCCATGTTGAAAATCTTTGCTCGTGACCCGAAGGTGAGAGAGGAACAGGGAGGGTGCGTGGTGGGGGTGGAGGTGATAATGGCTGATTAGTCTAGAGGAAACACCCCGAGAGCACTACTGGGCTCCGGGTTTGGCCGTGAAAGCAGTTGAACAGATGACACAGTTTTAGAGAATTTAAGTGAGGAACGTGGGCCAGCCTTGCAAGTTCAGGAGGTAATTCTCTTCCCATTCACAAGTGAAATGCAAGCCATCGGAATCCGGACTTTGCTAAGAAGTTTAACAAGAGCCTTGATCAAAACTGGAAGCTCCATCACATTTAGCTACAGGCACGGTGCTTGGAGGGGAGGAGGAAAAGAAACAGAGTGCTGCGTGATAAAGCAACATGAGGTCAGCCAGCTCTGGGTTGGACCGTCATTCACAATTTTTATTAAAACTCACAGAGAAGGGGGGAGCCTGGGTGGCTCAGTCGGTCGAGCATCCAACTTCGGCTCAGGTCACGATCTCACAGTCTGTGAGTTCAAGCCCCGCGTCGGGCTCTGTGCCGACAGCTCGGAGCCTGGAGCCTGCTTTGGATTCTGTGTCTCCCTCTCTCTCTGCCCCTCCGCTGCTCATGCGCTGTCTCTCTCACTCTCAAAAATAAATAAAAACATTTAATTTTTTTTTTTTAATCGCAGAGAAGAGATTAAACAGGAATGAAAACAGAGGGACAAACACAAGCTGTTGACACTTAATTGTAAGATGCTAAGCACGCAGGTTAGGAAAGCAGAAATAATGCAAATATGACCAAAAATGCCAGGATGTAAGAAATGGCATGATGAGTCATTCTACCCAACAGGAAACATCAAAGGGGTCCTGTGTCTGTAGAATGAATGGCCTTACAAATAAAGAAAAGTTGGTATTTGCCCTGGAAATCCAACATCCAAGATTAGCACCTTAGTTCACATCTCCGATTTAACCTTAATTTCCTCCTGCCTTGCTTTGGGCTACTTTGACCCTGACACTGGAAGGACCAGATGTATATCTGGGTTTTAAAGAAACATGCAGGCCACCGGTTGACACAGGTTCTCTTGCTTATCGTCCACAGTACCCTTGATAAGGCATTATTTCACCCTTCGACAGATGAGACACAAGCTCAAAGCCTCCAACATGGCACTTCCCAAGATCATACGGAAAGCGGAAAGGTGAGATTTGGGCATAAGCAGGTTCCAACGCCTGAGCCTGTTCCACTCCAGCAATCCAAGTACTTTGGAACTCAGCCGGAAGCAGATCCCCTGTACCTTCCCACCATGTCCCAGGGGCTTTGCCACACCTACTACCGCACACACCATTTGTGTGAGCCTCAGTTTCCTCAGGAAGGAAATGAGGAAGACAATAAGTAACTCCCGAGATTGCAGAGGTAATTGCATGGGGTCAAGTCTGGGAAGTCACTGTTGTCTAACATTTTGTTAGGAGGTTTTTGAACATATAGCAAAGCTGAAAGAACTTTATGGTAAATACGCATATAGCTGTATAATAGCGAAAGTCTATGACGAGCGTGTTGCTACATTTACTTTATTGCATACCCGTCCCTCTATCCATCACTCTGTTCACCAATCCATCTTCTTTTGGGATGCATTTTCAAGTAATCTGCAGACATCGGCACACTTCTTTATGTATCTGAAGTTGGTTTTCAATTGCCAAAGTCTTTATAAAAGCATGGATCATCATCATTAAAATAATGCTTCTTACTATAATATGTCCCTCCCGTTACCTCTATTGAATGGTTATTGAATAGTAACCCAGACCAACTTCCTGTTTCCAGTTGTGATAATATTTGGCTATTCTGCTTTGTTTTGGGACAGCACTTCCTAATAGTTAAAAAAAAAATAGCTATAATTCATTCTGCTTCCTCTTCTTGGCCTGCTCAAGGACTCTCTCTTTCTGAAGGACATGTGTACTTTTTGTTCTCAGCCACACCCCCAATCCAGTCTGCATCCTTCACTCCCTACTTTTTCCAGATCTAACCATTTCCCCAAAGTTGGTGAGAGTAATATGTGTTCCACGTGGGGAATTTATTCAAACATTCTTATAAAGGGTGGGGTAGACAAGGAAGAGAATCAAGCATTTTCCATGTACTTTTCTTGCTATATTTTTATTCTATAATATATAAGTAAAAATATATTTTATACCTTCTACATAATGTGCAACGTCATATTCATAATTATTATGTGTATATTATAAAATATATAATTATATACATTTATATATCTGTATTATATAATATACATATCATACATCATAGTTGTATACTACAAAATACACATAACAATTACATAGATAATAAATATTAAGCGAATTCTCTCTTTACCGTTAATTTATATGTAAATAATTTCTTTAGGTGATAGTCAATAAATCCCAAGATTACCTTTATTTTAGGGAAATGTTGAAAAATATAAAAACTAAAGAAAAAAAGAAGGGAAAAAGAGAACTGCCAAATCTTGCACTCAGTGGAACAGAATAGACTAACGCCTCTGGATTCATTGGGATAACGTAAACTACTTCCATGGGGAAGGCCGCAGAAACTGCTGGACTTTAAGGACCTCATTGTCATGATGTGAGAGTTTCACTGCAGTTACAAGAGAAAGCAATCATTGACTGCCATCATCATCCACAGGCTACATGATATTATCATCCAAATGAGGACGAGAAAGCAGACGTCATTCTTTCCCAACATAGATATTTTAGCTTCTATGGCGTTGCTAAAGCATAAAGTGAACAGTCACGAATTCTAGAGAAATGCTCTGATTCACACATTGACATCTGGCCCGGTTCCATGCAGTTTTCACAAAATGTACAGCAAACTCCCCAAAAGCTTTCTTACTGTTGGCAGCAGCACCAGGAACCAAGCACGGAGCAAAATATTAACACTTCACACAGCGAGCGGGTCACACCATGTGAGTTTCAGGAACAAAGTGCCTCTGTTTCCCCAGAGTGTATGCCGATGACAGAACCTCTCGCACAGCTCATTACCAATGCTCTGATGGCTTCTCCCAGAAGGACGTGTTGACTTTTGTTGGCATTGAAAAGATGCTCAAAGATCAAAATAATAAAATCAGCTGACAACGGTCTCTGTAGGAATAGAAGGCTTCTGCTCAATATTGCCTGAGATAGTTGCAATCAGAAAGAGGAGTTTCCCATGGAGAACACCATGTGAGGGTTGCCTTTTGATGGGGGTGTCACAGCATCTGAGACAGAGGAGGTGTTGGTGCCACATATGCCGTATTCAGGGATGGCTCCATCATTCCAAACAGAAGCTGGTGGTGCAGGAAAGCTCAGAGGCTCCCTCTCGAGGATACTGGCGCCACCGCTGTGAGCATCAACTCTCTTCGGCTCTTCCATCACCAAATACCTCCTCCCAGGAGAGAGGACAAATGAAAGTCTTTGGCACCCTTTGAGATCCCTGATCCGCCAGAAAAATCAGATTTCTTTCTCTACAATGATTAATTCGAGATGAAGGGCCAGAATGGGCACTTGTTAGCGATACAGAATCCCAGGCATATTTTGGGTACTAGAAGTCTCCCTGTTGGTTTATATATACATCATCTCTAGTCTCCTTCCAGAATCCTGCAAGTTAAATACTATTATCTCCTTGTACAGATTAGGAGACTGGGGTTGTCACAAGGTAAATCATCTTGTTTGAGGTCCCGTCGTAGTGCAATGACCTCATGACACTACTAAATAGTGGACGTGTGATGAAAAATCAGATCTGTCAAACTCTAAAGCTCAGGCTTCTACCAATATTACCTGCCTTTGGTTGCATAGAATGTTTATTTATTACTCTACACACACGCACACACACACACACACATACACACACGCACACACACACACACACACACACAAGAAATGTTCTAGCAATGTGAGTTACAGAGGAGATGCGTTTTACATTCATACCAATCACCTGGGGAACTTGTTAAATGCAAACTCTGATTCAGGAGGTCTAGGGTGGAGCCTCCCTGGACTTCTGTGTTTCTAGCAAGTGCCCTTGTAGATGGTGCTCATCAGAGAAACACTCTTGAAGTGTCAACATTTAGAGTATGTAATCTAAACAAGTAACACCTTAAGCCCTTTTAACACAACCCTTGTGAATATTTGCAAAAAGTGGCTCTCACTAGGTGGGGGTTCTTCTCAGGATCAGTGATCCTGGGGTCAACATTAATGGTAGTTTCTATATGTATTTTCACATCTGGCACCTTTAGTTTCCCTTTATTCAAGGCATCAACAAAGATTCGCTGGCCGTCTACAAAAACACTCCGAGCTAACATTTGTCAGGTGCTTTACAGCTTAAAAAATGTCTTTGTGCATGTGACCTTTTTCAAATCTCATGGAAAGTAAAGAAAACAAAGTAAGCGTTGTTACTAATATAACGTTAAATTGATTAGGTTAAGATTCATAGCAATGAGGGGTCATGTAGCTGACTTGTGTCATAGATTTTATTAGAATATTCGTTTTTAAAAATTTTTAATTTTTTTTTGAGAGATAGAGAGACAGAGACAGAGTATGAGTGGGGGTGGGGCAGAGAGAGAGGGAGACACAGAATCTGAAGCAAGCTCCAGGCTCCCAGCTGTCAGCACAGAGCCTGAGGTGAGGCTCAAACTCAAGAACCGAGAGACCATGACCTGAGCCGAAGTTGGAGGCTTAACTGACTGAACCACCCAGGCGCCTCTAGAATTTTTTTTTTTTCCTGATCCCAATGCCACAGGAAGACATAATTTGCAGGACCCTGATGGTGTGTGTATTAGTTGGCTTAGGGCTGCAGCCACCGACTGTGTGGTTTAAACAATAGAAATTTATGTTATATATGTCTCTCTGTTCTGGAGGCTAGAAATCTGAGATCAAAGTGCTGGCAGGATTGATTCTTTCTGAAGACTGTCAGGAAGAAATTGTTCTATTCCTTTCCCCTAACTTCTGGTGGTTGCTGTCGATCCTTAGTATTGCTTGGCTTATGGACTCATCACCTTGATCTCTGTCTTCATTTTCAGATCTTCTTAGACAGGTGTCTGTGTTCATATTCCCCCCTTTTTATAAGGACATCAATCACTCTGGGCTAGGGACTCACCCTACTCCAGCATGACCTCATCTTAATTTAGCTAAATACATCTCCAATGGCCCAATTTCCAAATAAAGGCACATTGTGAGGAACTGGAGGTTAGGACTTCAAGATAAGAATGTGGCGGTGGGGTGGAGGACAGAATTTAACCCATAATAGTAGGTATTGCCTGGTCCCTGTTTGAAAGTTGCTTATGAGCTACTTGAACAGACAACTATGCACATATCCAAATCATTACACGTAAAAGACAGGAAAAGACAGGTTTCCAGTGATCGTTGAATACTCCTGAGGTAAAGAAGATAGTATGCTCCTGGGTGGACCAAGACAGCTTTTGTAAATTGGCAACCCAGGTTATCCTTGGGGTATGAATAAAAAGACATAAAAAGAGATGTGGAGAGCATTCCGGGCGTCAAGAACAGTGTTTCCAAAGAGAGAAAGAAACTCAATCCCCAAAGATGTTCTGAGAAACAGAAAGTAGAGACATTTCTTCTAGGCTCTAAATGAACAAAATAAGATTAGAATTAAGTACTATTGGGGCGCCTGGGTGGCTCAGTCGGTTGAGCGTCCAACTTCAGCTCAGGTCACGATCTCACGGCTCGTGAGTTCGAGCCCCCCATCGGGCTCTGTGCTGACAGCTCAGAGCCTGGAGTCTGCTTAGGATTCTGTGTCTCCCTCTCTCTCTGTGCCTCTCCCTCACTCATGCTCTGTCTCTCTTTCTCTCAAGAATAAATAAAAAAAAAAATTTAAAAAATTAGAAAATAAAAGAATTAAGTAGTATTGTTTTTATATTTATTTCTGGAGATTAAAACAACTCCAAGGTTTGGTCTGAGTCTGTGAATTGGGAATGCTGACTCCAATATCACTGGGGTTAGGTTTTTCATTCTTTGTTTCTTTACACATGAAAACAATGTATATGGAAGCATGTAGGCTAATATCTCAACAGATGTCTGTGGTGTGCTGATAAAAATTAAAAAGAAGCTACTGTCTGAAGCAAAGGAGAACAATTATCATTATGGCACTCTAGAATCGACTTTTTGACTTAGTGACTTTTCACTGCAAAAGAATAGCTAATCTTCTGTTGGATTACAACAAAGCCAGTCCTTGTATACAGGCTTGTGGATTTAAGAGAGCAGGTCATCATTTTAATTGACAGAAGATTCTGAGACTGTGTGAGGAGGATTTATTTAAACTCTTCTGGACAGCCTCAGAACTCATAGTCCTGTGTGTGAAAACAATTCTTTCTCAGTTCATAGAATGACATCTTTGGGGAGTTGTCTTTGAAAGGATGTAGTCACCAACGTTCACAAAGAAAGAAATGTTCACACCCTGAACAGAGATTATCTCACAAGATAAATTGCTGTGCCTTGATTCAGACAAAAATGCATTTTGACAAGGTCAGAGACACTCTTCTCATTCCTCAGGCCTCAGTTCCCTGGGACACACGAGGTTCCTTGTCTGAGCCGAAGAGCCGAGGGACCGGTGGAGAGAGAACTCATTAATACTGTCAATACCCATCCCTCCCCTCTCAGCTTTTATAGACTGTCTTAAGTAAAAGACGAGATTCTCTTCAGCTCCTTATTCCATTCACAGGGTGATTTAAGAATGGACCTTTCTATTTTCAGCTAATATCATCTTCTTTATCTAAGATTTACAGGCCCCATAAATCTGCCCATTCCTCACTCCTCCCAGTGTAGAATCAATTGCTCCCTAGCCCGGAGTCCCTCCATAATCAAATGGGTTGTAGATCTCTCAACATTTCAGATGCTTTACGTTTGTCTGAATTTTCACAGTTGGGTTTCAGTTCTCCTCCATGGAAAGCTCTCTGTTACTCCTCTCCCCCTCCCCCCTCCCTCTCCCTTTACACACACCTCACGCTAATTTAGAACGGCCAGTGTCTTACACTCTTCTCCACCCCTGCTCGTGCCAGACCACTGGCAGGTGTTACCAAAGGATCACAGCATTCTCTCCTGCCTCACCTTGGATGAGTGGCCGCAAGATTTCTGTGTTTCATTGACACAGTTCTCCAGCTTTGCCCCGACTACCCAGCCCCCTCACCTCCCCCCGTCCCCCAGCAAAACAGGAAAATTTTGAGTTGACAGATACCAGTGAGGAGACGGTGAGGTTGAGAAGTACATGAAGGTTAAGTTGAAGGACAGGGCTCACACACTGAAAATCCAGAAGCCCTATTCACTAGCATTTTTGGCTACTCATTACAGACCAGATGGTGTACTAGGAATGCCATGTATGTGCTCTCACTTACCCCCCCCCCCCCAGCAATTGGATAGGCTGCTGTTGCCCCCTTTGGCAGATGAAGAGCCTATTCCCACAGAATTTAATGACCTCGCCCCAACATTAAGAAGTGGATAGGGGTGCCTGGGTGGCTCAGTCGGTTGAGCGTCCGACTTCAGCTCAGGTCATGATCTCGCGGTCCGTGAGTTCAAGCCCCGCGTCGGGCTCTGGGTTGATGGCTCAGAGCCTGGAGCCTGCTTCCGATTCTGTGTCTCCCTCGCTCTCTGCCCCTCCCCCATTCATGCTCTGTCTCTCTCTGTCTCAAAAATAAATAAACGTTAAAAAAAATTAAAAAAAAAAAAAGAAGTGGATAAAATTCTGTGTTGTTCCCACTCTGCCACTGTGGGAAGGTAGAGACTCTCAGCAGTTCATACTCATTGGCCTAGCTTCCCACAGCCGCTTGCTAACATTTTGAGACCTTTATTTTGCTCGTGTTCTGCTACATCGTTTAAAGAAATCTTTAGTCAAACTGAATAAGATAAAGTGCTTGGAAGAAGGGGGGGAAGAAGAGTGACATTTTATGATAGAATTCTATTAATGTGAACTTGAAATTTTCTACACTAGACAAACTATTTTACTGCCGGTTAAATCTCAGGGTGGGAAAGGCACCATTTGTACAAAGTAGAATCTCCTGATCATTTATAGGCATGACTACACATAAGTCCTGTCTGATTAATCACCCACGATTTAATTTCAGCTCCTTCCAATAGGGTTTTGAGAATTGCAGGCATTCATTATTTTACCCAATATACCAGAGAAGTTCACCATAAAATTCTATCACATGTCTTTTACTCATCTCGAGCACCAGTTTCCACGAGAAGACTCACCAACTTCAAAGAAGAAACGGAAGTCATCATTTAGCTCACTGAGAAGGAGGGGCCCCAGAATTCTAGATGCGTCATTCAATCGCTGAGCACATATTTATTGTCTGCCTGTTGTATGCCAGGCATTATTCTATGTTCTGGGACCACAACAGTTAGCATCCTCACAGGCTGGGGTGTAGTGGTTTCAATCTATCAGGGAGACATCTGGGTTTAGGAATGGATGTTGAGGGGAATTCAGCTGAGATAACAGTGAACAGACTTGCCTGACTGGGCAGAGTGAGTTAGTAATACACAGCAATTTATAAAAGGATAAGGAAGCGCGATCCAGTGGTGAAAAATAAGCTGTGGTCGAGAAAACAGTCAAAGGTCAAAGCTGGAAAGGCAATGCCAAGTATCAGGCCTAAAGTGCCAACTGGTTTTAAAGAGTAACAAGTGACTGGAGATTAGAAGCCGGAAGAATCATGGGCAGGTCATGAATTAAAATTCATGATGAGCCAGAGTTCAAGGAGTCTGATTTTGTCTGAAATTGTTGGACAGGCAAAGGCGAGGTGATGAGGTTAACTGGTGGTAAAAGTAACCCAAGATGCCTTAGACAGCTGCCTGCCTTTCATCTGGCCACAGTAGCAGTATGAGAGGGACCAAACGATGGATGAAAGTTGGCATGTCCAAAGGCTCCAAGGTCAGGAACGGGTATGTCTGATAGGGTCATGTCCTGAGCAAATGACACGGAGTTAGGCATAAGTCTGAAGCTTGATTTGGTTTCCCCTAGGAAAGTCACCCTGTTTAAAGGTGTATGGTGCTCCAAACTGGAGTTGGATACCAAAGAGAGAGAGAGAGAGAGAGAGAGAGACTTCAGTAGAGAGGACAAGACCATGCAAAGGCAGGGGCTTGTACTAGGCACAGAACTGAGGTAAGTGGGGAAAGAAGGGTGACTGAGAGAGAGAAGCACACAGATAAACAGGGCAGGATCCTCAAGAAGCTTGGCAGCACGAGATTTAGAAGATAAAACGAGTGGCAAAGAACACCTGAGAAGTAGGTAGTTTTGACATTTTCACAGGTGGGTCCTCAAAGTTGTAAATCCCGTCACCTTGGTCAGGTTGATTTTTTTTTTTTTTTAATCCTGTATTTCCTCATCTCCTTTCGAGCCATGTTAGTTACTCGCCATAGCAGCAACTTCCTGATTCAGCAGTTTCTTGATTTAGGCAAGTGCAGCTCTTGCCTTGGTGGGCCAGCTCTGCACAGAGGCTCTGGGAAGATCCCTCAATAATTCAGCGAGCTACCCATTTCCATTCATAGACAGCCTGCTGTCTAAACAAACTGGAGTGAATTCTGGTTTTTGCAGCTAAGAACTCTGACCAACACAGTGGTCATAAAACCTCCGAAAGGAGACAACTGGGCTAGGCAATGTTACTACAATTGTCTTTCATCTGTGCTCGGTCCCTAGGCAGCAGCCCTTGTTACATTAGTTAAGGTAGTTGAGTTGTATGATTAGGACCAAGTCAGGACAGAGGTATCTCCCAAGAATAAAATACTTCCCACCGTAAACCTGTTTATTCAAAGGGATGCATCGTCGCCAGAAAGAAAGTACTATGGAAATAAAAGTTGTGTGCGTATTGAACAACTATCTCCTCGTCACGTAATTCCAAATCACAGATATTCTTCCAAA
This sequence comes from Panthera uncia, assembly GCF_023721935.1. Lineage (NCBI taxonomy): Eukaryota > Metazoa > Chordata > Mammalia > Carnivora > Felidae > Panthera > Panthera uncia. The sequence goes on along the minus strand of NC_064811.1, from coordinate 7,873,012 downwards.
CGTATTGCAGATTTCTGGATCATTGTTGCTGTACCCAGGTGAGAGCACTCCTTGCCTGACTCAACTGTGAAAACATTAGAATAAGGATAAGAATACAAAGCAGGACAGTGAGACAAGTGAAGATAGTGTCTTCTTGTAGGGGAGGAAACAGTTCCATTTTTGGCCCTTGACCTATCTTTATTGGTAACAGTGTCCCATTTCATTCTCAAAGGGTTTTCATCCGGAGGATAAATAAGGTGTCCCCTCAGATCAGATATGCCCCACAGGGAAGGAGGAATCATGACGACTTTGCTGGTGCACGAGATCTTGGAAAGAGTGATCGTGGTCCTTGCATCCACGACCGCCATACTAGCTTCTTGTATCGGAGAAGGAAATATAGGTATTTGATGTCCTCTGGGTTACACTAGACAAGTGGGGAGGGTTACCATGTTGTCTGGAATGTCAGTAAGCATGTTTTTTCCTATATCCGAAGGCGGAGGAAGGAAGGCTCCGCCCTCTCGGGGCCAGCACGGCAGCCTCTTGACCTCTTTGTCCGCTCGGTACCAGTTCAGGAAGGACCTCCCACTCCCACTCGGTAAATACACCTCCACAGGGTCCGGCTAGCTCGGACGTCCAAATGAAAACACTGAGAGGGAAGTGGGACACCGTTCTTAATAAAGCTGGGGCCTCCCAGATAAAGGACTGGCCACTGTGACCATCTCAGAGTTCCAGATTTTCTCCGAGTTCACAATATCAGTATAGCTATTCACACCGCAGACCTGGGCAACTCTTTCTTTTCAGGTACCTGAGTGTAGGGGTGCAAAAGATGTCTATTTGCGCGGGACTAAAAGCAACATTTTGACCTCAGTAACGAACCGTGGTTTTTAAACGAGGTAAAAACCTAATCCTTACCACAGGTTGTCCAAAGGAGTGCAAATTTCTAGCTGCCGCCCTTATTAAAATGGATTCTTTGCTCCCACTGACTCGCACTAAGATAAACAAACATGAATTTTATGAAGTCAATTTTACTAGGAAAATATCAGTTCGCCTTATTTTATTCATTGGGGTTCCACTTACTTCTCACTAAAAAAGAAAAGAGATTTGGCCCCTCTGCCCCGAACATTACTAGCACAACCTCCTAATCTTAAGTGTTAAAAAGTAGAAAACCCCAAGAGTTGAAGCGACTCTGACCGTGTCACACAAGACGTATTTTCGGTTGGTTCCCAGAGGAAGTTGTTTTTGTTTCCCTCCCTCTTTCTTTCCTTTCTTAAAAAAAAAAAAAAAAAAAAAAAAAATCATTGCTTATTTATACTTCATGGGAAAAGCATCATTAGCATTTTGTATTTTTTGGTAGGCTTTTCTTCTTCCCTGGGGATTATTCTACATCTGAAAAGACATTATTCTCGTTAATGAATAATGAGGAGAGTTTCAGGAAAGCTTTTCTCTTGAGCCAGGCTTCCAACCCACCCACTTTTCCCCAACTGCATATGCATGGAGTATGTGATGAAGTCCAAGGAGTCTCCCCAGGCCTTGTGGCCATGCTCCTCCTGGGCCAAAGTCACATGCACCCCAGCAAGGAACGCCACCCCTACCCATCATGGCTGAAAAAAAAAAAGATGGCTGTTGTCATTGACTCCGAAAACTAACGCAGCCACTTGTATTAAAGAGTGCTCTTCAAATGGATGTAATTGAACACCCAAATTGGATTTACACACTCAGATTTGGGGAACAGTGACTATAAACACAGAGTAGGACTTGGCATTCACAAAATCATTCTGGACTGTACATACAAATCAGCTTGCATTCAATCTTTGAAAATGAGATCGCATTTCCTCCAGATTTACCACACACTCCACGCGGGATAACTAGAGCAAATTGTTATCACCAAGCTCAGCTGAGAAAATATGAAAGGGCCCCGATGGTTATTTCTCCTCCCTCCTCACAAGGGGCTTTGCAGGTAATGTATTTACAGAACGTTTAAAATGTGATACAAACCAAGTCCCTAAATTTTCCTCCCATTGGTGGTGTAGTCTGGATAAATCACACCCTTTGGCATTCGCATTGATGCAACAAGAACGTACCATGCAGCACAAATAACCTCATTTCCATAAAACGGCCTTTTAAAATTAGAAAATGTATAATTCATTTGGGGTAGTTATTACCGCTTTTGGACGGGAGGGATTTAGACTTGTATTTAAATGCAAATAACTGTATTTTTTCCCAGTTACACATAGCAAGCCACAAAACTTAGAAACTCTGAGATACACCCTTATCCTTAGCTATAAATTCAGGATTACGATACTGATAACAGAAGATGTTTTTGTGACCTGTCACTGCTGACAGCAAGCATTCGCATCTCAGATGTGGCCCTCTGCACTCCAGGAGAGGGATTTCTCACTTTACATATGAGGAAACTGAGGCCCGGAGAAGTGACCTCTTAGAATCACACACCCAGGAAAGCAGTACATCCAGCGCTTGGCCCCCCCATAGGAAGCAGCATGGACAAGCATGGACACCCAGAGTCATCGAAGAGTGGAAACGAGGCAGCCAGAAGAGGGTGGAGATGAGAGAGAGCAGAGGAAGCAGGACATTTTTGTTAAAGGACAGAAAATGCCCAGATTGAGAATGGGGCCAGGCAAAATGTGGGAAGGGGATGTACCACGTCACGTGCCTGTCACCTCTGACCTTATCTGTGTTATGCTCCAACTCCCAGGTATTTAAAGACCCAAGGGAAGCACAACCCGCTGGTAATTCACAGCCAGAGTTGGGTCAGAACCCTAGAACCCCAGCTTTTTTATTCAGCTCTGACGCTTGTATCTTCTTTATGAATTCTGCGGTCCACAAACTGGGAAAGGCAATGTATCTGGCACCCAGTAAGGCATAAATAAATGACAGCTACCATAATTACCATTGCTAACATTAAGTCACGATTATACGTTTGAACATCCAGGACCCCGACCTCGACTTCATCTCTTTGCCCTTTGCACGTCAGTTTCGTGGCAAAATGTGCCCCCACGCCATCCACATCACCAGTGACACCACTATGATCAGCCCTGTCCCCCAGCCACCCATTTATTCCTTCAGCCTCGATGTCAGTTCCAACACTAACACTCTACGATAAACCAACTTCACTGAAGTATCTGGGTTTCAGCAATGCCTGAGTTATCACCCTTCTCCCAGAGCCTGAATTTAATCCACTGAGTTATCCTTGCCCTTGCGTTTCGTGTTCTCATTGACTAAATGAGGAGGTTGGATCAAGTTTCTTTCCAATTCCAACTTCTGATTCTCAAAGAGAAATTGGGTTTGACCGAAGGAATCAGCGATTCAAAGTGCTTACTAGTACTTGAGGTAGCAGTGAAATCAAAAAGCTTTCTGGTCCAAGGATTAAGAACAAGAGGAAATACATGCTTGGACTGGCACAAGACACTTTCCTTTTCTGAATTTTCTTTCCTTACCTGAAAAGTAAGGGTCAGAGAGTGCACGATACCCACGTGGGTGTGTTACTGAGCCCCAGGGGTCATGGAGAAAGTGGAGAGGCTTTCATATTGTCTCCATGACACTAGGTGGGTGAGGTTAGGGATATTAAACACCCTGCAATGTAAAGAACACTCCCGGAGAATGAAAACCATCCTTCCCAAATTGTCAGCAGTGGCCCAACTGAGGCCACCTTAGCAACGTTCCAACGATCTCCATAGGGTAGGCTAGTTTTCACACTTTGCGAGAGGATCCTTGAAATAATAGCTGCTCAATAAATTTGTGTAGAGAGGTTTTCTGTTGTGTTTTATTTTGCAGTGCCTTGATCTTTATGACATAACATATAATTATAATTCACATTGGATTCCGTCCTTGACTTACGTCGAACAGCATCACCATTCTCTTCTTTCAGTACATGGTCTCCAGAAAATGTGCACTCTCACTTCCTGCAATCTTTCCCTCACTTGCCTACGTCAGAGCACATCTCGGAGCTCCAACTTTTAGAATCGGGAGCAGCGTCTATTCAGGACTCATTCGGCGTTTTCATTCTATCTTTAGGCTGTTTCTCGCCTGAGTTCTAGGAAGTAAAACTGAAAAGTGGATCACGTCCGCCTCTGGAATTGCTGATTTTTATATGTATACTACTGTCTTTAAAAAATATGTAGAGGGGCACCTGGGTGGCTCAGTCGGTTAAGCGGCCAACTTCGGCTCAGGTCATGATCTCACGGTCCGTGAGTTCGAGCCCCGCGTCGGGCTCTGTGCTGACAGCTCAGAGCCTGGAGCCTGTTTCAGATTCTATGTCTCCCTCTCTCTGACCCTCCTCCGTTCATCCTCTGTCTCTCTCTGTCTCAAAAGTAAATAAACATTAAAAAAAAAAAATTTAAAAAAATAAAAATAAATAAATTAATTAATTAAAAAAATAAAAAATATGTAGATTAAGGGGCGCCTGGGTGGCTCGGCTCAGGTCATGATCTCGCGGTCTGTGAGTTCGAGCCCCGCGTCAGTCAGTCTCTATGCTGACAGTTCTGAGCCTGGGGCCTGCTTTGGATTCTGTGTCTCCCTCTCTCTCTGTCCTTCCCTCACTTGTGCTCTGTCCCTCTCTCTCAAAAGTGAATTAATTCTCAAAAAAAAAAAAATTAAAAAAGAAAAAAAAGAAGAAGTTCTCTCATTCTGAAAAATCACCTCCTGTCTGGGGATGCGGAAACGAAAGAAAAACAACTTCCTAAAAGTGAGAGAAATTCAGCTTTCAGATCAATACAAGAAACAACTTTTTGACAGTAAGAGTTGGTGTTGCAGAGTTTAAACGCTTGATTAATGGAAATCCATTGTCTACTGTGTACTAGCTTTATGATCCCTGGCAAATCCCATAAGATTTGAGGCAATATTTTCTCATCTATAAATTGATTCATAATACTCATTTCAAACCATAGTGTATCTAAAGAAGGCATGGAAAAGGCATTGAATGCCTCGGTCACTTCCATGGGATGCTTCTAGTCTCCCTGCTCTTGAAGGGTTGACTGGTCCCAGAATTCTGCCCCCTCGCCTCGTTTTCTTTTCATGTGTTCCCACTGAGCAACCCCATTCCTTTGAGAATTTGACAATTGTGTATCCAACTGCCAACTAGACCTTCCCACTTGCTTACCATAAAGGACCTCAAACCTGAAATGTCAATCTGTGAACAAACCATATCCACTCTTTCTTTGTCTACCCCCTACCTCAATCTCATGAATGGCAGAACCAGCAGCCAAATCTTAATTCTAGAATCACAGGGTCATTTTCTATTCTCAATGTTTACTCCTTCTGGACATAGACTCCTACAACAAGGTATCCAGGCTAGGCAAGCCTGAAACCCTCCAACAAGAGATAACACAAACAGTACAGTGCAAGTGATAGGGACATAGGCATTTGTAAAATAGCACCTGGAGTTCTGGAAAATTCTAGTTGTTCAGTGAGCTGATAAAATGATCTTAATAAATAACAATCCCCTAATGTTTTTCACAAATAGTGCTTTCGTTAACGCTAGAGTATTCAACCATTGGCTGGGCAGCCATAATTATCTTCTGTAGAATAATAAATCCCGTCATGAACAGACTTGAATTTTCATAAGATGATAAAAGTTAGAAATAGATTTGTAAATTATAATCTTTTGTCACAGAAGAATCCTAACTGGTAAAGAGGATTTTAAAAGTTAGCCAAATTTGTAAATCTATATCCTTAGGACTTGGTACACGGTAAACACTTAATAAATTTTTGTTGAATTAATCAGTTGATTAATGATGTGATTTTCAGGAAAAGTAGTGATAATCTAACTTCAGGACCAAACTCTCCATCCTATCACTTTCTCACCAATATCATTTCCTAATCTGTGCTTGCCTTTTCACACCTCTGAACCTGTTTCTTTTCTTCTTCCCCTGGGGAGCACATACATCCTCAAGACCTCTTTTTAATCAATTCATTGGTAAGAGCAGAGCACCCTATGGCTTTTCACTGCCTTCAGCAGGACTTGAGGATTTGGAGAGGAGTTTCCATACCACATTCGGACATACAACTACCAATGTGGCAACTTTTCCTAATGTCTCATAAGCATCTCTCTCTAACATACTCCAAACAGATCTCTAGAACGTTCCCTCTAAAACCTGATCATCGCACCTCCTCCCATATTCCATAACTAGTTCAGTTAAGGGCAACACCATTTTTAACAAATGTACTTGGGCCAAAGTTTGGAGTCATCTTTGACCCATGCCTCTCTCACACCGTATCCTATCCATCACAAAGATTGTCCATTCTTACCTCAAAGTAGATACTAAATGTGTTTATTGCTGACCATCTCCATTCTGAACGACATGCAACCATATCCCCCATGGACTTCCACAGTCATTTGCTGACTAAACTGTCTCCTAAGTGACTAAGTCTCCTGGCCAACACAGCAGGATTCCTGGTCCCCTCAACACAGACTGGAGCAGAGGACCACTGTCATAGTCAGCTCAGGCTGCTATAACAAAATATCATAGACTGGAGGGCTTATACAACAAAAGCTTATTTTCTCTCAGTTCTGGAGGCTGGAGAGTTCAAGATGAAGGCACCATTGTGATTGGGCTTTTGGTGAGTATCCTCATCCTGGTTTGTGGGCAGATGCCTTCTCAGTGTGTCCTCGCATGGTAGAGAGAAAGAGGGAGCTCTGGTCTCCTTTCTTCTTCTTATAAGAACACTGATGCCATCACAACCCCCCCCTCATGACCTCACTGACACCTAAGAACCTCCCAGAGGCCCCACCTCCCAAAGCTGTCACACTGGGAGGTCAGGTCTTCACTATTTGAATTCCAGCGAGCACCAAGAGTAAGTGACAAAGAAGTTTCTCAAAGTGAGAACAAAGGTCCAAGACTGTCTGATCACCATTGAAACCACTGATCTCAAAGAGCTTAAAGACAGTTGGAATCCAAGGAAAACATACAAATCAGGGAGGGTCAGAGAAAGAGATGTCATTAAGGCCTGAAAGAATTTGGGGAAGAGAAAATGGTGCTTGCTACATAGCTCAGATAAACCCCTGTAGCATTGGGAGTGGATGAAATGAGCACTCCTTGATCTATGTCCCATCTTGATGAGGTGCTAATACCCGATACATGTGTAACAATAAGCTGGGAACAATAAGGGAACAGGGGAAAGCCCTGATTAGTAGCATTTGCTAACTTCCAGGTGTAAAGCTTTCCATCCTGGCTACCTGTCTCCACCCATTGGTCTGTGTCCCCACTCCTGAAGACATTAGTTTTCTAGGAGAGCCTTGATGCAGAGTATGAGCCACAATGGTAAAATGTAGATTCAGTTTGATGGGGAGAAAAGCAGGGTCCTCGTTTTTACTCTACAAAATAATAATTGTATTCATTGTAATAATAAACACTCTTATTAAAAAACATAATCATAATTCTCATTTATTAAGCATTCAGAACAGATTCCACACTATGGAAAAGACTTTCTAGGCATCATGCGATTGAACCTTCACAGCAATTCTGTTGGGCAAGTATCATCATGAGCTCATTTCACAGAAGGGAAGAGAAGTCTTACGAAGGTTTAAGAATGGCCATGGCTTTTCGGTTGGTGGTAGAGCTAGGGCAGAAATTCATTTTCATCTGGGTCTGGAGTCCTGCTCCCCCCACCATACTTGGTGTCAGCCAACCCCAAAGGCCGGGTTGGAACACCTCCCATGAACTTGGCTGCCTGTAAGTTGCTCCATTGGTAGGAATGCCGTCTCTGTTTCCTGCATTTTGTTCTTCCCACAGCTCCCTCAGCCAGTGAGCTTCTCAGGCACGTCTGGTCTCATGCAGTCACCCCCACCTCCAAGGTTTGCGAGGTGGGAGAATTTTGAGTTGCCGATGCTGCTTTGTTGTTAACGCTGCTCGGGCAAGAAATTCTAGCTCTGTCTGTTTTCACAACAGCGTGTGTCGTGAGCTAAAGCGTGTGCCCTCCTCCATTCATATTTCAAAGTCTAAGCAGCTGTATCTCAGAATGTGACTGTACTTGGAGATAAGGTCATTAAGCAGGCAATAACATTAACATGAAGTTATATGGGTGGGATCATATCCAATCAGACTGGTGTCCTTATGAGAAGAGGAAATCGGGACACGTAGACACACACAGAGGCAAGACCACGTGAAGACAGGGGAGAAGGCGGCCGGCCATATACAAGGCAAGGAGAAACCAACCTGCCAACGCTTTGATCTTAAACTTCTAGCCTCCAGAACCGTGAGAATAAATTTCTGCTGTGTGAGTCACCCAATCTGTGGGTGTTTTGTTACCGCAGTCCACGTAAACGAATGCAGCCTGGATTATCCATACTTACATCAAATTCTTTCCAACACCAGAGTTAGTCTGTTCCAGATGTGAAACTTCTAGTCGCATGTCGTACTCAGTTAAACTAAAACACATATAACGCTCCCAGACTGGGATAGTATCAAGGGGACACATAAAAGTGTAGTGAGGTGCATGGCATGGGAGTGGACCAAAGGGCACAAGGCAGATGGGGTCAGGATGAGGGTAAAAGGAATCACCTTTGTGCAAGTCACAACTGCCCTATTTGTGCCAAGTGTTATCCTGAGCCCTCAGAATGCATTATCTCATCCAGCTTTTACTTTAAAGGAAGGGAAACTGAGGCCCTTGATAGGGCAAGTGACTTATGTCCTTAGTGTAGGATGTGACATACACTTAGTAACATCCCAGGTCCATCCAGAAACCCGATTTTGGCCATGACTCCAGGCTTCCCCGAGCCACACGATAGAGGCAGAGTTTTGCCCGTGTGACCACAGCACAGTAGAGGGTGAAGCAGGAGGGGAAGTTCAATGTGTCTATGGGACGGATAGGACCCAGGCTATTTCTGCCTGTGAGATCTGAGGACTCAAGATGAATGTGACTTGGGAGTTGGGACTTATGGTAGAAGTCACTTTGACGTGTATAGAAAGAGAAAGGGCGTTGTTTTGAGCCAAAGCAGAGATGGCCCCACGCAGGGGTCTTCAGGGAATGTTTAGCATCCAGAGGGGCTGGCTTAGACAGTGGGGTGGGAAAGGGTCAAAGGAGTGACACGGCTAAACATGCGAAGATTCTCTTCCCTCGTCTTCTCTGCCTGAACACCTGCCTTTACCACCTGTCTTGTGAACAAGCAGAGCTGGATTTAGACCCAATATTACTTTTCACTGCCAAGTGACTTTACTTCTTGCCTTTATCTGGGGACATTTGCCCTGTGACTTGCCTTCAGGCCTCCCTAGTGAGTGCCTTTCTTCCTGTCAAGGTCTTCACCTACTCCAAATGTTCCAACCTACAGGTCTGTAGTGAGGCCATTCCTCCTCGCAGAGCAGGACATTTGTCCTACCATCATTTTGACAAGGCTGTGCAAGGGGCGATTTGGTGTGGTCTATATAATGTCACCCTGGTGAGGCTCACAGATGGGATGAAAGATGGAGGGAATCGAGGAGAGCCGCCAGAGCTGAGTCCGGGGTCAAACGCGGGTTGGGGATGGGGTGGCTATGAGGATGTGTATTGGGTATAGCAGTATTATCTTTGAAATTCAAAATGTTTCACGGTTTGTGCTTAGGCTACATCACAATGTTCCTCCTGCATGATAGCATTAGTAAATCCTACGCAGTCCCATTACCTCTGTTTGGGAATCCTGTGACCATTAGCTTATTTTTCACTTGTACTCTGGTTACAACCCGATCCGATTTAACTACCCATTTACCACATCTTGAAAATCACACTTTAAAGTCTGGTTTTCAACAGATACCTGATCTCAAAACTGTTCTCATAAGTGGTGACTTATAAGCCTTGAGTTCCTTTCTCACACACACCCTTGGGCAGGAAGGTGGCTCATCGGTGCCAGGGTGTTGTCTTTGAACTGAAGGAGGAGGGCAGTGACTAATTAACCAGACACTTCCCTGTAATGAAGCCGCTTCCTGGTTCATTCCAGCTCTTACAGTCATGCAGAAAATGCCACATCCACCAATGAGAAGTGGTGAGCCGCTCGCCTTGAAGATTTTCCGAATAAGCATAATCCTGTAAAGCAGAATTAACTCCGTCTCATTTACTCCATAACCACAGTGTGTATCTCTTCGGCCTCACCCGTATTTGTACTGTAGTCATTCAGTTGGGGAGCCTTCTGGGGCAATGACAAAAGCTAGGATTTTAGATAGACCTGGGATGTTATCAGGTTGAGGTTGACTTTCTGCTGTAGGATTTGGGCTCATCCCATAGGCTTGCTGAGTTTTAGTTTCCTCTTCTGTCAAATTACATTAACTGTACATTCTCCACAGGGTAGTTGAGAGGGTTAGGTGAGATATCACGGGCCAAGCCCTTAAGTGATGTTGTCTAAACATAAGACGATGGGTCCGAGATGAGTACAAGAGCTTTTAGCTTCAAACGACTACTAAGAGAATAAATGTAACATGTGGCCGCATTAAGGCAAATGGGGTGACCAGGGCAAACGCAGTGAGAGTTATGCTTAACGCAAGCTGGCCAGATCAAACTGGGATCCCAATGTCTCCTCCAAGAATCATACATCGTAAAGTGATTTTGCAGGCAGAAACAGGTCAGAGGAGAATGACCAAAACGGTGGAGGGTCTCAAAATGAAAATACATATAGGATATTTGAAAACGAAAAACAAAAAACTCATATGGTTAACCTGTGGCACACAAAACTTAGGAGCACCTGAAAGGTGTCAGTGGTCACAGGAAGTGCCACCATGAGGACTCTGAAGGAAGAATCGGGCCCAACAGGTAACCAGTGCAGAAGAACAGATTACCACTCGAAGTGTAAAAGCAGTTTCCAATTTGATGATCCTTGTCAACCCGGAACAAAGCCCTCTGGCCCAAGAGTTTCCCCCATGCTACTGAGTCACGCACCTGTATATTTTCCTTGTATCCTCCCAGGCAAACGAAAGTATACATCCCTTTACTCAGCAAAAGTATTCTTGAAGAGCCGTGTGTACATCACAAGTGGAGATGAATCATCTTTTACCATTGACCTACATTAATCTAATGAGAAGCCTCAAATAATTCTATCTGTTTTTCCTGGGATCAGATTCAATAAGCCAGGTGCTCTACTGTCCAATGTTCATATCTCCTCATTTTGCCTTCCATGAATTTAACGAGCAATTGTTCTCTTTCTTTCATGCATCGTTAATTTCCCCTTTTTTTCTGGATCAGTCTGATTAAAATTATATATGAAATATTTTTCCGTTAAAAAAATGAAATCCTCCCTTGAGGTTCCACCTTCAACTCCACTTATCACCCCATCTCTTTGTCCCATGGATGGTTAAATGTTCAATGAGCAGTTGACATTCATTCCCTCCAAATCTTTACCTTTTGTTCTCTCTTGAACTTGAGGCATCATTTTGGTCTCCCCAGTGGTCCCAGACACTGCTCCCAATTCATTCTCCAAAGGCTAAAAAGACATTTCTTTTAATTTTTTAAATGTTTATTTATTATTGAGAGACAGAGAGAGACAGAGTGTGAACAGGGGAGGGGCAGAGAGAGAGGGAGACACAGAATCCAAAGCAGGCTCCAGGCTCTGAGCTGTCAGCACAGAGCCCAACGCGGGGCTTGAACTCATGGACCGTGAGATCATGACCTGAGCCGAAGTCAGAAGCTCAAACGACTGAGCCACCCGGGCACCCCAAAAGACATTTCTAATCTGACATATCTAAAACTTACCTCCTGCTATTTCCCACTTGCCACCCCATCTGTGCCTACGAACACCTCTTCGTTTCAATTAATGGTGACAGCAGTTTTCTAGTTGGCTAGATCAAAAACGTCAGAGCCATTCTTGACTCTAATCTCTCAACCTTCAGATACTTTCTGCATGACCACTTTTTAACTCGGGCCATCGGTCTCCTCCTACAATCAGACCGGGACTCGCATCATCTGCTTTTCTTGATGTCTGGCATTTGGACTCGGATGGGAACTTCCACCATTGGTTCTCTTGATTCTCAGGACTTCAGACTAAGATTAAACTGTATCACTGGCTCTCCTGGTCTTGCAACCTGCAGAAGGCAGATCTTGGGACTTCTCAGAGTCCGTAATCACATGAACCAATTCCTCGTAATAAATCTCCAGATATATATATAAACAGACGGATCCTACTGGTCTGTTCCTCTGGAGAATCCTGACAAAGATAGAAAATCCTCTTAAGTCTTCATTCTTTGTAAATCTAGATTTTGACTTTTTTTTAACTGCTTCTACTCCTTGACCCAAGCTATCATGGTTTCTCTCTGGATTGTTGCAATAACTCCTAATTGCTCTCTCTCTCTCTCTCTCTCTCTCTCTCTCTCTCTCTCTTTCTCTCCCTCTAACACATGAACCAAGAATGCTCTGTAGGTAAAAGCAAAACTAACTATTTAAAAAAGACAAATCAGTTCACATCATTCCTCAGAACAAATTGTCCAAGAAGTACTCATCATTCAAAATACAGTCTGCCTCATGGACATACCAAGAATACTCATGTTTGTGGTTTTATAGACACTTTCCCTTCTACCAGGACTATTGTTCTCTCTGTACCTTCATAGCTACTTCTTAATCTCCTTCAAGTCTTTACTCAAATGTCATTCATGTTTTCCTCAAACACTTTTTGAAATTGGTGCACCCTCCCTTGTTCCAGTGCTCATTAGCTCTCTCCCCTGCTTTGCTTTTGTTCCTAGAACTGGTCACGATCTGCCATATGTTTTTATTTTTTCTTCGTTTACCTTATCTTTCCCATTATATTATAAAGCTAGTAGAGGGAATTTTCCCCCCTCTTTTGTTTTGTAGTTCACTTCTTGCACCAAGAATCACCCTTGATTAGAATAGGTATTTCAGGCCACTCCTATGGAGAAGAGGAGAGAGCAGTTATGGGAACCCTGTGGAAGCCGAAGGTCCGAGAAAATTTCCCACAGGAGCTGCTATGTTCCAAAGAGGAACATGGTCATTGTCAAGCTTCTGCTGGGAAGAAAGAGAACCACAGGAAGAAAGACCCCTAGCCTTTCTTTCCTTTTACATCCGTTTTCTTGCTGTTGCATCCCATTGACCAAATTCAATGAGAAGCCAGAGGATAGGACCATAAAGTCCACACAAGATAGTATCCCAGGGTACCTACCAGAATGGACAAGGGTGGAGAGTGAATCCAGAGGTGTAAATGGGATATAGGGAACAGACAATGCACAATGAAACAGAAAGAGAAGCAATACCTTAATATTCATTAGAGAACTCATTCATTACTCATTGGGTTTTCTTCACCTGAATGAATTCCAGGTGCTTCTGTGATGATGAAAGAACTTGGCAGGGATACATTGACCCAGGGTGTTTATTTTCCTGCTTTCATTTTCTTTTCATTAGTGTCTTTCCAACTAGAATGATGTTGGAGAACATGAATTTGACTTGGAACACCTGTTCCAAAAGGGATTTTTGATGGTTTGGCTAAATGCACACAGTGCAGTGAGCAGAAACATACAGAGGCATTGGAGATGTATGTTGCACTTACATGGAGAAATGTGGGGAAAGGAAGATTCTCTGTTGAACTTCTGGGCATTTTTGAAGTGCGAAGATTGGGTAATATCGGGTTTTGGCTTTCCTGTCTTTCTAAACCGCATCAACCTCCCTGAGCAAGAGTCTTACCACACCTCAGCATTTTAACTGAGCTTATAATCTCCTGGGACCTCACAGCCCACACCCCGGTCCCTAACTGAGGCTATGGTTTGGGGTCATAGATGAACCTTCCATGGCCCTGCCTTATTTGTAGCTCAGACTCACTCAGCCCTACCCGATGATTATCTGATGTCCTAAACCACATCCTAAACTTAAGTTAAATATTTCAAATAAATGAAGACCCAACATTTCTTCAGTTCCACACACCCCCTTACTAGTTTTTAAGAATGTCGTTGCTGATAGTCATTTACTCAAGTTCATATTTTTCAAAAGTGGTAGAAATTTCTAAATGCTATTCTAAGATGAGTATTCATGGAGTCCTGCTCAGTTTGCCACCAAACGCAGTGAGCATGAAAACAAGGTCAGAGGAGAGAAGAATGACTGAAATGTTTTGGGACTCAGCCCCACCACTTTCTCATTGGTAAACCTGGGAAAGTTATAAACTTGTCTGGACCTCATTTCTGATGTGTAAAATGGGAATGATAATAGCTCTTAGTTTATTGTTCTGTTACATGAGGATTAAATAAGTTCACATTTTTGAAGCAGCCTAGAATAGCACCTAACACAGAGTAAGCACAATACAAGTGTTTGTTGACTAGAATAAACAGCCATCTTTTCAACTTCCCCTTTATACCTTGTTCCCACTTATTCTGCTAAAAAAAGTTAAAAGTAACCTCGGCTTTTAGGAATAATACGGTGTCCTACCCGAGAGTGTATTGTATCATATAAGACGGTATTGCTTTTAGAGAATCAATTTTTAACCTAAATCATAAAAATAAATAAACTTGGAGGTATTTTCGACAGAATGATGTCCCCCTGTCCCCCAAAGATAACCATGCCCTAATTCCCAGAACCTGTGAATATGCTTATTACGTGGCAGAAGGACTCAGAAGATGTGAATCAATTAGGATCTTGCCATAGAAAGAGTATCCTAGATTACCCAGGTGATGCAAATCTAACCCTTAAGAAAGAAGAACCTTTCCCAACTGTTGTCAGAGGGAGACATGATTATAGAAAAATGGCCAGAGAGATGTAACATTGCTGTCTGAGAGATGGAAAAGAGGACCAGAAGCCTAGGAGTGTAGGTGGCCTCTTGATGCTGGATACGGCAAGGAAACAGATTCTCCCTAGAATCTTTAGACATCTAGACTTTAGCTCAGTAAGCTGTGTGTCAAATTCCTGACCCATAGTGGCAAGGTAATAAATTTGCATTGTTTACCCCACTAAGTTTGTGATGATTTGTTACAGCAGCCAATGGAAAGCTAGCACAGAAGGTGGGTCTTGACTTACCAAGGGATTCTCACTTTATGTAATGTTTCCAGCAGTATTTGTATATCTATATTGATTGACTATTTGGGGAGGTATTTACCAAATGCTGTTGCTGATAGTCATTTACTCAAGTTCATATTTTTCAAAGGTGGTAGAAATCTCTAAATGCTATTTCAATTTCACTGATCCTTCAAAACTGAGAAAGAGAAACACCGCAGCGTAGTTAGAAGGCAACGGGCTTTAGTGTTAGAGACACCGACTGGTCTTAGAGTTTCCAGATTTGCCAAGTACCTTTTAAGTGTATGCCCGATGCAATAATTGCAACAAATGGGGGGGGGGGGGGGGGAGGAGAAACAGTATTCACTTTTTATCTGAAATTCAAATTTAACTGAGTGTCCTGTATTTGTCTGGCCAACTTACTTGTGTTGGAACAATAACGTCACAAATATAAGTGGGTTTCCAGCCTGGCCGAATATCGGAATATCGCGGGGAGTCTTTATAAATCCCAATCCTCAGCCCCAATGATCTAATGATAATTTAATCATTACATCAGGGTTAGGCCATAGGCATGAGTGTGTTCTAGGTTTCCAGGTGGTTCCCAATGTGCCAGTAATAACTCAAATTCTGGCTCTCTAACTATATTGTGTATGAGAGTCACCCAGAGAACTTACCAAGATGCAAATTGCTGGTTTCATCCCAAGAGATTCTGAGTCAGTAGGACGGGAGGGCGATTCAAGATTTTCTGTTAACAAGCATACGAGGTGATTGTGATGAAAGATCTGTGACTCACACTGTAAGAAACCTTGACTTTGCCTCTCGAAACCTGTAGTGACAACATTAAGTACAGCGAAACTCACTGCACAAGTTTTATTAGGATTATATGATTTATGTATACATGCTGACGAAATTAACCTAAATCGTTGAAAACATAGTCATCGGATTCATTCTCATCTCCCTAAGTTCCACCATGGCCCTGAAGTTTTTCTGGATTTCTTCAGTTGCTCTGAGCCCCACCTTTCCCTTCTACTCCCTATAGGACAAGAGGTTTATGTCACATAGCTTAGTCCAAATTAAACACCATTTTATGCTGATCTTTCTAATTTCAGGGGTGCTGATCTTGTCTTCCCGATGGGTGCTGAGTTTGCTGTTCGTGAGTAGAGGTAACAAGGATCACCACTGTTTTTTGAATTACTCATCCGATGATCCTGAAACCTTGGTATTTTTATCTCCATTGTCCAAGGCAAGGCCACGTCTTCTGGTCAGTCCCATTGGGAATTCACAGCTCAGAGAGCGTTTTCGTGGCACACAAAACTCTGCCTTTTCGACTCCAGGCCAGATATGTCTTCATGACCCACCCCCCTCTCCTGAAAGCAGATCCTGTCTCTCCAAGTCCTTGGGGCACTTCCCCCACCCAGCCCCACTCTCAGGACATAAGCCCCGCCAGCAGCATGTTCCCACCAATTGAATGGCCGACGTGTTATGGAAAACACACTGCACACGGAAGGAGGACTTTTTCCTCCTCTTCCTTGACTCTTGGCGCCTGCACTTCCACAATGCCTTCTTGGAAGGACATGAATCCAAGCAGTCAGGCATCCGTCTTCTAACCCAGGGCCACCTGGGGCTTGCCTGAATGGCCCAGGCCCACTCAGTTTGAGAGTCAGGAAATTACTGGCTGCAGGGTCAACTAGGACCTGCTTAGAAAAATAGCTCGCATTGTTCTGACCACAGGGAATAATATCCACACATCTCCTAACGCTACCCTGAGGAACAATGCCAGCACTTACCGGCTCTGTCCCCGACTCCACCAAACAGATAGGCTTCCCACGGGATAGGCAACTAACAAAAGTTTTTCAGTTGATGTAAGGAATATTTAATGAGTGACACAGACTGGATTCTATGTGTGGTTTTCATTTCCCCAAAGTTCTCAAGTTCGTGTGCATTGTGTATGGGCAAAGCAGAGATTTTGGAGTCGTTAGAAAGGTCTGGGTTCCTACCCCAGCTCTGCCATTCTTAATAGATATAGGACTGTGGACAAGTGTCTTAAACTGTCTGAGTTTCTATAATCAGGATGCACCCTAGAGGACCCGGTCCTTTGTCGTTAGTCCTGAGAAATATATTTCTGTTGGTCACCATGAAGATGCTCCAGGGGTCACCCCGGGACTCTGACAGACAGAGGCCTCACACCTGACCAAAGGTCACAGACTAGGATACTCAAGGCCGCCTGTAATGCCACCCCTGGCAAGCTGAGGCTTGTCCTGACACACGTAACCTGCATGAGCCACCAGTGAAGTCATCTTGAGCACCCAGAGAATGTGACAGTCCTGCTTCCTCTACCTCTGAGGTCCCCTCCATGTCACCAGGACACAGCCCCAAAATAAGAAGGGTATAAAATATGCTGAATGTAGTGACCAGCACCCGGAAAGCTGCCTACTGAAAGGGGATGCGTCTGAAGCCACAGGAGGCAGGCCTGAGGCCACAGAAAGTCAAGGGTGATGGCAAACCTTAATCTAAAGCCAAGGCTCGGGTCTGGCTGATCCCTGGGGCAACTCCTTTATCTTCTCTGCATCTCTCCATTTTATTATCTTAAGGAAAGAAAGAATAGTTGCCTGGTCAGATGATTGTTATAAAAGGGAGCAGGATATTTTCCTATAATCGTTAAAGTCTTGCCTGAGTCTTTCTGCTCCAGGAAAATCATGGGCTGATTATGAATAGAAGCAGAATTACCTGCCAAGACATGGATGGGGTTGGTAATATCAGCTACTCTCACTTTCTTTATTTCTCAACTGGTAATAAAATCACAGTATTCACAGTAAATATTAAATGAGATTGGTTGTGGGAAACTGCCTTGTCAGCATTAAGGACATAAGAATATTCACTTTTTTTGGGTTTGTTTTGTTTTGTTATATCTATCTATCTATTTATCTATCTATATCTGTAAATGGGGCACACTCGTGCCTCACTTGGGGCCACCAGCTCTCTGAGCTGCCTCTGCTCACTGGGAGAGAACGTGGGAAGGGTCCCCAGTGTGCCCACAGCATGGAAAGAGAGCATCTGAACTGACCACTGGCTCAGGTCAGGCACCAGGCAAGCCAGGCAGCAGACCTCATCAGCAGAGCGAGTGAGTCAGTCACAAGGCTCCTCGAGGTGCCCGGACAGAGCCGGTAACGCAAGGGTGGCCAGAAGTGGCTCCAAAGGGCTTGCCTGTGTCAACACCACCAGGTGGAAGAAGTCACCCATCATACCATTCCCCTTTCCTCTGACCAGGGTGTCACTTCTTGAGTAAGACGGCTTACCCCACATATCAGCTAACATGGATTAAAGTCCTTAGTACCATGCCTGACATACTGCCCTCGAGTAATGATGATTAACTATTACCATTATATGAGAGTTATATGAAAAAACACCTTAGAAATTTCAGAAGTAATATGAAAATATAAGGGCTCGGTGCAAAGAAATTCACTAGTTCAACTAATATCTGAGTGTCTACTGTAGGCGAGGTCCATTTCTAGGCCCTGGCAAAATAGCTGTGCACACAGTTATACAAGGGTCATGAAAACGGAAAGAATATTAATAAATACTCCACCTAATTTCAGATGGCGGTAGATGCTATTAAGAAAAATAAGCCAGAGTGTAAAATGAAATGGAGCCACATTGAGGGAATCCGTCTTGTAAATGGTTGTCAAAGGATGTGAAATCTCTGCACGGGGCAAGCATGTGAGTTCTACAGAGTCAGCAGAGTGAGAATTCACAGAACCAAAGGAAAACGAAAAGATCTCAGACTGCAGTAATCTTGACACGTCGGAGGGATTGAATGTTAACCAAAGAGGTGGTGGAAGGCAGTCGGGTTGAACCAACAAAACTTTGCAAGTAGGTGGATAGCATCACGTGAGGAGAAAACAAACTGAGTGAGTAATGTTGATATTCACCCAGATGAGGGGGTAACTAGAGGAGGAGAGATTGTGAAATAGAGTAGCCAGGAGCTTTATTTTGCACATGGTAAGTTTGACAAGCTTACTAGAGGTCGAGAGGAGATATTGAACGTGCAGTCCAAGGAAGAGGTCAGAGTTGGGGTCCCTGGCACATAGTAGGTCTGTAAAGCTATGGGCTCGGATAGGATCTCCAGGGAGAAGGATCAGGTAGAAGAAAGGGCTGGCCACACAGCCCTGTAGACTCTATGTCATGGGAACTGAGCAGAGCGGTTGGAGAAAATGGCCACTGAGGAGGAGGAGGGGCAAGGGAGTGTGGGATCCCGAAGGCAAGTGAAGAATATTCTAGTAAAGACTAGTTAAGTGTGTCGCACGCTGCTGAGAGGCTGACCGCACGGAGAGCTGGAGAACTGACCTTTGGATTTGGCAAGATGGGGATTGTTAATGACCTTTATGAGAGCCTCATCAGATACCAGTGGCGGCAAGATAGGGAGAGAACAGGAAGTGAGAAAATTAATTCAGCGAATAAATTTCTTGAAGACCTTTGCTATAAGACAAAGCAGACAAACGGGGTAGTGCCTGGAGGAAGTTGTGAGAGGCCAAGATTGTTTAGGAAGTGTTTTCTTTTTAAGACGGGAGATATAGGGCATGTTAATAATTAAGTCAATGAGGATAAATCATGGGCTGGAATAGCGTAAGCAAATGCAGCCCAGTGTACAAGTCAGAGGCTTGGCCTTAGGATCAAGGGCACCCCATGTCCTGATGAAGGCACAGGGTGGGAAAATGGGGCTGACTTCACGGGAGCTGAGTCTTACTCTAGTCCCTGGACCCAAGTGGACACCTGCGTATG
Organism: Panthera uncia; assembly: GCF_023721935.1. Lineage (NCBI taxonomy): Eukaryota > Metazoa > Chordata > Mammalia > Carnivora > Felidae > Panthera > Panthera uncia. Next base: position 7,853,356 of record NC_064811.1, on the reverse strand, counting down.
TCAGTTTCTTCTCCCTGTCCAGATGTGTAACTCTGTCCACAGAATTCCCTGTTATATTAGCAAGGACTCTAACAAGATTATAAACTTGTTCTGGGAGTGTCTGGGTGGCTCAGTCCGCTAAGTGTCTGACTCTTGATTTTGACTCAGGTCGTGATCTCACTGTTCGTAATTCAAGCCCCACATGAGGCTCAGAGCACGGGGTCTGCTTGGGTTCTCTCTCCCTCTCAAAATAAACAAATAAATAAATAAACTGGAACAAAAAAAGAAACTTGTTCTGTAACACAAGCGTTAGTACTTGGAAAGTCATTGACCTTGCTTTGCTCTACAAAGGAGTTTTCCATAAGTTCTTTTTCTTTGCCAAGCACGATCCATTTTAGTAAGTTTCCGGGCAGGCTTGAGTACTCATTGAAAAACATTATGGAAGCTTATCAATCCTGCCTCTCATTTTGGCTCCATCAAGGAAGCACAGTGAAATGACGGTCTGGGACTAAGTGAGGAATTCTAAAAATCCCCTGAGTGAAGAGAGGAACAAGGAGAGAAGCGTGAGGAACCAGTTCTTGTGACTGCCCTTCCTTGAAACCAGGTTTGGGGAAGTTAGCTTGGTAATTACTAAGTATCTTCTTCTGCAAAGAGCTTACGTTTTGGAGGGAAAGTGCGGGGCTTGGACACCAGATCCTCTCCTATGACCTGCACATCCGTGATTTAACCCCTCTGAGATTCCATCTCTCGGCTGGTAAGATTCTACTGACAAGCATCTCTTGGGAAGCTATCATTGGTTTAAAATGTCCATAAGTAGAAGTCGGGACCTACAGCAGGTGCTCAGTTGGGTCTATTTCCCTTGAATTCACCGTTTGATTTTTAAGCTAATTAAGTGTATTGGAAAAATTGATGGAATAACTGGAACGTCGGGCATTTATTGAATTTCAGACAGTTTCAAGGTACTATGTATAATACGGAAATCACAATAATATCCCTGCCCCCCAAGGCATGTATATATAAATATGTCATATAACCTATATATATATATCATACACTAATATAATATAATATAACATCACATAATTAATGCCATAATCACCACTAGCATTTACCTGCAGAGTAGATGGTTGAGACTGTGATATTTGTGGCAATAAGTTAAAGAACACTATAGTCAGATAACTGTGCAGATAATTTTGCAGTCGGATAACTTGCATGAAGAGATTTTGTGTGAAAGGTCCTGTAAGGTGCTATGGTGACATGTATGAGATGCAGTCCCCCTCCCCTTGCAGCATCACAAACATAATTAGGAGCCTCAATCGCACATAATTTATTACATCACTCAACACTCTTCTTTTTTTTTTTTATTTGAGAGAGAGTGTCCACATGCAAGAGAGAGTTGGGGAGGGGTAGAGGGAGCGAGAAGGAGAGAGAGGATCTTAAGCAGGCTCCATCCTCAGCGCAGATCCCAATGTGGGGCTCAATCCATGACCTTGGGATCATGACGTGAGCTGAAATCAACAGTCTGACACTCAACTGACTGAGCCACCCAGGCACCCCTATTCTACACTCTCCTGGCAGTTTATCAGGGAAGCAAGGCTATTCCCTTATGGACATTATATGCTAATGGAAAGACGAATAATATAAACAACTAAATATATCCAATTACTGTGCTTAAATACATACCATAAGACAAACTAGAATTTTTAAAAAAGGGGGGGAGGGGGCACCCGGGTGGCTCAGGCGTTCGGGCATCCGACTTCGGCTCAGGTCATGATCTCACGGTCCATGAGTCTGAGCCCCGCGTCGGGCTCTGTGCTGACAGCTCAGGGCCCGCAGCCTGCTTCGGATTCTGTGTCTCCCTCTCTCTGTGCTCCGCCCCTGCTCACACTCTGTCTCTCTCTCAAAAATAAATGAAGATTAAAAAAAAATTTTTTTAATGTGTTTATGGCAAAGAATTCCAAAGTCCACGGGCTTTCTGTCACACCAGGGGTTGGGAAACTATTGCTAGCAGGGCATATCCAGGCCAGGTCTTCGTTTTGTAAATAACTTTTATCAGAATACAGCCATGGCTACCTTCCTGCATGTTATCTATGGTTGCTTTCCAGCTACAACAGCAGAACTTAGATGCAAGAGAGACCATACGATCCACAAAGACAAAAGTGTTTACCATGTGGCCCTTTACAGAAGAAGTTTCCTGACCGCTGTGTTACACTCTACTGGGCACAGTACAAACAGAGATTTATAGTCAACTACATCAGTGAGGCCAGTTTGGGCTGTAAGCAACAGGGAAATTATATACGCTCACATACCAAGAAATTGGCAGTGTGGGAGCCACAGGATGGGTAAGTTAGCAGTCAGATGTCGTCACCAAAAGCACAGATTCTTTCCTTCCTTCTGCCCTGCTATGTCCAGTGTAAGCATTCTTCTTTGTCTCGTTCACCACTGTAGCACCAGTGTTGGGACAGTGCTTAGCATGTAGTAGGTACTCAATAAATATCTACTAGATTAATTATTGTTTAAACATCTGAGTGTGTTTTGCAGAGTTGGGTAAGGGACCCAAAGCCTGAATGAAAGGCCGTTAAACAATAAAAAGCAGTCGTGGCAATGTCACATTGCCATATGCTGGGTCTGAATGATCTCAGCTCTCTATATAAGAGCTAATGAGAAAAGCCAGCATTAGGCGAAGATAAGTTCTGGGGATGAGAATGATAATCTAGCTACTCACTTTGTATACTGGCCGCCAACTTGGAAAAGCACAAGAGATGCCCAGGCAAAGAAATAGTTGCAAAGTAGACCATTTTCGACAAGTATCCCTGATGGCCAGCTCTACGTTTGCTTATGGAGGTTCATACAGAATTAAATAATGCAATGACTTGAGAACTTTGACTGGACCTGCTCACTGTGTTGGAATTTTGGATAAAGGAACAAACAAAAAACGACAAGGCATCTGCCTTCAAGAACCACATAAACCAGAATGAAGGAAAGACGCATAAGGGCAGGATTTTTTGGAGCAGGCTATACCTCAGCTGAGACCTGCAGAATGATCGGGAAGTTTTCCAAGTTACAAAGGGCAGAGGAGTGAGTCATGCATAAGAAGCCACCCGCTCGGGCTCAGAGATGAGAATGTGCCAAGCTGAGTTGTCACACATGCCCTTGAGACGTTCAGTATCCGGACTAGGAGTCAGGAGACCCAGGGATGAATCCCAGCTCTGAGTGAGACCAACTCACTTCATTCATTCATTTACAGTCTCTGGGCAATTGAGAGATGCTCAAAGCACCTTAATTTTCTGACACTCCTCATGCCTTAAAAATGAAACAAAGAAATCCTCAAAAACATTTCCATGTAATATTGACTCGCTTTACCAGAGAAAATATCACCATAACAATTATCTTAAGATCAGGTTTGATAAAAATAATTTATTAGGTCACTGTAGCAGGAGGGGCCAGGAAATGGGACACAACTTTAAATTTCCATGAAATTTTTTTTTCCTCCAGATCCTGTAAGTTTCAATGCTATTGCATGTGTAATTTCATTTGGAGGCAATAACAAAGGTCTAAATTCGAGGACATTGCTTATTGTAAGACTCTGGTCCACATTACAATGCCCAGTCCAATTTAATGACCATTTACTATTTATTAGTACCTTCTAGGACCATCCTAGGGCTAGGCATGGAGACATTGGTCACGAAACAAGTATGGCACTGCCCATGGTCCTGACAGCCCCCTGGAGAAGACGAATATTAAAGAAACGTCAATAATTTGATTACTCCACATCATACTAAGTGCTTTGAAGACTAAATAATTTCTCTCTAGGTTTCAGTTTCTACATTTATAGAAAAAGAGGGTAAAAAAATTGCATCTCTTAGTTTATCCTGGTATTAGGAGTTCTACCAGTTAATCCGTCCATGGAGACAAACCTGCTCAGAACAAGTCAAATAAAAGGCATAATGTGATGATAATCAAAGGGACAGATGGACTGCTCAGGAAACACACAGGCAGAACTAGTAGCTTCCATTCAAGTCCTAACATTAGATGAAGTCAGAGTTGGAAAAGAATAAAGAAATAGAGGAGTAATGACAGAAGTATCCTCCATGGGCATCATGTCCAGGGAGTTTTAAAAGCCAAAGGGCTCTTTGGGAGTATCCATTTGTATCCCATAAGTTCACGGATGAGAAAATTCAGCTTAGGAGAGGCTAACAGACCCACCCAGCGCACACAGTGAGCCAGTAGTGCTGAAATTTTAAGAATAGCATTTGATGGCATCTGGTAGACTTGTTGATTTTCCAGAAACACAGGTTAGCTGAGTCAGAAAGGTCATTCCTCCGGGCCAAGCAATGCCCTCATGTATGTAAATATTTCTCATCTAAGAAGAACAGAAACAGGAGAAGACTCAGCCTTGATCTTTAGAGGTCATGAATCTAAACCCCAGGAATATTGGTATATTGGGCTAATGAATAATATTAGCGATAAACAAGAACTGGGAAGGGGTTGAGGTCATGGAGAAGGAATGAGAAGGAAAGCACTTAACATTCAAGAAGCACCATCCTCGGAATGGATCACAGAATTTATGATCTTAAGAAGGCAAGTTCTCTACTGGTTTCTTGACTGGATCTATTGCCCACCGAGGGTGGGGTATCCTGCGTTTCTTTCCCTCCTTGGCCTCTGAACCAGATCTCAGGTCTGCAAACTTCTCAGAACTGGATCCTGAGAGAAGAGAGCCAAGATGAAAGGAGGGCTACCCTCCCAACAGGTTTTCCTGATATCTAAGCTAAAGAACACTCATCTGCACTTTGAGGAAAATGCAGACAACATGACTCCTTTTTTAATCCCTCCACCAGTTTAAAAGGAAGGGGTGTCATTTCTCTTTGATACTTCAACAGAAACTTCCCTAAGAAAGCATGAGGCTTGACAACGAGACAGATCTCAGCAAGCAGATTTGTTCCTTAGGACACAAAGTGCATTTCAATTTCTGTCATAAATTGTCACCTTCCTCTTCACTCTTTTCAAACATTTCTGGTTAGATACTCATCCAATACATATATTTTGACTACACACTGTTGATTTCTTGTGTATTACAGTTCCACCATCCCAATTTGCAACAACTACATCTAGATAAATTCTGTACTAGCTAACATTTTCCAAATTCCTTTTTTGAGAAAAGGCATGATCCTGTCATTACATTTTTCTACAAGTCATGAATGTGATTAGCACGGTGCCCCAGAATATATCTACGCTCTTTTGAAATAAATATGTGAAGCACGTATTAAAATATGGAACTTTTTAAAAAAATTATTCTTAGCAATTTAGAGTTCACGAATTACATTTAGATCCGTTATTTCACTTGTGCGCTCAATAGCATCAGACTCCAACAAGTGGTACACAACTTATTTAGGAGGAAATTAAGGGCCAAAGTTTCTAACTGACTTCAGAAACTGAGGCCCAAAGTACCTCAGCTCTTTATGCCAGACCATGCACCTCCTAAGTGTGAGGACAGGCAGGCTGTCCCTCAGGATTTAGGACTGTGAATGACACTGCAGCTTATTAGGAAACAATAAGCAAATCAGGAAATAAACAAATGGGTAAATAAAAATGGATTCAAGAACTACCATTTGTATACTCTCCTTGATTACAAAGGATAATCACGCATCTCGTGTCAACCTGACAAAACCCCAATCAACTTACAAAAAGAGGGACACAACACTTAATCTCAAAAGAATTCAAAATCAGCAGCGTAAGCTGAATGTTTAAGATTATAAGTAGTATTATTTATTATTTATCTTTCTCTTTATTGAAGCCGTGCATATCTTGAAGTAAAGGAGTGTTCTGTTAACTTCTTTACCCCAGAATCAATAGTTGAATAAATCAGAGGATTAATTGAAAATGAGGAAAGAGTTCAGTATTTTGAAGCTATCATAAAGACTGGCTAAGGCCTCATTCTTTCCTAATATCTGATTAAGAATCAGTTCTGACATCATGTCAGAGAGCAAAGCAGAAGCTTTGGAGTCCAGAAAGATCTGGAGTGGAATTCCAGCTCAGCAATTTATTAAATGGCTATAGAGTTTTCTTAACATTAATTAGTACCTCGCCTCCATATCTTCATTTTTTTTAATGAAGATAATAATTCTTCCCTGGTGGACAATACACTTATATAGAGATGACATAAGCAACTTATCTACTTGGCAGATACTTACACACCCTGTCCCTAATATGAAACTGGAGGCTTAATCTCATTGTCAAATTCTTTTCCACAATGGAAATCCACTGGATCATTCTGTAACAGGGTAACCTGATTTCCGCCTCAGCCATCGTTGTGAGATCTTAGAGACGTCACCAAGATCTTCTGGACATTAGGTCCCCTTGCTAAATAAGAAGCAAGAAGGTGGAAAAGAAGGAATTTTATGACCTCAACCGCTTCTCTCAGCTCTTGACACTCAATTTTCCATAGTTTTGGTGCAGATCTGTTTTCCTATGTGAAATGTATTGGGCAAAAAAAGTTTTCCTAGTTATTTATACTGTGTTTTGTGGGAGTCTGGACTGCATTTCATATCATCACATATGATTTCTGTTCAATTGATCTCTAGAGGCTGACAGAGATGGTGTTGATAGACTGCAAAGATAAGGCATCACAACGTTGAGGAATAAAATAGGGGAAGACAGAATCAGGAACAGACTTGGGTGAAATCACACATGTTAGTTAAAAGAGGAAATATGAGAAATGGGTGAGGAAATCTGAGTAACTATGCTGATGGAAATTAACAAGGATAACAAGTAAATAAAAGTTGACATTAAAAATGATCCAGGAGTTGAAACGTAACATAACGTGTCCCACGGGATGTGGACTTTTTTTTCAGATTATTTTCCCCACTGGCATGTAATTACCTCAATCTTTGGTGGGCTTCTCTCAGCAGAAAACTTTTGATGCAAAGGGAATGAGGCTCCTGGAGTTGGAAATATATGCATGGAATTCTAATTCTGTCACTCTGTGTGTTCTTCGCAACTTTGAGTCATCAAATGAAATTTTCACTGTGTCCACTTTGTACAGGATATGACCTGAGAGTCATTGTAGGTGATATTAGTTAAGGTAGCCCACTAAACTTTGTAACCTGTACAAAATACAAGGACTCCATGGAATAATATCAGTCAAGGGCCGTTCTAGGTCACAGACAGTTGTGAGGGTGTAAGAGGCGGGGTACAAGTTTGCTCCATCGCGTGATCCGGGGACCCTAGCTGATGGGAATTCTGACATCTCCAACAGGAAGTTTGCTTGAATTGTCACAGAACATTAACGGGCATCCAGGGCAGCTTTTCACGGACTCAGCCGGGATACAGCCCGCAAATTTTCCCCTACATTCCATTGGAGTGAAGTCTTCCTTACGGACACACCTAAGTGCAAGGAAGGTGGGAAGATTCCACTGCCTCTGCAAACAGGAAGAAGATAACGAGTGTGGTCAGCTAGCAGGCTGCATCATGGGCAGAAGGAGACCTAAAGGAAATTCAGCACTGTTGTAGACACGCAAATTTCTTTTACACATGACCAACCAGAGAGATCTATAGGCAGAGAAGAATGAGAACATGAAGTGAAGGATAACTGCTTTGCAACCAAGAGTTGCTTTACCAAGAAATGCTTTACAAAGTAGAAATGAAATGGACGTAATAGATGTGGTCAGTATAGGAAGTGTTACTGGACAGTCCATGGGTCATTCTCGTAAAACACATCTAAAATGAACATAAAGTCTCTCCTATTCCACTGCAAACAGACTCTGTTATTAGGTGTTCAAGAGAGTCAGAAGTGAAGAGTAAGTGACCCACTCATCAGGGACTGACTGTCATCGTCTACTTGCTTCTAGAAGCATCCCTGTCCCTCCATCCCCTAGTCTGGACTTGGTTCAGTCACAGATTGCTTGATGGTTGTCTTTCTTCCTTCCACAACCACCACGGGGCAGGAAATTTTTCTGACCTGTTTAGCGCTCCAGCTCCAACATCTAGAACAATGCGCAGCACAGCGTTCAATGAATATTCATGGAACGGGGTGTACAGACTGAAGGTCTAGCTGACTGACTAAGGGAAATCATTCTACGTGAAGCTGAATCACAAAGATGAGTAAAATGGCAAAGCGAAAGGGACATTAAGAATAACTGAGTCCAAACGTTCTGTACAGTATTGAGGACACAGAGGCTCTGGAGAGGGAACAGATTTTTCCCAGATGACATAACAAATGTCAAAACATGTTTTCAAATACAACGTGGTGACTTCCCAATACACTATTGCCAAACTGGGCTATCATTTAACTGGAAACAGATTGTTCGAGTGTGTTTCTGTTGTTGCTGTTGCTTGTACTTACCGTTATTTAATTTTTATTTAACACTGTTATTTCCGATTCTTGGCAAAAACCCACGTGTTGCCAGTCATCCTACAGCATTGTATGACCATATTTCCTTTTGCAACACTGCACATCCAACATGGGAGACAAATGTGAAAACTCTATGACATAAAAATATTAAGGTCCTTAAAATATAAAGATAAAATATAAAGAATTATCAAATTTCACTAAAAGAGATAAACGTCTCCCCTCCCTGACCCCCTAGGTAGGGAAATGGGAAAAGGACAGGAGCACAAGGAAAGAAAGGCCATGGCCCCAGAGAGAATGCAATTTCCTTGTGAATCAAAAGAATACAAAAGTGAGAATTTTTTTCATAGCAAATTATATTGATTAAAAAAAATGATATAATCCAATATTCGCAAAGGTTCAGAGGAACAGGTATTCTAATAACTGTGGCGATATGTATCAAAAACTCATTTTGTTTTCTTTTTACCTTTCTTTTTGATTTAACGTTTTCTTTTGTAGCAATTTGTCTTAAGAAAAGTCATGGCTGAAGGGCATGTAACTTCAAAGCTATTGATTGAATATGTGTGTGTTTTATATATATGTAAGTATAACATATGTGATAAAATGTATAAAATGATCCCATGTATAAACACATGCAAGGGTATCCATGGTATATTATGACTGGTCCATGAGAAAAATACTGAAAAGAAGCTTCTAAAGCTCATATGATAAAAGCAGGAAGATAGACGACTATGTCCCTTAGTAGAAATAGTGCCTTGGTTTTAGTCCTATCTCATTTTTCAAATTTTATTAGCTATCTTTTATGTATTTTTAACTTCTAAATTTTCTTTAAATCCAAGTTATTTAACATATAGTGTAATAATGATTTCAGGAGTAGAATTTAGTGATTCATCACTTACGTCCAACACCCAGCTCTCATCCCAACAGGTGCCCCCTTAACACCCATCACCCATTTAGTCCATCCCCCCAGCCACCTCCCCTTCAGCAACTCTCAGTCTGTTCTCTGTGTTTAAGAGTCTCTTATGGTTTGCCTCCCTCTCTCTTCCTATTTCAGACATCTACTTGACAAAGTCCTTGAGGACTCAGACAACTCTAGGCTTTATGAGACAAAGACAACCCTTTGTCCACACCCTGCCCTGCTGAGAAGAACAAGGAGAAGGACAGAGCTTTTAAAGAAGCATTTGCAATACAAATGCTAAGAAGAAAATGTGTGAAATTACAGAATAGGGAATTATAAGAGGTGAAAGAATGAGCTAAATTCTCACCCTCAGTTTCCTCATCTAAAGTATAATCATGCCTGGCATTTTCCACTGATATTTGATCGCAGGAACATTTTAAAATTACACTCCATTCATAGAACCCAAAAAATATTTCATGCAAAGTAATGTATACTTTTGATTGAAATTGTCTTTTAGAGCAATCATGAAGGGACACATTTTCTTAGTATTAAAGTTTAATCTGCAATCAACATTGAATAATATAAATGTAGAGTGAAAATCTATAAATCAGATGTCCAACTTAGACCAGACTCTTGCCTAGATTGAATATACTGTGGTTGGTGACAGATGCAGTGTTAATCCTTTGTGCTCATGCATCAGGAGACCCCATGTGTTCTTTTAGATTTCTTAAATATGACCTAATTTTTGTTAAAGACAGATTGCCACATATAGTAAGAATTACTCTCTTAATACGCTTAATTTATTTTCTTACATGTATTTGAAAGATGTATATATATATATATATATATATATATATATCACAGAGAGAGTGGGAGTAGGGACAGGGGCAGAGAGAGAGAGAAAGAAAGAGAGAGAGGGAGAGAGAGAGAGAGAGACAGTCTTAAGCAGGATCCACACTCAGCATGGAGCTCGATGGGGGGCTCGATTCCACGACCCTGGGATCATGAACTGAGCCGAAATCAAGAGTTGGATGTTCAACTGACCGAGCCACCCAGGCTCCACTTGAAAGATATATTTTATAAGAAAAAAATACGAACACTAATTTCCCCCCCCGACACTAACACTGATTTTTCCCCCTAGGATCTATGCATGTCTCTTAGAATTCAGGGGATCCATATGAGGTTGGTCATCAAAAGCTCTCATTTCTTCTTTATGCCAGTGTAGAAGGTGACAGGGTCCAGAAAATATTTTGTAGATGTTACAGTCAAAAATGTAAAACTCCCTTCATTGGTAGGAAGGATTCAGCTATTGAAACATGTACTGTCGACACCTCTTACCATTCACCCATTAACTCAGTCAGAAAACAAATATTTATTGAGTCTGTACAAAGTCCAAACCCTACATTATATTCAGGGCTATACAGTATAACAAGAGAATCTTTGTTCTTACGGTGCACCCATTCTAGTGAGTATAAAGAATTTAACCAAATGATTACACAAATATATAGTTACAAATTGGTCATCAGTACTCTGAGGGGAGAAGAAAAGACTCTACAGAAATATATAACCGGAAACCTGATCTCAGCTGGAGAATTCAGGGAAATGTGGTTTGTTTGAGGTGAGGTAAGAAGACCGGGGTGATTAGGAGGTAATTTGACCTCAGTCTTAAGGGCCTCCTTCCTGTTCCTCTCATGCAAGAGGAATATCCCTGCCTTAGGGAATTTCCGCCACCCCAAACCGCCCCCTCACCGCCCCCCACCACTCTGGGATCCCCTTCCCAGACATCTACAAGGCTGACTTCCTCATCTGCTGCAAGTTTTGCTTAATGGTACCTTCCAAATTCAACCTGCCTTGCTGTCTCTTTTAAAGGACAATCTGGGGGCACCTGGGGGCTCGGGTGATTGAGCACCTGACTCTTGATTTCCACTCAGGTCATGATCCCAGGCTCAGGTCATGATCCCAGGCTCAGGTCATGATCCCAGGGTCGTACGATTGAACCCCATGTCGAGCTCCATGCCCAGCATGGAAACTGCTTGGGATTTTCTCTCTCTCCCTCTGCTGCTCTCCCTCACTTTCTCTCTCTCTCTCTCTCCTTCCCCCAAATGCATAAAAATAAAATTAAAAAGTATTAAAAAAAAATAAAAGGACAATCTGTAGCCCCATTCCAGCCCCCAAAACTCTTATATTCCCCTTTCACCCCACTACTGGATCCCACAGTACCTTCTAGCTTACCAGATTTTTTTTTTAATTTTGTTTTGTTTTGTTTTGGGTTTTTGGGGTTTTTTTTGTTTGTTTGTTGTCAATTCTCTGAAGTAACTTATTAAGTGTAATTACCATTAGGAAAAATGTTTGCTTTATTCACTGATGTATTTCAAGGGTTTGGGAAAGTGGTTGAATATAGTTAGTTATCTTAAAAAGCTAATTAATTAACTGATTGTTTAATTACCTAATTAATTGTACTGAATCACAGCAAATACGCGACATAACAAAATGCTTGAGAGGCAGCTAAATTCGGTACCGAGAAGAAACGTTCTACTTTTTTAAAAAATGTTTTTAGTGTTTATTTATTTTTGAGAGAGAGAGACAGAGACAGAGACAGAGAGACAGAGTGTGAGCACAGGAGTGCCAGAGAGAGCCGGAGACACAGAATTGGAAGCAGGCTCCAGGCTCTGAGCTGTCAGAGCATAGAGCCCAATGCAGGGCCTCAACTCACAAACCTTGAGATCATGACCAGAGCCGAAGTTGGACGCTCAACCAACTGAGCCATCCAGGTGCCCCGAAAAGTCATACTTTTAAATGAATGTATTGGATGGAAAAAAAAAAAAAAAAGAGTTGCAATCACTTATCCTACTTTCCATATGCCAAAGTTGAAAAAGAAGAGTAAAAACAAACTAAAGTATGTAGAACAAAGTAAACAACTAAGATATGAGAAGAAATAAATTTGGAAACAGATTTGGAAAATCAGCAAAAGTAAAATTTGGTTTTGAAAAGATCAATAGAATTCCTAAACCCGTAGTTAAACTGCGGTGGGAATGGGGGTTGAGGGAAGAAAGAGAGACAAACAAAACTCACAAATACCAATATCAGGAACAAAAGCATGGGCGTGGTGGGAGATTTTACAGATACTAAAATAGAATAAGAGAGTATGATGACCAACTTAAAATCAAGAAATTCAACAACTCAGGTGAAATAGACCCATTTCTTAAAGGACCCAAACACCTAAAATGACTAGAAAAAGAAATTAAAAAAAAAAAAAATCTAAGTACTTGTAAATAGGTTAACAAAACTGAAGTACAAAATCCATACCCAACAGGTTTCACTTGAGAATTCCATTAAACATCCGTGGAAGAAAACACACCAATGTTTGTAAGGAACGGTTTCCAATTCATTTTTAGAAGACAGTCTAACTTGATGAGCCATTGTAGCAAGCAGGAAAATACCCCATTCTAAGAAGTCCACCTTTAAAGTGTCAGAACTTGTGAATATGTTCCTGTATGTGGCAAAGGATTTTGCAAATGTGATAAAGTTCAGGGCCCTGAGATGAGGAGATATCCTGGATTGCCTGGATGGGCCCAGCCTAAAGACAAGCGTTCTTGTAAGTGAAAGCTGGGAGAAGGGACAGGACAGTCAGGGTCAGAGATGGAGATGTGACAGTAACAATGGAAACAGAGGTCAGAGTCTTTTGCAGTGTGAGCTCCTTCTGGAAGCTTGACAAAGCAAGGGAACATTCTTCCTCTAATCTCTGGACAGGATACCGCCCTGACCACTCCTTAATTTTAGCCAGGTGAGACCCATGTTGAGCCTCGGGCATCCAGAGCTGTAAAGTAGTTAAGTTCCTGTTGTTTGAAGGCACTGAATTTGCGGTGACTTTGTTACAGCAGTGATTTGTTACAGCAGCAACGAGAGACCTGTACAGCCGCATCCGCAGGGCAAAACCAGGCATTGATGCAGACCTAGTTTAGAACCCAGCAAGTTGGGAATCACCGATTCTGCTCACAAAATCCCTCTTTGCTCACAGTGCCTTCTCTTTCTTGCCGGGAAGCCTGATTGATTCAGAAGTGCACTGGTCAGAGTCATGAAAGCTGGTTTCTAAGTTCAAATCTATTGCTCCTCTGCTCTGTGCCCTTGAGTGAGCCATGTGATTCCTTTGGCTCGACATCGTTAATCTTCAAAGCCAGGGTATCATGTTATCTCCATATTTTTGAAATGACAATACAGAAGATTAATTTAAGTGGATATGAGTCATTTTTATATGTATGCCTACATTTTTTTTTTATTTTATTTTCCAAGTACAGCAAGTGAAGCTGGTTTCCTAGGTATTGTAGTATCTCAAAATTTCCTTTAAATAAGTAGTCTGGGCTTGTTTAAAAGAGAATAATTTAAATAAAAGTATTATGTAAATACAGGAGTAGTTTGAAATGACTAACAAATGAGGGTGGTATGAGAAAAACTGAAACGTAGAGAACAGTAGGCTAGGAAAAAAAAAAAAACCCTTGCTTTTTACTCCTCCTATCCAATCAGTAATGAATGTATTCATTTATTTATTCATTAAATATATACATATTCATGAGCGTCTTTTAAGAACAACGTTCCAAGTAAGAGCACACCGGGTTGGCAATAATGAATGTGAAACAGTCCCTGACCTGGAAGGCTTCAGAGTCTGAGAGAGGAGAAAAATACACGCTTAAAATGGTAATGCACCAGGCTCAGAACTTGAATGGGGATACGTGCCTGGTACTGCCAGTTTGTACCTTTGAGAGGGTCAGTGTCTCCTCAAATTCCTCCTCCTCACAAGGTTCCAAAATGATCCCCTTAAAACACAGCTCTAACCATGGCTCTCTTTGTGTCTAATCCAGTGCTGCACCAGCTATGGTCCCAAGACAAACGGCATCCACGGTGGCTTTTGGTAAAGAAAGTTTCGTTGATGGTTTTCCTGAAACACGGCCACGCCCACTTATTCAGGGATGTCCGTGGTTGCTTCCATGCTTTCATAAGTAGTTATGGCAGACACAGCAGGAAAACCTAAATTGTTTACTATATAGTCCTTTATTAACACTAAAACTGTCACCCTATTTTCTTTTTTTTTTAATATGAAATTTATTGTCAAATTGGTTTCCATACAACACCCAGTGCTCATCCCAACAGGTGCCCTCCTCAGTACCCATCACCCACCCACCCCTCCCTCCCACCACCCATAAACCCCCAGTTTGTTCTCAGTTTTTAGGAGTCTCTTATGTTTTGGCTCCCTCCTTCTCTAACCATTTTTTTTTTCCTTCCCCTCCCCCGTGGTCTTCTGTTAAGTTTCTCAAGATCCAGTCTATTTTCAAAGCCTTCCTTTGGGGTCCTCATGTTGATCGGCTGAAACACAAACTCCACAATACAGCATATGCAAAATTTATGATGTCATCCCCCGGCATCTTCCTGAATATACCTAACAGGTCATCCATACCCTAAAAAGCATGTCTTTTCAAGATTTTTGGCCTAAGAAATTGATATTCTTTAGCCAGAGTTTCTCTCCTTCCTTCTCTATGTAGACAGTTCCTACCCAGCCCTTAAAATCCAAATTACTTTCCTCACTGAAGCCTTCCCTAACTGTCCAAGGAAAACTACGATTTCCTTATTTCTACTCTTTCAACACTCGAGACCCCAAATATACCTCTTAGAATGTTCTAAGTATTCCTAAATAACTTCACTGCTCTTGTTACAATGTTTTATTCCTTCTAATAAGATATTCAAGCAAATATAGAATGAATGAAACCCCAAATCATCCCAAATAACACAAATATGATAATCTCAAAAATAATCTCTATCAGCAATTAGTAAATATCATGTTAGCCGTCTCTCTATGCATATTTATAGAAACAAGGGTAAATAGAAATGATTTTATCAAAAATGCACATTTATGACCCAAACATATTCTAATAAGAAGTTTAACTTTAACCTTGCCTATATTTAGTAGAATACAAATAAATTCATGAAACTGAATAATTGTTAAATTTCATAAAGGTTTTTTTTGTGTGTGTGATAAACATTTATATTCTTTTGTTTTTTCCTTTGTTTTATTGTTTCAGACAGAGAGAGAGTGCTTGGAGGGAAGGGGAGCAGAGGAAAAAGAGAGAGAGAGAGAGAGAGAGAGAGAGAGAGAGAGAATCCCAAGCAGGCTCCACGCTCAGTCCAGAGCTGATGTGGGCCTCAATCCCATGTCAGTCCTCAATCTCAACCTTGAGATCATGACCTGAGCCAAAATCAAGAGTCAGACTCTCAACCGACTGAGCCATCCAGGTGTCCCATGCATTAAAAATTCTTAAAAGATCACATTCTTGTTTAGAAAGATGATAGATAGATAGATAGATAGATAGATGATAGATAGATAGATAGATGATAGACAAATAGATGATAGATAGATAGATAGATAGATAGATTCATATTTTGAAACCTTACCCCACAGTACCTCAGAATGTGACTGTATTTGGAGATAGGCCTTTAAGGAGGTAATTAAGGTAAAATGAGACGTTTAGAGTAGAGTCTAATCTGAGCTGACTGGTGTCCTTATAGGAAGCAGATATTTGAACCCACAAAGACATACTAGGAGGATGGGGGCATAGAGGAAAGGCCATGTGAAGACAAGGGAGGAGACAGCCATCCGCAGGCCGAGGGTAGAGGCCTCAGAAGTGATCTCTCTTGCTGATACCTTGATCTTGAAGTTCCAGCCTCCAGAACCATGAGAAAATACATTTCTACTGGTTAAGCCACTCAGGGTGTAGGGTTTTGCTAGGGAAGCCCTAGCAAACTAATATGGTATTTTTATTGCATTAACTTCAAATTTCTCCCACCTCTTAGAACAAGAAATTCTCCTGAATTCGGTTCATTATGTTATTTTTACCCTGTTGAAGTCTAAACTCCTTACGGGCTTATGTGTCCTCCTGTATCCCAAATTCTCACTTTGTTTACATAGAGATTCAGGTTTGGATTCAGAGTAATTTGATTTTACCATCAGACATGTGATGACACAGTCTTCTTTTGAGAATTCTTCATGGTGATACGTCTCTTGCTTGACCAGCTTTGTCATCAAGTATTTTTCAGAGAGATGGAACAGACACTAGAGTCCCTAAATTTGTTAGGATTGAAATTGTCGGTTGCCCCAAAAATTATAGAGCTGCAAAAAAAAAAAAATTACAGAGTTAAATAATTTCTTTCCTTTAGTTTGTATACCTAGTCTACTAGCTTCTAGAATTAAATTGCTAAGGCATTTAAGGTCAGCTGGATGATGTGACCATGTAGGTTACTTGATCATTCTGTAACCCACTCTGTCCTCAGGGATATAGGGATCCCTTTCTATGAGGAGCACATCATCTTTAATTTGGGATTTTTTTTTTCTATTCTACAGTTGGATATTTGTTGTCATTCTAAGCAGTATCATGGTGATAAGCCTGAGGAGGTTAATATCGGTTAACAGTATGTTTCCATATTGTTTCCGCAAGTTTCCATATTGGCCACACATTCTTCATAAGTTTTAGTTTGGTGTGGTGTTCATTTCCTTTTATTGAGGTGAGAGTTTTCAATTTTTATTTAGTTGATCGTCACTTTTGACAGAGGCAAAAGAAGTAAATATCCCTTCAGACAGCCACCTTAAACAGGAGAAGCATGGCCACTTTCCACGTCTACATCTCATGCGAGGTCATATGTTTCTTGAGTGTAGAAAACATAAGGCCTGGCACGCAAATGTTCAGTAAACTTTGGCTGAGTGAAATAACGTACAGATCCTCATCATCTCACAAATGCAGGAGCTGAGTGAAATATGTATATTTGGAGTCTATTCCAGAAAATACTGGTTGCTCACTTGGCCTTTTATATTTCAGGGAGCTATTGAATGAAACTGGCCCCTTGCATACATATCCTCCAGTGGAATCCCCTCCTGCCATCCACCCCAAAAGATTTGTTTCCTTCCTCCACTGCTAGGCTTTGGATGTCCAGGAGCAGATCAAGTGGAAGAAAAGAAATGGGGCCTCCAAGAGGCACATGAAGACTTTAGAGAGACCAGTATGTGGTTTGCAGTTTTCAAACTGGATCGTGGGGCCTCAGGAACTTGTAGGTGGTGTGGCCCTGCTGATGAAAGTCCCACCGTGTGGGGATGTGGGCAAACTGGTTTCTGATTCTGCTTCAAAACTTTTGATGCTCTAACTGTCTCTCAAAAGCAATAGTCCACTGAGCTTCAGGTTTTAATTGGAAAATTATCTGGAACCTGTAAAATAAAGAAGTATTTAAAACTAGAGGCCATCAGTTGAGGCTTAATTGGTTATTTTTAGCATGTTACACAAATTTCAAGTTAATACCAGGATGGGGGGGGGGGGGGGGGGGAAGACCACTCTATCAAGACAAGAAATTACTCTTTCAGACTGAAAAAAAAAAATGGCAGAAACCATCTCTTACAGACAAAAGGTATCAAACTGTTGAGTAATTGCTGTTTCCTCTCTGGCTCTGTCTGTCTGTATCTCTATCTCTGACTCTTCTTGTGAGTGTGTGTGTGTGTGTGTGTGTGTGTGCGCGCGTGCGCCTCAGCGCCTCAAACATATTGTATTCACCACTGTCAGCTCAACACTGAGCCCATTACCTGACTTGCATTTTTATTTTGTTTAGAATACTAAAAAAAAATATTGGGGGAAGTCATAAATGAATGAATGCATACCTATCAGAGAGGGGAAAGCATCAACAGCCCAGAGGGAGGAATTTGCAAGGACAAATAGAGAGCTTCCCTAAGTTGCTTAGTAGTGGATGTAGATAGAATGTTCACATTAGAGAAACATGTCTGTGAGGACCGTTACCATCCCCTACGTATTCCCTGAGCCTGTGAATCCAAAGCAGTGCCATTTTAAAAGACTAACCGGTGTCATGTGCGTGGTTGAGAGAAATGTCAAATAGACGTGTTGCTGCAAACTGTCCATTTAATGATGGTCCTGTTTTGTTTTTTTTATAAATATTGCTAATTATTTTTTTTAATTTCCTAAATACTGGCAGCCACCTGCCACTCAGAAAGAGGCAGGAGAGGGGCACCTGGGTAGCTCAGCTGGTTAAGTGTCTGACTCTTGATTTTGGCTCAGGTCAGGATCTCACTGTTCATGGGTTTGAGCCCCATGTCAGGCTCTGTGCAGACAGTATGGAGCCTGCTTGGGATTCTCTCTCTCTCTCTCTCTCTCTCTCTCTCTCTCTCAAATAAAAATAAAAACTTAAAAAAATGAAAAAAAAAAAAAAAAGCAAGAGGCGGGAGACACACAGCCCTTTCC
This sequence comes from Panthera uncia, assembly GCF_023721935.1. Taxonomy (NCBI): domain Eukaryota; kingdom Metazoa; phylum Chordata; class Mammalia; order Carnivora; family Felidae; genus Panthera; species Panthera uncia. Next base: position 7,834,851 of record NC_064811.1, on the reverse strand, counting down.
TAACAACCTGATGATAGTTCAGTGCATTACAATAGAAACCCACTTCAGGCCAAAGTCTTCCAAACGCTCACTGATAGTCACTTTGAAAAGAAGGGGAAACAAGCACCCCAAAACAAAAACAAAAGACAAAAAATGGGGGCCTCCAAGATTAATACACCAGTGATCTGAAAGAGGATTAACCTGTCTCGCTGTCTCTAGGGCCAGATCAAGCAATGAAGGCCTTCGATAGGCAGAATGGCAGAGCTCTCCATACAGATGTTTTTAGGATAACGGGCCATGAAGGTGATGGTTTGCCCAGATTTTTATCCCTCACGTTTGCAAAGGTGCTCCAGTCTGATGGTTTTCTAGTCAGCCTTCTATGTTGATCACGACTCATTTCACCGATGAAAAATTATTTCTTACGTGTCTTATGCTAATTAATGGATCCTCATATAAATTTTGATAATGATATCTGAAGCACTTTAAATAGCTACTTGGGCTGTTGGTTTCTGATCCAGTGCTTCTAAAGCAATTTAAGTGCCACCAAATATAGATTAAAGTTAATTTGCGTGTAGGTATATATGTTACATTGTTTATAGTAAAGTGTTGTAAAGCAAATTGTCACACAAGTGATATAATGTTTACAATTTCGGGGAGGCTGAAAACAGCTCAAAGTGAAAGAAAACCCGGAATGAGATTTTGATGTGATCTAGTCATCATTCACTCACTCATTCATTCATTCATTCATTCATCCATCCAATAAACATTAATTACATGCCAAGACAAAACCCAATAAATTCATTGTAGTCACTCTTTAGCTCTCTGAATGCAATGTGTTGAGGGCACTGTCTTAAATGGATGCTTCAGCGTTTTAATAAACACATTTTTATATGAAAAATAAAAAGAGGAAATGCATATTGATTTTTAATTCAAATAGCTATGTCTCACAGGCCCTGGGATGACTCTTCTGGTCCCCAAGCACAATTTAGTCAGCATTACCTACTAGCTGCATGATACATATCTGAAGAACATAAACATGCCTATTAGACATCTAAAATTACACTTATTGTACAACAGAAACATCATAGTGAAGAAAGACCTAACGTGTTAGTTGACAACCTACCCTGGGTTTCTCGCAAAATTCTGAACATCTTCTGAGAAAAAGCAGAAATAGCATTTTTGTTCCAGACTACCATTTCAAGGACATTTGTATAAAAAAAAAAAAATACTTGGAAGAAAGATAGTGTCTCCATCTGGAGCAGATTTGTGTACTGGCCAGGGTAATAAAGATAATGTCTTTTCCCATGGCAAGGAGTGAACACGTTTTCTAGCACCCTCCTTAAAATAAAACCGGGGTTTCCTATTCCCAGGCTTTCCTTTCTAGAACACACCGTACTGCATAACCAGGCAGTGTCTTCTTCTCATTGCAACACTGCTTGAGGAGCAGGGTCCAGGAAGCCAGGGCACAAACATTCTTCTAACTACTGCTATTTCTGTGAGCAATGGACCATTCGTCTTTGATCCAGGAGTATTGTGTTTTCCCTGAGTTACCATGAGATTTTGACAGGCCAACTTGTGCGTGTGCAAGAATTGTAAAACCTCAGACCTTTAAGAGTTCTTACAATAAACTTTATATTAAAAGAAAATTCTTAGCATAATCTTCACCTCCAATTATCCCAAATGTAGACAAGAGTAGAGATCATCCACATTTCTATTTCCTAGTTTCCAAAGACAATTGCTGTAAAACTGACCCAAAATGAAAAGTATAAAATGACTTCCAAGTCCACTGTAAGCTCAGCATCCCTTTCGCTGCATCCCCAGTCTCCATGGAACAATGTGAAGACCATAACAGAACTGAGAATACAATAGCCATGACTTCTAATTTGGATTTTGACACTCACTGGTCAGTCGGCATTGGTTAAATCATTGGCCTCTTGAGGGCCTAATTTGTTCATCTCTGAAATGGAGAAATATTACATCTATTTCATAAGACTCTTGTGAAAATAAATCATAACATGTGTGTAAATGTGTCACATAAAGCCTAGCACATACTTGGTAATTATTAATACCCTTTAATACTGATGACTTCCAAAATTCTTGACAACTTGCCTTTAAAACCCTCTTATTGTGACAAGGCAAATTATACTTTTCTCCATATATAAATACATAGTTAGATGATACAGTAAACTCTGATTATCTATTCAGCGTCCATTCTCCTTTTCTTCTTCTTTCAACAAAGCGCTGTTTTATTCAAAGATTCACAAATTGGTAGTTCCAGAGATGGATTCTAATTAGTCTAAACCAATATATGTACCATGTTCCTCAGTGAACACTACTGATCCAAAGTGGACATACAACCTAAGATAATGCCATTGAACTGAAGGGAAGAATTTCTGTGGTTGTTCTATGGCTGAGGAAAATGTTATGGGTTGAATCTTGTCCTCTCCCACCCAACCATGACGATCTGTTGAGGCCCTAAATTCATTACTTCAGAACATGACTTTATTTGTCAATATGGTTCCTGTGGATGTAATCAGTGAAGATGTCATCCTACTGGAGCAGGTTAGCCCCAACCAATATGACCAGTGTCCTTGTAAGAAGACGGCCGTATGAAGACAGAGAGATACACAGGGGGAACATCACGTGACCATGAAGGCAGAGGCTGGAGTTATGTAGCTAGCTGCAAGGCAGGTAACACCAAAGATTGCTGTCAACCTCTAGAAGAAAGAAGTATACAAGGAAAGGTTTCCTCACAGAGTTTGGAGGGAGCATGATCCTGTCGACACTGTTATTTGAGACTTCCAGCTTCCCGAATTCTGAGACAATAAGTTTCTCTTTTTTCAAGCCACCTAGCTTGTGGGACTTTGTCATGGCATCCCTAAGACACATACAGAAAGGTTCTCTCTCTCTCCCTCTCTCTCTCAGATAAGTGGCAGCTGTCTGGTATCCATGAAGACAGCAAACCTGAGGACCAAGCAGGTGTAAGAGACAGAAGAAAATCAAAAGAATTATGATAGATTCGTGACCTTTCAAACCTGGAATCTCCTCAAAATCTAGGCTTCTTGTGTGAAATTATACACTTCATCAATGTACAAGCCAGTTTGAATATTTTTCTGATACTTTCCATGGAAAACACACATATATACACACATACATATTCACATGGTGATTACACACACACACACACACACACACACAAAGTCCTGGCCCTTGACTTATTAATTATTTACGATTCCATGCATACAAGTTGTGTTGTTCTCTGTTTTATAGAAGAAAGAAGAAAGCTTGTTGTTTTCCAGCTAAGCTTGAATTCCTTGAGGATCAGTGCTAGGTTTTGTAATATGGAATGAGTGGAGCTCTAAATAAGGTTGGTGCTCTATAAACACTTATTCTGTTTTGGCACCTACCACTATGCTTTGTAATTATTCAATAAGTTATGGTATCCCTCTGTCTGCTCTTGAAGCCAGCAATATGTCTTGCTGTTGTATTGGTAATACTCAGCTCACAGCGTTTAAGAAAGCCGTGCAGGGGTGCCTGGGTGGCTCCGTCGGTTAAGTGTCGACTCAGGCTCAGGTCATGATCTTGTGGTTTGTGAGTTCAAGCCCAGTGTCAGGCTCTGTGCTGACAGCTCAGAGCCTGGAGCCTGCTTTGGATTCTGTGTCTCCCTCTCTCTCTCTGTTCCTCCCCCACTCACACTCTGTCTCACTGTCTCTCTCTCAAAAATAAAGAAAGATGGAACAAATAAAGAATATTTGCAGTTCTTTTAGGAACCCTTGAAATATTATTATTAACCAGCTCTCCTCTCACTTTTTTTTTTTTTTTTGGGGGGGGGGTATAGTCTTCTTCCTTCAGTCTGTTATTCATGGAATAGTTTTGGAAGAGTTTTGGAAATGGAAGAGTTTTGGAGTCAGGAGGGTGTGGACGGAAACTCCAGATCAATCATGCATTACTCTACGGAAACTGGTTCTACATATTTTACCTCTCTGAGCCCTGGTCCCATCATAAGAAAAAGGTTGGGAAGGAAGTGGTGATAAGAGTAATATCACTGACTTGCGGTGGGAATGAGACCAGATCGTCAGCTCGTCAACAGTCTTTAAAACCTTGCATGAGAGGCTGAGCTGGGTTAATTACGGCAAACCCAGGCTGCTATAACAAACACACCATAGGTTGGATGGCTTAAGCCACAGAACATTTATTTCTCACAGTTCTAGAGGCTAGGAAGTCCAAAATCAAGGTGCCATCTAATTTGATTCCTCATGAGAACCCTCTTCTGGGTTTGCAGAAGCCCACCTTCTTGCTGTCTGCTCACATTGTAGAAAGAATAATCATCTGTCTTCTTATAAGGGCACTAATTCCCTTCATGGGGGCTCCACTGTCATGATCTCATCACTCAACAAAGCCCCTACTCCGAAATGTCGTCGCACTGAGGAACAAGACTCCAACATATGAGTTTGCAGGGGGACACAAACATTCAGCCTATAGCACTCAGTATCTGTTATGTAATAGGTACCCAATACCTGTTTGGATAATTAACATGATATATGCAAAATGCCTCAAGCATAAATGTTCTGTAAATGGCAGTTATTGTTAACGTTGTCATTATCGCCGTTAAAGTGAACGCAAAGTACGTGTCACAAGTCCCCCTAGTGTATAAGCTGCTGTGATCAGTTTTAGGAGAGATGAGCCTGGGGAAAATCAGCTATATTCTGATGATAAGGTGGAAGTCTTGCACTCCTAAGGATAAGGCAAAACACAATTATGTTAACTCCCAATTAGAGCATGGAATCCATGAGTAGGGTATTCAATGAGGCAAAGATGAATGAATGGAAAAAACAACCAAGTAAAAATACGAAATCTGGAGCCAGTACCACGAAATGAACACATTGAAAAGTTAGAAGGGTCACAAGTGCTGAGTCCCCATTCTATTCTAGTATTTGCTGAGTGGCTTTCGAGGAGGTACCTCCCCCCCCCCACAGCCTCAGTTGCCTTATTTTTAAAACTGGGGTACTTATTCTCACATCCTAATTTTTTTACTGGTTTAATCGTAGCCACATTTTTCAGAAATTAAATTTCCCAGCTATAGAAGTTCTTCCCCTGCTATTGCTAATGCTGTTTAACATGGCCAAGTGTGTGCTCCTTGGAAAAGCAGTGTGCGTAAGTCAAATCCATGACTTGTAATGCTTGCCTAGCAAGACAAAATAAAAAGAAACCTCAAACTACAGCTAGGAAAACTAAGCCTTTTTAGTTTTTAGTTGTTGTTTTTTTTTTTAAATATCTTCTCTGGAAGAAATATAAAATAAAGTAAAATAAAATAAAATAAAATAAAATAAAATAAAATAAATAATAAATCCTTCCTTGCTATTGAATGAACATCCTGTTGCTAAGGACAAACCAATTTTCTTTTCTTTTCCACAGGGAGTCACAGAGAGGATTACTGAGTTAACATGACTCTGAGTTCCCTGAATTTACCCTCAGTAGCCCAATCGTGTTGGGGTAGGAATAGTATAGAAATAATTACAGAAGGAGAAGGTCAGTGTAAACCACCAAGCTGTCCAATTATGAGATAAGAGATGGGAATGATTACCATTCTTTGGGAAATCCTGCCTCTCCTATGGTTACTGGTTCTGCTCTTGCTGTATTGTTAGCCAAAATTTCTCAGGGATAAAAAGCAAAACCAAAAATCTACCTCAATGAAAAGGGATGAAAAAGAAAACCTGGGTAATAGATAATATCCCTGAGTTCTCCAAGGAACAAAGGTTCTTTCTATTCAGCCTTTTTGTGCACTGAACACTCATTCCACAGATATTTATTTTTTCTTTTTTCTTTTTATTATTATTTATTTTTGAGAGAGACAGTGAGACAGAGTGTGGGGGGAGGATGGGGCAGAGAGAGAGGGAGAAACAGAATCTGACATGGGCTTCAGGCTCTGAGCTGTCAGCACAGAGCTTGACATGGGGCTTGAACTCCTGAACCACGAGATCATGACCTGAGCCGAAGTCGGACACTTAACCGACTGAGCCACCCAGGTGGCCACCCACAGTTATTTATTGAGCATCATCCACACCCAGAGCCGAGCACTGTGATACAATGGACAACAACATCAAGTATGAGTTTTGTCTTCACAGAGCTTAGGTAGTGAGGTTGCTCCTCATCAGATAATCATCAGAACAATTGCGACAGAGCATATGGGGCAAAGGCTACCTAGAAAAATACAGTTGTTTCAGGTGGGTTCTTACCCAGCCCAAGAGTCCATACAAGGTTTCCAGGCAAAGAGCGGTTTGGGTTGAGGCCCTAAACATGAGCAGGAATGAGAGGGGACAATGCAGAGGGGACAGAGGAGGTTTCCTGTCCAAAGGAATAGCACTTAGGAAGGACTCAGGAGGTAGAGAAGGAGAGCACAGGGACCTGGGACAATGGCACATGGCTGCAGTTAGGAATAAGTTGTGAAGCAAGGCTGGCAGGGTGGGAAGTCATCAGAGTAAGAACAAGAGACTTGAAGACTATCGGCCGATGAACAGATAAAGAAGATGTGGTATAGATAAACAACGGAATATTACTCAGCGATCAAAAAGAATGGAATCTTGCCACTTGCGACAATGTGGATGGAACTAGAATGTATTACGTCAAGTGAAATAAGTCAGTCAGAGAAAGAAAATATGTGATTTCCCTCATGTGGAATTCGAGACACAAAACAGAGGAACATAGGGGAAGGGAAGGCAAAATAAAATAAGATAAAAACAGAGGGTGGCCAACTATGAGAGACTCTTAAATACACAGAACAAACTGAGGATTGACAGAGGGGAGGTGAGTGGGCGATGGGCTAAGTGGGTGATGGGCATTAAGGAGGACACTTGTTGGGATGGAGTTGCACCTAAGTGATGAATCACTAAATTCTACTCCTGAAATCAATATTACACTACATGGTAATTAATTTGAATCTAAGTTTTAAAAATAATAAAAGAACCCTGAGGATGATCTCAAGGAGCTTTGGATCTTACCCTCCAACCCTGTAAAGACAGCAAAGGGTTTTAGGCAGAGGGTGCCATGTCATTAGATTTACACTGTAGAAGTCTACTCAGGCATTGAATTGATTCAATACCCAGGTATTGAATTGATTAGCAAAGGACCCAGGTATATGACAGTCCACCAGTTAAGGTTAGTTGCCAGAGTTGGTTAGAATGGAGAAAGGATGGGAGAAATGGGGAAGAGTGGATGGAGCTGAGAGAAATTTCAGAAACGTTATTGGCGTGAATTTTGACAGACGCATGCCTTGCAAGACTACGTAGAGTTATAAGGCTAGGCTGGCATCCCACTACGTACAACAAAGACGCAGTCAGTATCGGAGGTCAGATCACATCACATCCCCACATGTGTAGGTCAAAGGAATGGTTGAATCTTGACCATTTCATTGGGTTCCCTTCATCTTGATAGGCATGCTTTGCTCAACACCCGTGGTGATTTACTCCATGTGGAAGTAGGTGGGTGCACGTTCTCTTCCTCTTTCAATACTTACAGCAGGATTTCTCTTGCCATAGAAGCACGGGCCTCTGGGGTGCCCAGGTGGCCCGGTCGGTTAAGCATTTGACTCTTGATTTCGGCTCAGGTCACGATCTCCCAGTTTGCGCGTTCGAGCCTCATGCAGGGCTCCGCAGCTGGCAGCATGGGGCCTGCGTGGGATTCTCTCTTTCCCGCTCTCTCTCTCTGCCCCTCCCCCACCTCTCAAAAATAAATAGATAAACTTAAAAGAAAAACAGGTGCAGGCCTCCAGAAACGCAACGGGCCGTCAGAAAACCTGGTTTGACACTTATCGCCCATGGGTTATCAACTCTCAGAAATGTTAAGAGACCCAAAAACTAAATAAAATAAAATAATGTGGTGTGACATACAATATGAAATAAAACAAAACAGATGTCCCTTGTCAGTAGCTAACACTAAACTCAGGCATACTAGAGAAAGTTTCAGTACAAAGCAATCAAGAAGCACACACTGCTGCCTATGGAGGAGTGCTTGGCTGGCCTTAGAGTGGTCAGGACAACATTTAATGTCTTTCCCAATCACCAGAAGTGGAGGACCGTGAAGCCTCGTGATGTCCCCAGACCCGCAGTGGATGTGGTGGTGCCTAGCGGGTGTTTTTAGGCTTTGTCAGTTCGTTCATATTTCTGTGACAGAGCATGTGACATAGCACTTTTATTTCAGAGCACTGTGGCCACACATCCATTCAAATAAATTAACGCTCCGTCTCTACTGACCCATTTGTCAGAAATGCCAAAACGCAAGCTGACCCATATGACTCTTCCACTGAAAAGTACATATGAAGAGTGTCATTAAGCCTCACACTGACAAGCCCGGAGTAACGGTTATCTTTTCTTTTTCTTTTCCCTATTTGTCGTAATAACACCGATTGAACCACACCTGCCATTCTGAAACATAGACTTCTTTCTGAGTAGGACACTCGGAGCGTGAATTTCCCACTCTTCAAGCAATCGTTATTAAGACAAGACCCTGGAGAGAGAGGAGAAATGAAATTTATTGGGCACTTATTTTGCACTACATTTGGAACAGGAGTGATTTCATGCGACACCTGTAACCTCTTTTAAGTGACTGAAACTCGAAGCAATTAACATGCCCAGTCTCACTGGGTGGAAAGAGTCAAGACACCCACCCGGGTCCATCAAGCTCAGGGAATAGACACTTTTCCTTCTACCTTGTTGCCAGAAGGAATCTAGCTAGCATCCTTCCCTGGAGATCAGTTATTTGGCTCTGGGAATTCACTCTTTTTATAATCCTTGAGACTTAGCCACAATACATCTAACAGTTGTGGAAACTTTGGTTAGGTTTCTTGGAGGACACTGGAAAAAAAAAAAAAGCAGGGGGGTGGGGGGGTGGGGAAGAAGGCATCATTCGACTTAAATAATTAACCGGAAGCTAAAAATTCTGTCGTAACAAAGCATGCCTTTTTGGTATCAGGCCAACACTATCCCTACGGAGCTGGTTGCAATGAACTTGTAAACACAACAAAGAAAGAGAATCGACACAAGTCCTCTGCTAAATTATCCCATATTGACACTAGAACATCCAGGCTATGAAATATGCAGGAGATGCGAGGTTGAATCAAAGTGCACTCCTTAATTTGCACCAAACCAACTGAACAGTAAAATGTGATTTAATTTACTATATAATTTGCTTGTTCAACAAAGCTGAAAGATAACTCACTTAGTGCCACTTTGCTTATAAGTAAGCCGGTAACTGGCGGTGTTCTTTCAGCGAATGGCTTTGTGGTTGATGCCAGAGAAAGCCGTTTGAGTGGAAAACACACAAAATTAAGGGTCTGCTGCTGTAGTATTTGCAATGAACTCCTTTTGTCCTCATCAAGTTTATTTCCGCACAGAGGCAATAATGGCCCTTTGTTTTTCAAACTCGATGAAGTCACTGTGTCTTGCTCTGTGGCACACGGCTAGGGAACACTGCATGCGGCCAAATTTAGAAACATTTGGAACTCACGACTTGTGAATTTTGAACCAAACTTGAATCTTTCAAAAGCTCATCTGTTCCACAGAGCGTGCCAGCTCGGCTAACAGCCTTGCAGCAGGGGCTGTGTCCTCCAAGGGCTGAGCTGGGGTCCCTCGGCCCCTGGCGCGTCTCCCAGTGTGAGACTGGGGGGCTCCATGACATAGGAGTTTTGATGCGATGAGATGGACGCAGGGCAGAGCCCTGAAACCTGTGCTCCAAGCAAGAAAAATATCCCAAACGTGAAATAAGGGGAGGCTTGTGTGTGTTGCCGACTTTTCAAATATCGTCTTCTTGGCTCTTGAATCTATGCGGTCTTTTGTCCATTAATGCCACACCAGGGTCGACCTGTATCAACCCATATCCAGCACAGCCTGGAAACCAGCCTCACCCCACTGGTCTCTCCCACCCGCGGTTCGTGACACACCCTGCAATCAGATTCAACTCCTGGAATCTCTTCTTGCACTGCCCACACGCTGCCCAAGGCCCTCTCGTTTATTATGTCAACCCCGTGCGTCAGGCACCAGGCTGCTCCCTGGAGGGCATGGCCCCCACTGGACAGAGGAACAAGGACCAGATTTGGCTTCGTACAGGTGAGGTGTGAATTTGATAGCTCAATGATGGGGCATGTGGGTGTCTCGGTCCGTTAAGTGACGACCCTTGGCTTCAGTTCAGGTCATGATCTCACGGTTCGTGAGCTCGAGCCCTACGTCGGGCTCTGCGGCTGGCAGTGTGGAGCCTGCTTGGGATTTTCTCTCTCCTTCTCCTTCTGCCCTTCCCCTGCTCTCTCTCTCTCTCTCTCTCTCTCTCTCTCAAAATGAGTAAATAAATTAAAAAAAAAAAAAAAAAACCCTCCATAATTATGGCAGCGTGCCATTTGCTCTGGGAAGGGAGCTTCATGGCAGTGTTAGGGGCCCGGGCAGGTGATGAAGGACACCCAGGGTGTGAATCACAGAGCAGGGTGGTTCTCAGGGAGATCACGGAGCACAAGGCAGGCAGGGGCAGGATACCTGGGCAACAAGAATGGGAGAGCACACCAGCAGCTCCAGGAACTACATTTGAGTCGCAGACTTGTCACCGACTGGATGAGGAAGTGTCACCAAGAGAGAGAGTGGTATGGAAAGATCGTGTGTGGAAGAAAGTGAAGCTAAGTGGAAAGCAGGCGCCAGTTCCTGAAGGATTCACAGCAACCTGCTAATGAGTCTGACCACTTGTCCTGAAGACAAGTAGCCGGTTTTACCCAATGACTTATCCTCTTCCATAAAGCACAGCCCAGACACCTTTGCCCAGTATTCAGTGCTCTCCATCATTTGTTTCCAGCCTCCCCAGAAAAGCTGATCTCTCACTGTTTCCCCCAGCAAGCTTCTTTTCTTGCCCAACAAACACGTATTAAACGTGTCACAGCCCCGCCTTCTGGAGTCTACATATTAAAAAAAAAAAAAAATTAAGTTTATTTATTTATTTTGAGAGAGAGAGAAAGTACAAATGAGGGAGGGCCAGAGAAAGAGGGAAAGAGAATCCCAAGCAGGCTCCACACTGACAGCAAGAAGCCGGGTATGTGGCTCCAACTCGCAAACCGTGAGATCATGACCTGAGCTGAGATCAGGAGCGGGACGCTTAACCCACTGAGCCACCCGGGTGCCCCTGGAGTCTACATATTTGATCATGCCCCCGGTCTCCACCTGGAACCAACATCAGGGATGCACGCCTTCTCCATGTTTCCAGTATTCATTCATTAAATAAATACTGTGCATTTAGCCAGGCATAAGGCTAGGGGTTAAGAATTCATTTATTCACTTGATAAATGTTTACCAAGATTTACAGGACAGAAACTGTCCTAGGTGCTGAAGTGGTATTGATGAATAAGATGGGCGGGACCACTCCCCTCATTATGCAAGCATGATCCGTTTCAGAGACAAACACATGTATGAGCAATTTGAACACAGCCCAGCACATAGTAATATGATGGGAGAGGTCCAGGGAGCTATGATAATGCCTGGGAAAGAAACCCCATTTGCACTTGAGCAGTCAAGAAAGGCTTCCCAGGGGAAATGTTTGTGAAGGTGAAACCTACAAGAATTAGCAGAGTAGGCAGGACAAAAGGGGAAAGAAAAGGCATCCTAAGCTGAGGGAAGACGCCACACAAGAATCCAGGGCTAGAGAGATCGTGGGACGCTTATGTGATATAGCCAATCCCGTACGGCTAAGTACAGAGGGGACAGAGAGGCTCATGATGTGCACAGGAAGTCAGTTTCCTTGGAATAATGCATCCAGACAGTGCCAGGTGCTAAACATTCAATTACAGTTTCCTGAGTTTAAAACTGTGTTTGGGTTTATGGCGTGTGATCTGAGAGGCAGTGATATCAGAAGGAAGGCCCGCGCGGCTAGTGGTGATGCAGCTCAAGTCAGCCTTACGTGCAGAGTCTGCAAACGTCCTCGCCTCACTGTGTGTCCGGTGAAAGAGGCCGACTGAGTTGGGACGATGGGCGGCTGGCATAGAGAAAGAACTTTGTTCATCTCTTCTCTTGTAGGTGGGGAGCGAAAGCTCACTGAAGACTGAAAGGCAGACGCTGTCATGTTCAGTTTCCATGGGGGTAGCAAAGACTGTTTCTATCCCCCCGCCCCATGTCCCTTAGCCCACGTGAGCTCACCTGCAGGTACAGGACAACTTTTTTTTCTTCATGGGGACAGCTTCCCACCCCAAGGATCTGCATCTCCATGGTTTTTAGCCTGTGGCTTTTAGCCTGAGAGCTTTTTCTTTAACCAAGTTGACTATCTTTAAAGCACATGGGGCAACCAAGACGTAGAGGAGGAGGAAGGTGGTCACATCTCCAGGGGAATTTCTTTTTTATTTTTTTAAGTTTATTTATTTAATTTGAGAGAGAGCACATGTGAGGGAGGGGCAGAGAGAGAGAGAGAGAGAGAGAGACAGAGAATCTCAAGCAGGCTCAGCACTGACAGTACCCCTGATGCAGGGCTCCAGCCCACAAACAGTGAGATCATGACCTGAGCTCAAATCAAGAGGCAGAGGCTCAACCAACCAAGCCCCCCGGGTGCGCCCCCCACACAGGGCATTTCTTAACCCACATAAGATGGGATTCGGTGGAATAGCATTCTGGTGCCATCAAAGTTCAGGCTCCGGATTCCAGGTTCTGTGTGTTGGCAACATTTGCTCATGGCAGTAGTCGACTTATTAATGCATCCATGTGGCTTCCTCCCTTCCCTCTCTGACTTTCCCATTTCCTCACTTTTGACTCCTGGGATCACTTTCTAAACAAGTCGCTGGCACCCAAATTCTCATCTAAGGATCTGTTTTTGCGGAAACTCAGACCAAGATACACAGCCCTGGATCCTGTCACAGGACCTACCACAGCCATCTTTGTGGAATTCACTTCCTTTTGCTTTTATCAACTGGTAGAAAAATCTTCACTGTCTGTAAGGATGATAAGACTAGCCCTGAGTACCATGCTGTGAAACTTCTCTTCCTCTCTCTCTCTCTCTCTCCCTCTGTGTGTGTGTGTGTGTGTGTGTGTGTGTGTGTGTAGGGTTGTGACGTAAAGTCCCTTTTTAAACTGCAGGTCATGGTCAAAAGCGTTTATTATAAAACTGCTACAGTGGATGACCACAGACATAAAGAACAACTGGAGACAGTGACAATTGCCTAAGAGGAGACATTAGAGGCCTGAACAATAACAGTGACAATGATGACAGAAAGGCAGCGATGGATTAGAGAAATAATTAGAACTTGGTTACCCCTTATCATGATGGCTTGAAGCCCCACCTCCCCCTCCAAAACAATATGATTGGCATGATGAGAATAATAATAATACAGTAAAAGTCATGCCAATGGCCTAATGAACCTGCTCGTTGTGCCTAGGAAATCAATTTCCTTGGAATAACTCATGCAAAGCAAAATATACAAAGAGTGCTAAGCGCCAAACATGCAATTACAGTTTCCTGAGTTTAAAATTGTGTTTGGGTATGTGGTGCACAATCTCTAAAATATAATTACTGAGGAACATAGTTTAATTTGTATCAGTCACAATTTACGGCTTGTCTATGTTTATAGAAATGATTACGGTTTGAAGCTTCTTGTGCCTTCCTTGATGCATAAAAAATGATTATCAAGCCTTTCAGAGGCAGCCGCCTTCCCTGAGAACTGGCGGCAACGGGCCCTTTAATCAGGAACAAGATCCTACAGAGCCAATGCATGCAAATATGCAGTCTCAGAACAACGGTTAACTTTTCATAATGAGTGTGTTGGAAAGAACTCACAGCGAGCCACGGCAGAAAGGGCCCACCGAACAGAATGCCTGTGATCAATGCTGACCGAGCACGGAATGCCGGATTCACTCTTGCATCGTGCCGCTACATCAAAACACAAGCCAGTTTCTGCCACCAAACTTATCATTTTAGCACTGTCAGTGTTTCAAACAGGCTCTCCTTGGATCCGACGCCAGCCTTTTTTCAAACAACCTGGTAGGACAAAAACTTAAAAGGCTTTCAGGTCGAAGAGACAGTCGGTGATTACCCATCAACACTGCCATTAACTCATCGTAGGACCTTAGGCAAATCGTTTAACCGCTCGGGGCTTCAGGTTGGCTCATCTCTGTAGTAAGAGGATCGAATAAAATGTCTTCAAAACACCCCACCAGCTCCCAAAGATGATGACTCCGTATGTAGAGAAGTATGATAAGTCTTTGAAAAGCCGTTCAGCTTAGGTGCGCACACACACATGCGCACAAACGCACACGCTCACGCACACCATTTTGGGGCTGTGAACTCTCACAGGATTTGTAGTTTCCTTTATGCATAAGAAAGGAAGAAGAAAAAGGACTGTAGACAATAAGTCTGCATGGCTTTGCATTTGATTTATCGTTCAGAAACAGTTCGGTTGTGGAAAATTGTCAGAAACTTTACCGGATGAAATCTGGTAGAAAAGAATGTGAATCTTGGATGGTCTGCATAGCATAGAGAGGGCCCCCTAAAAGCAATCTGTCTGGTCGACCAGCAGGCTCCACACCCTGTTCTTTGGTGGATAGTTAATGTTTTATTTTTCATAAGAATAAAGCAACTGGAGAGAGGCAGAGAGGAGAGTAACTGCTCTTAAAAGGATGCCCAGCTCCGAACATCATTATTATGAGACATTTAGATAGCACTTCACAGGTACAAAGTGCTCCCCAATCATCTCATTACTTTTGTATGAGCTACACGCTGTTGAATTTGTCATCCTATATCCCAAAGTGGGTCTGAAGGCAGCAAACACTTTCTTGCAGAATCATCATACAAGAAGCCACTTCTCTGTAAGCCCCTGAATGGGCAGTGATTATTCAGCCTGCCGGAGAAGTCTTGACATCAGAAGGGTGGTTTGGGGTGATAGGGTGGGAAATGTACTTTTAAACAGGTGACGCAGGAAGGTTGTTAGAAGGTGGCGTTTGAGCAAAGACTTGAGGGGAGAAGAATGAGGATACCTGGGGCCGTGCAGTCCAAGCAGCGGGAAGCCCTAAAGCAAAACCCCGAGATGGGTAACTGCCTGGTGAGTTTGAGAAACAGGTCAATGAGTCTGGAGCAGAGCAAGAGAAAAGAGAGAAAAGAGTAGGAAGAGAAGGTCAGAAAGGTGACAGGAAAGTCAGATTGCATAGTCTTGGGCATTCTAGAGGCTTTGACTTTTACTCCATGTAAGAAGGGAAGCCCTTGGAGGGTTTTAAACAGTGAGCGATGTTGGGGCGCCTGGGTGCCTCAGTCGGTTAAGCGTCTGACTCCCGCTCAGGTCACGATCTCATGGCTCCCACGAGTTCGAGCCCCATGTCGGGCTCTGTGCTGACAGCTCAGAGCCTGGAGCCTCCTTCAGATGCTGTGTCTTCCTCTCTCTCTGCCCCTAACCCACCTAATGGTCTCTCTCTCTCTCTCTCTCTCTCACTCTCTTTAAAAAAAAAAAAAAAAAGAACAAATGTTAAAAAAAAATTTAAACACTGAGTGATATGACCTTCAAAGAGCATGACGCTGGCAGTGCGGTATTGATAATATTCATAGGAAAACAGGCAGGAAAATAGGGAGGCAAGTCAAGACGCAGTGATAGCAGTCCTGGAACAGGATGTAGAGGCTCAGAACGAACAAAGCAGTGGAGGAGGTGAGGACTAGCTTCGGATATACATTCTGACGATAGAATCCAAAGGATCCCTAATGGTTGGAACATGGGATGTGAGAGAAAGAATCTAAGTGATCCCAGGATTACCAGTCTGAGCACCAGAAGAGTGCAATTGTGGCCAGCTGAGGTGGGGAAGAGTGTAAATCACAGAGGAGGTCAGGGGTCAGGTGTGGAACTGGTGAGTTTGAATCGGCCACTGGATACGCAAGCAACAGTTTCAAGTAGACAGTTGGGTGTACGAGTCTCGAATGTGGGGCTAGACTTAAGTTTTTTATCGCCATAAGCAATCCAGGTGGCATTTAAAGGGAATAAGCGTGGAAGGAAAAGAACCAAGCGCAAGACGGGAACCCTGAGGAAAGTCAAGAGACTGGGGAGGAGACCCTGGCAAAGGACCCTCGGGAAGAGCAGCCCCTGGAGGCAGAAGGAAAGGCAGGAGAGGGCCGCCTCAGAGACCACGTGAGGTAAGGATCTGGAAGGAGAGGAAGAGACAGAGTAGGTCAGATGCAGCTCAGAGGTCAAAGAACGCGCACTGAGAATTGATCACTGAACCGGATGTAGTGAGTACATCAGAGGAGAGCAACAATGGGGCAAAAGTGCTCCTAAGAGAGAAAGAGGAGAGGATTCAGACACATGGAGGAAGGGGTCTTTTCAAGTTATTTTACTGCAAAGGGAACAGCGTTGACAGCTGTTAGGGAGACGGGGTCAGGTAAATGTTTTGTTTAGACTTTTGTTGTTGTTGTTGTTGTTTTTAAGATAAGATAAATAGCAGCATGTTTGTGTGCTAATGGGAATGATGAAGACACAAGGAGATTTTAAGTCTGCACAGAAGAGAAGGGAGCATGACTGGAAAACCATCCTGGTCTCGGTGACAGGTGATGGGACAGTGGATGCACATGGAGGGCTTGGCTGTTGGTTCCATGCATGGCAACACCAGGAAGTCAGGGTTTCTGGAAGCAAAGGCTTCTGGGCAAGCAGATGTGGAGACTACCTCTGACAGATGTTCTTTTTTTTTTTTTTAATTTTTGTTTAATGTTTATTTATTTTTGAGAGAGAGACAGGATGCGAGTGGTTAGGGGCAAAGAGAGAGGGAGACACAGAATCTGAAACAGGCTCCAGGCTCTGAGCCCGACACGGGGCTCGAACCCACGAGCTGTAAGGTCATGACCTGAGCCGAAGTCCGACACTCAACCGACTGAGGCACACAGGTGCCCCAGATGTTCTTTATCATATCAGCCATTCACTCTTCACTCAGTTTCATACCCTTTGTCTGTTGTCCTTCCGCTGATTCGTCAAGGTACCTCACATAGGCTACTTTATTCGAGCCTGGAGTGTCCAATTATGTTTTGCGGTGGTTAGAAAAACACTAAAATCTGGCTGGACTTTTCTATCCATTCCAGTTTGACATAGAGACAAAGCAGACATAAGATCCATGAACACTGGTTATCTTTCCGTCTGTTCACATCTTCTCCAATGGACCTCGAGGGCTTTATGCGAAGTGAGATAAATCAGACACAGAAAGACAAGTACTCCATGGTATCACTTACATGGGGAATCCAAGAAAGCCAAACTCACAGAAGCAGGGAGTAGAGTGGTGGTTACCAGGGGCTGGGGGTGGGGAACTGAGACATAGCCTTTTAAGGGTGCAGATTTGCTTCTAGAAGATGAATAAGTTCTGGAGACCTAACCAACATAGGGATCGTAGACAACATAACTGTATTATGAACTTCAAAGTTACTGGGAGACTAGACCTTAATTGTTCTGCCCACACACACACACACACAAAAAAAAAAAACGATAATTATGTGACATGTTAGCAGTGTTAACCAAGGCATGGGAGTAATTATATTGCAATATATAAGTGTATCAAATCAATGTTGTACACCTTATGCTTACAAGATGTTTTATGTCAATTATATCACAAGAAAAATAGATGATAGATAGATGATAGATAGATAGATAGATAGATAGACTCTAGAATTGTGCAGACAGGAAATTTATTAAAAAAAAAAAAACAATTTTAGGGGCACCTGGGTGTTTCAGTCGGTTGAGCGTCCGACTTCAGCTCAGGTCATGATCTTGCAGTTCGTGAGTTCAAGCCCCACATCGGGCTCTGTGTTGACAGCTCAGAGCCTGGAGCCTGCTTCGGATTCTGTGCCTCCCTCTCTCTCTGCCACCCTGCCCCCACTCCCACCCCACTCACATTCTGTCTCCTCTCTCTCCCTCAAAAATAAATAAACATTAACAAAAAAAAAAAAAAAAGTAAGAAGAGAGTCACCATAGATATTTAGTGGAGAGAAACTCTGGAAGCTTTGATGTTCCCCTGCGGGTTCCTTCCCCAGGGTAGCAGCCTCAAGACAGCACAGGGAAAGCCACACTTTGGTAACAGGGGGCAGAAGTAACCCGCAGTGCAAATTCGAATTTTGTCAGAGGAGAGAAGCTCCAAGCCGTAGCTCCTGTCTTAGGAAGAAGGGAGAGCGCTGGAGCCGGGAGCATCAGCAGGTCAGGAGGTCAGGGAGCTTCTCACCTTCTCCGCCTCCTACTGGAAACTTCCAATAACAGTCTGTGACTCTGGATAAAATTCTACCCGCTCCTCAGAGGCGCAAGATTCCTCAGCTGGCTTCCTTCTTAGGCTCCCCCCCACCTCATTATCTTTGAATCCTGCGTTCATTTTGCGGGTTCTGTTTGCTCACATCAAGCTCTGAACACACGTTTTCTTTACTCGAGCCTACTTTAGCTTTCTGTTCTCTAACTTACTTTACTCTGGCTTCCTTTCTTGAGTAAGAATAGAGTGTATAATGTATACAACATACAAAATATGGGTTCATGTTATCAGTAAGGCTTACTATTAGTAGTTGAGTTGGGTGGGGGGAGTTAAAAGTTATGAGTGGATTTTCAATGGCACGGGGTGGGGTGGGGAGGTGAGTGCCATTACACCCCACATTATTCAAGGGTCAACTGTACTTTTTTTTTTTTTTTTGAATTTTTTAATGTTTACTTACTTTCGAGAGAAAGAGAGAGAGAGAGACAAAGGCATGAGCAGAGGACGGGCAGAGAGAGGGAGACACAGAATCCAAAGCAGGCTCCAGGCTCTGAGCCGTCAGGGCAGAGCCTGACGCGGGGCTCGAACTCACAACTGTGAGATCGTGACGTGAGCTGAAGTCAGACGCTTAACCGACTGAGCCACCCAGGCGCCCCAAGGGTCAACTGTACCTTAGAATCTTCTAACTTCACAATATTCCTAGGAAGCAAGTACCACTGTTATCTTCCTTTCATACGAGAATAATGGGACACGAGCGTGTTAAATAAATTGCCGAAGGTCATAGCTAGGAAGCGTAGAGCGTGGATTTTAATTCAGCAAATATCTCTGCTTCTGGGTCCTAACTCTAAACTACTGTGTTACAAGGTATAAGGGAATGTTCTGGGAACACAGACAAAACAAGGCCGGCTCTATAAGGAGCATCACAGACGTCACAGACGAGCCACCATTTGAGCCGGGGATTGGTAGAATTACAATCATACGAGCCAAAAAGGTTATGCACACAGTCAGCATCTGGAACCAGCAGTGTCTTCCCAGGGCTTCTCCCTCGTCAGAGCAATCGCACATCGACTCTCAGCCAGCATGCACCTTGCCCACTTATCTTTCTTTGCAAGCACTGATTAAGTTCCACTTTATCTACAAAGATGTTCCTGAGACTCTCTAATAAGAAACTCGTGACACATCTTGCCTGAATGATTCAGCCTTCTGGCGTCTCCTCCATCGTGTTATTATCTCTTGGATACTTTGGTTCGTCAGCCTTTATCAAATCCCTTTGGGTCAGGCACTACTTGTGGCTTGATGGAAAGAACGTTTGCTGTGAAGATCGATGTCCCGAGTTTGAATCTCAGCTCAGCCACTTGTCAGCTGCGTGTCCCTAAGGAACATATCCCGTCTACCCAAGCCCCAGCTTCTTTCCCTATATAACAGAGATGCTTATATTCAACTTATTAAACAAGAAAATCCTTAGGGTGCCTCATCCAGTATAGAACACAAAGTATTTAGTACATGTCATTTCCTTTCTCTTCAACAGCACTCAGAAAGTGCAGCAAATTTCTCCCAAAATGAGGAAAGATTTCTCAGACATTTATCACAATGATGCAGATGAGCTCAGCGTTGAGAGAAATGAATGACAAAATAAACTGCCGGAGGAGGGAAAAGGCAGGGAGAATCCAGTGTCTGCAATAATCTTTTCAGGTCCTCATTGTGAAGCATCACCTAGACACCGACGCTTCTAGCCGCCGACTTCTCCCACCTCTGCTCATGTGCTCACAGCACACCCCGAGGTGTTTACCAACAGGGAAAGAGAGCTACGGGTGGCTCAAAAAAATTTAAGAAACTGAGTTGATCTGGAGAGGAAACAGGTATTGCCAACACTTCTAAAAATTAGTGTGACCCAACAGAAGGAATGGTAAAGGCCAATCTAACCATTGGCAGAAAGGTTACTCTTGGCACTGATTTATTATTATATATTATATATTGTATATTAATCACTACATAGTATATATTATTTTTATACTTATTATTAATATATTTTAGCTTTAGTTTTACTTTTAGTTATATATTGTAAACATTTAAGAGAATTTTTAAAACAGATTTTGAGTCTTACCAGCTATTTAACCTTGGGCAAATTAATTCATTGTCGAGCCCCAGTTCTCTCATCTGTAAAAGTGAGGAAAATCCAGGGGTGTCTGGGTGGCTCAGTCGGCTAAGCGTCCGACTTCGGCTCAGGTCATGATCTCACGGTGCACGAGTTCGAGCCCCACGTTGAGCTCTGTGCTGACAACTCAGAGCCTGGAGCCTCCTTCTAATTCTGTGTGTGTGTCTCTCTCTCTGCCCCTCCCCCACTCACACTCTGTCTCTCTCTCTCTCTCAAAAGTAAACATTAAAAACATGTTTGTTTCTTTGTTTGTTTATTTGTTTTAAATGAGGAAAATCCAGCAGATGCCATCAATGAGCGCCCACCATCACCACTTCTCAGACTCTGCTTTTCACAAAGACCTAGAGACCATCCCCGGAGGTCCTGTCGGGGTGTTTTTCCTGGGCAAAGAGGTGCCAGGGCTCAAGGGCAGAGCAAGCCCTGAGCACCGCAGAATGGCTGGCCCAGAAAGCCTCCTGGCCCAGCAATGCCTGGAGGGTAGTAGATAAACCCATTCGCAATCATCCCTTGGTTGAGATAACTCTGAAGCAATTTACGCTGTGTCCCAGAATTCTCCAACTGCTAGTTGCCCACAAGGTTAACTTGCTTGACGATATACGGTTATTTACTGCCTTCCTTTCTTTGTCTTACTTCCCCTCTCCCCTACTCGCACTTCCCGGGATTACCTTTTGAATATACCATTCATCTTGGTTTAGGGTCAGCTTCTGGAGGAAATACAAACATGGCAGAGAATAGTAGTGTGTAATCCCTGTGTGATTGCTTATCAAATGCTTGGTACACTTCCTCCCCTATTTTATCCGGCAGGGTTCAATCAGAGAATCAGAAACAGTAGGGGAAATGTACACTAAGATGTTTAGTGCAAAGAATGGCTTATGTGATTGTGGAGGATGGCTAGGCAAGTCCAAAATCAGAACTGACCACCGGGAAGGGAAGAATGAGACTCTGGGGCAGGAGATAAAGATACTCAACACAGATGGAATTTCTTCTTCCTCAGGGAAACCTCAGCTCTGCTCTTAAGACATTCCGTCTGATGAGATGGGCCCACCCACCCAGACTCTCTAGGGAAAACCTCTCTTACTTCAAGTTAACTGATTCTGGACTTGAATCACATCTACCTTCATAACATCTGGATTAGTGTTCAATTGGGTAAGTGGGGATTAAAAACTACTTGACATGTTAAAAAAAAAAAAAAAACCACCCTGTGACACCCCTGATAAGAGCTCAAAAATGGCAGACTAGGAGTTATTAATTTATATCTAATGATGTAGATAAGACTGAATCATTGCATACCCTTTGAAAAAGAAAAATGATACAAGGAACAATACTCGTTCATGAGTCCTCCGTGAGAAGACCATCGTTGGCCATGCTTTATTATATGTGCAAATATGCCTCTGGTTTACTCCATCAAACTACAAGCATCCTTCCCTTGACGCTATACCCTGAGCAATTTCTTATCTCCTGTAATATTTTCAGATTTTATTTTCATTGCTCTAAAGTATTTTGTCATCTATAGGTATCACATTTTAAATTTTTTTTTTTAACGTTTATTTATTTTTGAGACAGAGAGAGACACAGCATGAACAGGGGAGGGGCAGAGAGAGAGGGAAACACAGAATCGGAAGCAGGCTCCAGGCTCCGAGCCATCAGCCCAGAGCCCGACGTGGGGCTCGAACCCACAGACCGCGAGATCGTGACCTGAGCCGAAGTCGGACGCTTAACCGACTGAGCCACCCAGGCACCCCAGTATCACATTTTATTAGTAGCATGTCCTTCTGGTGGACGTGTGGGTTCTTCCCACTTTTTCATTATTTCATGGAACTCCTTATATAAAAATTTGTGTAACATTGTTTTAGGGTATGTTCTTATTTAATAATGAATCTGTCCGTTTCTTACAATTGGTTATTTGGAAGAAATAAGATCTGACACCCTAAAACATCCCACATGCAGTGAATTAACCTGTTCCCTACGCACATAAAAGGATGTCAGTTGTGGAGTGGCTTTGGGAGAAAGTGAGGAGGAAGATTCCCAGTTGACAAAGGCTTGTTAGAAGAATTCCAGAATAAAATTAATTCTTGTAAAAGTCTATTGATGCTGGATTGCCTAGATCGTGCCCTTTCTTCCCAGAGTTTTGTTAATATAAATTTTAGAAGTAATTTTTGTTTTTAAATCTAAACTTTTAATTCTAAAAAAACAAAGAAGAAAATGGATCCATGGTTACTGGGCGTTAGAGATGGGGGAGAGTGTGGTTAAATAAAGGTCACACAAGGGAGTTTTTCAGATGATGGAACTATTCTGAATCCTGACTTTGGTGGTGGTTAAACAAATCTATAAATGTGTTAAAATCCATAGAACTGTACATCCAAATAAGCCAACTTTGCTGTACAAAGTTTTTTTTTTTTTTAAAAAAAGGGAAAATAGGATTTGTGGAATGATAAACGAAAGGAGAATAAAGCCGTGGAAGGGGTTTTATACAGAAAGATAAACGCACATGTTTTTCTGAAAGTTTAATGTTATAATTTGGAAGATGATGCATTTCATGTCTTCTATCTGACTCCTTAGATTTAAGGCCAATGGTGGTTTGTATCATCATTTATAACCAAATAGAAATTATGATCACTTTTTATAAAAGGGTTCTCTAAGCGAACAAACTGTCTCAGTAAAAAGATCAATCTTTTTTGCCTTGATTATTTTCAACTGAGTATTTATTTACATTTTCCATATTCATTTGCTAAACTTTTTCCATATTTATACTTGGATTAAATCTTTTAGCTAAATATTAAATCATACAGATATAGTCATCAAGAATCGCATAAGGAATTTCAGCATCACGGTAAAAAAAATGTAAAAACTCAGTAGAAATTGTAATGTTACTGTAATGCAACATATGATCTCTGCATTTTATTTCATTTTGTAAGTATGGTCATCACAGAAAGAAAGACCAACGGGCCTTGCTTTGGACCCAGGAGATCTAATCCCTTCACTGGCCCCAACCATCCTCTTGGGGGAACCCCAAGCGAGGCTCCACAAAACCACTGAGTCAATGTCAATGATCTTGAATAACTTTCTGAGAGCCACATTCACACAGTAGAATGTGGTCCTCACTTGTTAGCAAATAGTAGCTGCTAAGCCAATGGTTCTCTGTCCCATTCCCTGTATGCTTATCTCTCCATCATGAGCAAAAAAAAAAAAAAAAAAAAAAAAATCTTTGACATTGTTTCCAACCTCTGAGGGTTTGGGAATCTGTAAGATACTACAAGTAATGCTTATGGCTTTTAAGATTTACAATAAGTAGATAGCAGGGTCCCCTTCAAGCCACTCCATTTTAAGGTTCATGTCTCTGGTCTCTGTTCCCCCTCTCCACCTGGCACTAACTTCGAATTTTTACTTCATTTTACTTCATTTACTTGATTTTACTTCAACCCTTCAGGAACACGTTCTATGCAGATTTGTTTTGATGGGAGAAGAAAGACGAACACAAGAGCAAGATTTGCAGCTAGCTTTAAGGTGACCCTTTAAGTGGTAGAAGGACCCTCATGTCACTTGTCTCTGTCTCTGCCAGGGTCTTAGGCCCCGCCATCTTGAATTTGACCTAATAGGTCTCTCCCAACTCCCCTGCCGCGTAGATATAACTTCTCCAGGAGGGCTGTTTATCGCTGGTGCAATTCCTGTGGCCCAAGGCAAACCCAAGGCAGAAAACTAGCTCTGAGGGTTTCTACTGGGTTAGACCTAGAGGTGGGGACTCCATGGAATCCTAAGTATGTTCCAGCTGGTAGAATTAAGGACATCCCTGGCATAAAAGAGGCCAGCAAGACAGTAGCCCAAGACCCCAAGCAGAAGGAAAGTTGGTATTTTTAAAAACCCAGACCTTAAATACAATGAGACTCGATTTGCTCCTCTTTGGTGCTCCCTGATGAGATCATCAAGGTCCAGTGGAGACTTGGGAAGCTCACCAATAACTTCCCTCTTTCCCTCCTGAGTTTGAAAATGAGCATAAGAAAGACCCAAGAATCAGTCAGATTCTTCAGTCAGATGAAGATCCAAATAATCAGTTCTATTGCTTATTAAATCAGGGTCGAAGAACATGGACTCGGATCTAACACTGTCCCCGAATTGCACAAACGCAGGCACAAACAGCCACCTGTGCAGATGGGCCCTCCGGGCCTTCCTGTACGGTGTGACCGGGAGCTGACCAGAACACGTGTCCCAAAATGCAGAGGAGAGGAGCCCATGGCTGGCTCGGTCACTACAGCATGCAACACTTGATCCCGGGGTTGTAAGTTCAAGGCCCACCCTGGGTGCAGCGGTTGAATAAAAATAAAATCTAAATAAATAAACAAATCAACCAAATGCAGAGGAGCTTGCCAGTGATGCTTAGTTCCTGCCACCAAACTCAGCGATCAGAGAGGCAGGGTCTCCCATGGGGAGGAACGGGGGAGGGAGGGAAGGAAGCCTGGAGAGCAGCCTGAGCGGAGATCCCCACTATGGCTCCCACGGGGTGAACGAAATTCACATGCATCCTCCTCTTGCTTAACCAATCGGCTGAGCCAAGGCCTTTGCAGGCAAAAGACACGCAGAAGATGATGCTTGGTCCAAAAGAGAGCATCATCACCTCCGAGGGCAGCCTCGTGGTGCCAAGGGAGATGGAAAAGCCCTCGAGGAGAATATGGGAATGTTGAGAATTTAAGTGCCAGTATTGGAGATTCTGGGTCTTACTGTGACATTACGGTAAAAATGTGAGCGTGTGAAAAGCAGAAAGGTAGAAATCAACTCTTTATCCCACCACACCCCCCAGGAAGAAGGCTTTTGGTCCCTGTTGGCTTGATTAGCTCTGGTAGCGTGGGGGTAGCCCCAGGACCCCCCTGCGGTGCCTGCCACGATGGGGCCTATATTAGTAACGATGATGATAGCTCCCTTCTAGCAGTCCTGGGCAAACTTTTCTACCGAGGCATAAACGAGAACCAGCTGGTGGGGTATGAGTAAAGGTGTCAGAGGCTGAGAACTTAGCCTGAAAAAGTCTGCAGCGAGGGCGGCATTCTTTTGAAGTCCCCTATTTGTTGCGTCTTAAAAATTCATGGGATTTTAAGTCTCTCCCACCACACTCCCAATTTTTTCTTTGATATAAAAATGGGTGTAAATTACCTGCCATTAAATACAATGTATGCTTTCTGGAAGATATGGTATGTTTTACCCCCTGTTCCTGAATATACTGATCAGATTGCAGAGTAACCCCCGCACTTTATCCCATTGTGCCCTCCAGGGTTTGAGAAGCACCGTTTATATGCATATGCATTCGTCTATCCATCCAAAAAATATTTACTAAACACCATAATTATTTGTAAGACCTTCTCTGTCATAAGACACAGCCCAAGTCTTAAAGAATTATGACTTCTAATAGAAGAGTTTATAATTTCCATTTATAATAAAATAATAAATGTCAAGTGCTTGTTTCAGTAATTGGTATTTAGTAGGCATTTTTTAAAAAGTTATGCCCAGTAGTGGAATTACTGGATCAGGTGGTTGTTCTATTTTTAATTTTTTGAGGAACCACCTTGACATTTGCAACGGCATGGATGGAGTTAGAGTGTATTATGCTAAGTGAAATAAGTCAGAGAAAGACAATTACCAAATGATTTTGCTCATCTGTGGAATTTGAGAAACACAATGAACAAACAAACAAAAAAAAAGATAAATGAAACACCAGACTCTTAAATATAGAGAACAAACTGGTGGTTGCCAGAGGGGAAGTAGGAGGTGGTGAAATGGGTGAAGGGGGTTAAAAGTACACTCACTGTGGTGAGCCCTGCCTAATGTGGAGAATCGTGGAATCACTATATTGTACACCCGAACTAATATAACCCTGTATGTTAACCATAGTGAATTTTTTTAAAAAGTATTTTATATCATTACAATTGTTTTTATGACCCTAAGAGTATACTGGAAAAAAAGGCAAATAATAATGGCTGTCCGCTTAGAAAGGAAGGGAAATCTAGGGGCACCTGGGTGACTCAGTCAGATAAGTATCCAACTTGGGCTCAGGTGGTGATCTCACATTTCATGGGTTGGAATCCTGTGTCCAGCTCTGTGCTGACAGCTCAGAGCCTGGAGCCTGCTTCGGATTCTGTGTCTCCCTCTCTCTCTCTGCCCCCACCCTCCTCTGCTGGTGCTCTGTCTCTCTCTGTCTCTCAAAAATAAATAAAAATGTTTTAAAAAATTAAAAAAAAAAACAATGCAAGACAAACAACAACAAAAACATCGCTTGACCTCAAATAATAGTACATGTAGCTTGGTGTGTGGCCATGCATGGCCACAATAAGTTTTTGATATGTTAAATATCTTGAGAGCAGTAAGATCGTAAGCTCCTTAAAGCAGCTGACCAGACCAGACCAGCACCATCCAACAGAAACATAATGCAAGCCACCCATGTACTTTGAACTTTCTAGTAGCCACATTAAAGAGAAATACCAAGAAACAGGTGAATTTTTAAATTCTAGTACATTCAAAATATTGCCATTGTAACATATGAGAAGTGTAAAAATTATAAGTGAAATATTTTACATTCTTGGTCCTAAGTTTTCAACATCCAACATATACTGATACTCATAACACATCTCAGTCTGAGCTAGCTACATGCCAAGTACTCAATAGTCACGTGTAGTTAGTGGCTGCCATATTGGATAACACAGGGCTACTAGACTCAAGAACTTCAGGCAAAGGTCCAAGAATAGCTTTTATGGGGAGCTCATCAGCACAAACGTGTGAGTGAGTGAGTGCGCGTGTGCGTGTGCGTGTGTGTGTTTTCATCACGGGCATTGATAATAAAAAACATACTCGGTGGCATTCTTTCTGAACTTGTTGACCACTTCTTAAACAGCAGAAATTAAACACAATGTAGATTTTAGACAAAACCTGTGTTGTATTGACATAGTCTATTGTTTGCTTATTTTGGTGCTCCGTATTTAAAAATATTAAGACCGTGGTCTGACAACCCATGCAAAATATCAATGCCATAAAAAGAAAGTCATCTGACTAATAGAGACTTAATTATGTCCCAAGCATTAATTACTTCTGAACACAGAGAAGACCCGAGGATATTTAGAAAGCTTGTTTTTCGAAAGAAAATACTCACGGAGGTATTTTGCAACCCCCAGCCCCCGAGAGTTTTAACCTATCATTTGTGCCGTCACGTTAATGATGCTGTCACATTGCAAAGGAAATTCCAAGGAGTACAGTAGGTTTTGCATTGCACACCGCTCAGAACACAAGTTAGGGTAAAGCCGCATGCCTGCCTCAAGGGGACAGGAACACACCCCGGGGAACAATAACCATATCGTAGTAGCTTATGAAAATATGACTTGACTTGTTCATGATTCTTCTGTAACATGTTAATCGCTCAGTGTATTCCACGTGCGGTGCTAAATACATGATATTCATTCTGTCACCGGATACTAACACTACGCTTCCCAGGAGCACACATCTATTTCACAGACTCAGGAAACACCGAGACAGAGATGCTTCTGCAGTCGTGCAAAGACACACTTTCTCGGACTCCAGAACCAAGCTGTAAACAATGGCGAGACGCTACCTTGTTTGGTCAAATCTCGTCTTCTAGAGAAGCAAACCGAGACCGGAAAAAGAAGGCAATGGAGAGGGTCACAAAGCTAATTAGCGTCACAGCCACACCCAGAACCATCTTCTAACTCCAGGGCCATGTTGATTCAAGAAGGATGGTCTGAATTTACCTCCCCTCCCTCATCAAAGAAATGTTTTTTGGGGGGGAGCCTCTGGGGGGGCTCAGTTGGTTAAGCATCCACTCTTGGTTTCACCTCGGGTCATCATCTCACAGTTCATGAGTTGGAGCCCCATTCAAGCCTGCTTGGGATTCTCTCTCCCTCTCTCTCTGCCCCTCGCCCCCACTGTCTCTGTCTCTCTGTCTCAAAATAAATAAGCAAACTTAAAAAAATTTTTTATAAAGAAATTGTTTTTTTGTTTGTTTGTTTGTTTCTGTTTTTTTTCTTTTTTAATACATATAAGTTGTTCCGCAGCAATGAAGAAAATATTCTTGGAATCATCATTCACACTAAACCCCAATCTTCCAGTTACCTGGACAGAGTCTATGGTCTCTAAGAAACGGGCCCCAACAGAACGTTCTGAAGCCTTCATCCTGGCTGATTTCCCGCCCTCGTGCTCGTGGACCATCTGTTTCACTGCACATCCTTCAAAAGGCTGTTTTTATCCATCTCCTGGCCTACTCTCCGGTTGTCTTATCCCTCAACCAACCACTGCAGCAGCCCAGCCCCACCTCGTCCTCAGTGCATCTGGACTCAGAGCCCCGGCCTTTAATTCCATTTCTATCCTCTCTCTTTGCACATTAGGGGCTACGGGCAACTTCCGGGAACATCCGTTTCCTCACCGGTACGTGGAGATCAGAGCCCCAGCTTCCAGGGTTTGTCGTGCTGGATCGTGGTGTGGGTGCTCGACACGGATTTATTACCCTGACGAATGAATGAAGGTATGTATATTCGCCAATGTGTGAACTATGTACCACTTCATGCTAACCGTCGGCATATGTCTCCGTTTATTCCCTTTTGTGCCCCAACCTGAGTAATGCCCTTTACCCTCACTCACCAATCAAAAGGTCATCCATCCCTTAAGACTCAGGCGCTGTGGTCTGAATGTTTTGTGTTCCCCTGCCAATACTTCATGTGTTGAAATCCTCACCTCGAAAGGTGACTACAAGTGGGGATTTGAGAAGTGATTGGGTCATGGGCGTGGAGCCTCATAATGGAATTAGTGTCCTTATAAAAGAGACTCCCCAGAGTGCGCTAGTCCCTTCCCCATATGAGAAGTCCCAGAAGCAGGTTCTCACCAGACCCCCACCCATGCCGGCACCCTGATCTCAGACCTCCTGCCTCAAGAACGTGAGAAGTAAATATCTGTTGTTTACAAGGCGCCCAGTCTGCGTGATTTTGTTATGGCGACTCAAAGGGGACTACGGCATTAGGTAACTTCGTCCACTTTTCCAGCCAGTACGAAACAGCCTTCTTCATCCTCCTATTACGCATTCTGAAGCGGTCGCTTGGATAGGTAGCAGCCCTGTGAACGTGAGCCAAGTTCATCCGTCTCCGATGCCAGCTCGGGCGCTCAGCCCGCCCTGATGATTCCAGCCTGGTGAAGGCTGGCCTCCTACTGACAGACGGCTAAATAGGTGTGCAGTCTTGGGCAGGTTCTGAGGCCCAGATCCCCAACCATAGAGAGAGGTAATTCCTAGGTGGTGGAGGGTTCCAGGCCAGCTGAAGAAAAGGCAAACAGGAAACGGTTCGCTCCTCAACACTTTGTCATCGTTCCCCCGCTACACAGCCTGTTAATGCCCTATCACCTTCTTGAGGGCAAAGATCAGGTCTTACAACTCAGGGCACAATTGTATGCAAATACATTCAGATTGGCTGCCAATTTGTGGGGTTGGATGAATTTGCAGAATAGCACGTCCAGAAGGAGCATTTGGTTCTAACCTAGGCATGCTTTCAGCCCCCACGCGACAGTCATTTATTTTACATCCATTATGTCTGGACACTTTGTCATGAAAACATGAAGAAACGGAGTCCTTGATCTCAGAACATCCTGTGAAGCAGTGGAAAGCACCATGTGTACATTCTTTTGCTCGCAAGTGCCCAGCATCTTTACGAACGTGGACGTCACCGTGTGAACGTGGATAAATCCCTCCCTCCCTGAACCTTGGTCACCTAATCCGTAAAATGGATGAATAGTGCCTTCTTCACACAGTGGCTGAGAAGCTCAGGTAAACCGAGAGCAAGAGAGTATGGGTCAACTGCAAACATTGTATCACAGGTCAGCAAACTACAGCCCACAGGACAAATCTGACCAGCCACCTGTCTTCGTAAAGGAAATGTACGGGAACACGGCCAGGCCTGCCCTTCGCATTTTATCTATGGCTGCTTTAACACCCCCCCAGGTCAGCACCACCACGGGTGACTGTGAGAGAGCCCGTATGGCTGGCAAAGTCTAAAATGCTTGCCATCTGGCCCTCTACGGAAAAAGATCGCCAACCCCTACTTTACGTAAAGGTACTATTATAATTATGAAGATTGTCGTCATGACTGCTTCCAGAGGGACACTGCGATACAGCAACAAAAGCTCAGGGTTTGTAGACAACAGTCTTAGATTCCAATGCTGTCTCTACCACTTTAGGAGGTATATGGCTTCAGACATGGCTTACCCCTATCACAGTATACATCTTTGGTTCATTTCTATAGACTTGGCATCTGATTCTCACAATAACCCATGGTGAAGACACAAGTGTTTGGAGAACGCTGGTTTCTTTGCAGAACTTGGCAGAGTCTTCAGCGTCCAAGGAAACGCTGTGAATGTCTAAATGTGGGGCGGGGTGTATTCTGTCTCTGATCTAGTTGACTTTGGAATCGTTTTCAGTGAAGCCCCACGGAACGGGTGTAGGACAGGCTAATCTCGTGTAAAGGCTTTTCATTTACTGAGTTCTTGAGAGGGGGAGTGCGGTCCTGATATTGTTCCCACGCTCGCTAGTAAAAGACCAAAGACTAGAATCCAGACCTCTTGGTTCCTCGTTTTGTCTTATAATGCCTCTGATATGGATCCATTCCAGCAATGGTTAAGACCTGTCTCTCGAGTTGGAAGTGCTGACTTCCAAGTCCAGTCCACACTTTACTACTTTAATCGCTTTGGGTGAGACACGTGATCTCTCTGTGTGTGTTTCTTCCCCAGGACATGAGAAGGTTAGCAGCACCTACCATATGCTGGGTGCCAGAAGTAACTTTGTCAGTGTTTGCATGTAACCCAGGGCCCAGGATATAGTAGGTGCTTGATTGACATTGGCTGGGTTTCTTCATTGATTGACTCATTTACATAAAAAATATTCATTTAGGGGTCACCTGGGTGGCTCAGTCAGTTGAGCGGCCGACTTCGGCTCAGGTCATGGTCTCATAGCTTGTGAGTTCGAGCCCCGCGTCGGGCTCTGTGCTGAGAGCTCAGAGCCTGGAGCCTGCTTCGGATTCTGTGTCTCCCTCGCTCTCTGCCCTAGCCCACTCGTTTTCTGTCTCTGTCTCTCGCTCAAAAAAAATAAATAAATAAATATTAAAAAATATTTATTTACTGTCTAGTCTGTATCAGTAAGAGTAATAAAAAAATAATACTTTATAGTTGCAAAGATCCTTAAAGTGTGTCCCCAGGCTTCTCGTCTACCTGAACATCCTCATCTGTATTCCATGCCTCAGTTGTGTTTGATCTTGATTATCTGCACAGATTAAAATGCAGATTCTCCTAGATACTGTCTGCTGTCTCTCAGACCTGAGTTTATTTGTACGCTTTTCTTTGCATGAAGTGGCCCTCCCTGGCCATCAGCCAGAGAAGCCTCTACGCATGCGTCAATGTTCAAGTGTCACCTCTTCCATGAAGCATTCCCTGGTTGTCCCTGCCTTATGGATTCCTTTTTCTGTTGTCCTGAGCTTCCCCTGAAGCTTCTCAAAAGGAATAGCTTTCTCTTCTCCCACAGCCCACGTACTAACACAGGGCACACACGCAGGGTGCAGGTTCCCTTTTTCTCTTGCTGTTTCAAGAGACCATTCCTCCCGTCTGTCAACATCTCCGTCAGAGCCCCATCAAAATGCATGCCCTCAGATGCTATTACCCCCATCCCTCTTTGTGGCAGTCGTCAACCACGACCCAGTCACTTCTCTTCACTCCTGGAAGAAGTTGACACGTGGTCACCAGCTCTCTCTCCATCATCTCTCCTGATCACCGTTTTTGTTGATTTCAATACAACTGATGGCGGAATCAATGACTCGAGCCATGAGGATACTCGTCTGTTTTCACTTCCCCCCCGCCTCACCGTCTATTCTGTGTTGAACCCACTGCAGTGAGGATGTTATTCCCACCACTACGATGAAACTGCCATTGTCAGAGTGACTGGCAAACCCCCAGCCCGGCAGAACCAATGATCCCAACACAATCCTTACCGTAGAGTCTCAGGATAAAGTGGCAGGATTGATCACTCCATCCCTCCGGAAACATTTTCTTATTTGGTGCTTGGGAAATTGCCACCAGGAAATTGGGCTTTCTCCCATCTCCTGAGGAAGAACTCTGTTCTCATCAGATTCCCTTGCTGCCCACTCCTTCTCCACCACCCATAAATTTTGGTATATTCTGGGCTTGGCCTTTTCATTCTTCCCCTTTTTAACCACGCACTCTTCCTACGTAAGCAGCCCCATGATTTTCGATACCGTATACGTGCCCATAACTCTCACATTTATATCTTTAACCAGGACGGCTTCCAAGTTCCAGACTCATGCATCCAACTGCCCACCTGACAGTTAGTTGATCAGGTCAAAAACACTGATTGCTTTTTCTTATCCTTCGTGCCCCATCAATCAGTAAGTCTCTCCAGTTACTTCCAACATATCTTGTGCATCCGACCACTTCTCAACCACTCCAATCACTGCACGTCAGTTCAAGCCACCACCGTCCCTTCCAGATACCGCGGCAGCCTCCATTCTAGCTCCTCTCCTGTTTTCGTTTGAACATATAAGTCAAATCATGACACTCCCCCTTGAGAATTCCAATAAAGGCACTCAATCATGCTGCAAGCAAAATTTAGCCTCTCTTAATATGGACAGTGTCCTCCATGTTGGGGAAACTGCCGGTACCCGATTTCATCTCCTATCACATGGTCCACCCAGTCCGTCCCGATGGCTTGAATTATTGCTGTTCCTGTAATTCAGAAACACATCTGCCTCAGGACCTTTGCACTCACTGTGTCCTTGGCCTCCCTACTCACTACTTAGAAGTCTCTGATCCTTCGTTTCATCAGACATTCTCAAAGGTTTCCTCCTCAGAGGGGCCTTCTTTCCTTAAGACAAATGCACTGGCCCTCCTCGCTCTTATTAGGGCCTGTCCCCGTACCCTGTTTTCTTTTCCTTCAAATCATTTCTCTCCAAGTACGATTACATTATTTATCTACTTGATTATTTATTGCCTCTTCACTGTACTTAAATAAGTTCTATGAAAAACAGAGACTGTTTCATTTGAACTATGTTAACACCAACAACTAAATTAGCTCTTAGTGGGTGCTCAATATATATTTGTCAAGAAAAAAAATAATACTAGCCAACTGTGCACCAGCAACATTTACAGTGCAGATTGATAGCCATTACAACACTGTACTGGGCATGGCCATTTTTTTTTAATTTTACTATTATTATTATTTTGTATTTCGAGAGAGACTGAGTGCGAGTGGGGGAGGGGTAGAGAGAGAGAGGGAGACACAGAATCAGAAGCAGGCTCCAGGCTCTGTGCTATCAGCACAGAGCCAGATGTGGGGCTCGAACTCATGAGCTGTGAGATCATGATCTGAGCCAAAGTTGGACACTTAACTGAATGAGCCATCCAGGCATTTTTAATGGTCATGGTCACTTTTAATGTGTGTGTTCCTCATTTTAGGGCAAGCATGGGACTGTGACCTATTCATCCCCCATGCCTTTGGCAGGTTATGGAAGGAGTTAGGTAATCAGTACATATGCGATAAACGAAGTTACGTTTACTGATTGCTATGTTTTGTATGATTTTAGTCTCAGCAATCCAATAGGAGATTCGGGGACGTTATTATTATTTCCAGTTTGCAAGAGAAGAAAAATACCGAGGAAAGAGAAATGTGCCACTCGGAGCCATATAAAAGAGAGGGAATGGGACAGCGTGGAAAGTGCCAGATAAAGCTGCAGATATAGGTTCCAGCCGGATGGGGAAGCACTTTGAATACCATGCTTGGAAATTTGGATTTTATGGTGTAATATATTGCAAAACAGTTGCACATATTACCAGCATAATAATCATACTCGGTTTCTCAGACTCTGTAACAATTCTCGGTCCAAACTCTCCATTTATGACATCGCAACAATCCGCTCAGCTGAACGACTGGCACATCCCTCACCTCCGCGGTACTGGGGGGCTAGCCAAGTACTCCCCTCACTGAATTCCCACGAAACTCTCAGGGGCGTCCATCTGTGCGAGGTCTGAAAAATTAAATCCACCCAGAATATCCTCTTTCATGAACTTCTACTCAGCATTTACTGATTAATCCATCCAGCCATCCGTACCTCCACTCATCTGGTTATTCAGGTTTATTGGGCACCTATCCTCAGCCGGGGACTGTGCTAGAGGTTGTTTCCAAAATGGCTTTACCTAGAAAAATATATTAATAAACACTTGACTATTTCAGAGACATGGAAGTCTTTATTCGAGTCAGAGCCATCTCCTCTATGGCATTGTATAATTTATAAAGATGTTTTAAATATAACTCACTCACTATGTGCAACTTCTGAAGTGCTCGCTATGAGCTCAGCACCGGATATAGAAAAATGCATTCAGGGGCTCCTGGGTGGCTCAGTCGGTTAAGCGGCAGACTTCAGCTCAGGTCATGATCTCACAGTCCGTGGGTTCGAGCCCCGCGTCGGGCTCTGTGCTGAGAGCTCAGAGCCTGGAGCCTGCTTCAGATTCTCTGTCTCCCTCTCTCTCTCTGCCCCTTCCCCGCTCATGCTCTGTCTCTCTCTCAAAAATGAATAAATGTTTATAAAAAAAAAAAAAGTGAGCATCCCAAATCCACCAGGAGGAAGTTCTATTGCTTTTTATGACCTGACTGGAAGATACTTGTCATCAGTTCCTCCATAGTCACAGACTCATCAATATAAAAAACAAACAAACAAATAAACAGAACAAACCTGGATCCCACCTCTCATTGGGAGAGGAATCAGCAACACATTGTAAGGCTAGCACGTGGGCGCAAGAGCTTTATGAAGCCATGTTGGAAAGCGCAAGCTGTCACAGATACCATAGAAGAACACAGCATCAGTTTTCAGATATTCCTGCTAAAAATGTGTAATATGAAATCATGAGGCCATTGTAGGCAAATCAAACTTGAGGCACGTTGTAAAAAGCTGGCCCGCAGTATTCAAATACGTCAAGAGCATGACCTTCAGGAACCGATGAAGAATTATTCCAGCATGGAATAGGTTAAAGAGATATCATGACTAAAGGCAATGGGTGATTCTGAATTACACCTTTTCACCATAAAGGACCTTATTGGGACATTTGAAAAACTTTAATGGAATTTGAAGATTAGATGGTAACATTGTATTAGTTACTTTCCTGATTTTGACAAGATTGTTTTGGTTATGTGGAAGAATGTTCTTGTTTAGAGGAAATACATACTAGATGTCAAGATTGCTGAATAAAATAATCTCTTCTGTTTTTGATTAACCAAAGCAACAGCTAGATGCCCAAGGCCATTTCCCCTCAAACCATCAAGGCAATTAAGTCTACCTCTCTTCACACCAAATGGAACTGCGTACAAAATCTCCACTTTCCTTTGGACATGCAACAATCAAGGAGCAGGGGAAAATTAAATCAAAACCTTAGTGCATACGCTTTCTATCAGATTCTTTTGTTTTGTTTTGTTTTGTTTTGTTTTGTTTTGTTTTTTACTTGAAAGAAAACTAGTGGCTACCTCGTGTTCTTGTAAGAAAGAACAAAGCCTTTCTCCTAAATAATTCACACTTCGTATTGACTAAGATCACAGCAGGTCCTTTAGAGTAATCAATCCATAATGTGTCATAATAAGGATTTGCTGAAGGATACACACAGAGTCAGGAATTTTAAGCAATCTATTTGTGTGATTTTCTATTTAGAACTTCTGCTATTCAAGTCAAGATTCTCTTTAGACTTTTTCAACTCTTGAAAATCACCGTGTTATGATGGATAAATCTGGTTCTTAATTGTTCATTAAATTACTTGTTCTCATAAAGCCATGAAATCTAACAATCTTTAAAAAAGAAGAAAATATTATCAAGTATTAAAAACTGCTTAAAAAAGAGTAATAATAATTTTTAAAGTCTCCATATATATATATTTTTTTTTCCAGGTGTTGCCTGCATAAAACATCCTCTAAACGTGAAGTTTTCTACTATCCACATCATTCATTTAGATTGTTTTTTACTTACTGCTTCATCCATTCATCTCATCGCCCTCCTGCAGACTGTTTTGCTCAGACTTCTCTCTCAACACAAACCTTACCCCTGATTCAAACATGTCCTTCCCAAACTACCCCCACTCCCTTACAGTGATCTCTTCTTCCTCTAAACATTTGTGCCATTGAATGCGTCTCTCCCCGCTGACGCTTGTCAGGTATTATCAGTGTGGGGAGTCCTTTTCTCTCCATCTAGGGTTCTGCATATGGCTATATACATGAAAATTAAACCAAATTTAATTAAATTCAGTGGTCTGTCCCTCAATTACACTCACCACATTTCCCCCACTCAAGAGCCTGCGAGACTATAGTGCCTACTTTCTTGGACGGTGCACGCCAAGAATACTTCTGTCCTTGCAAAAATTTCTAATGGACGGCGCTGTTCCAGATTATGGACACCTCAAAGTCCTAGTTAAGATGTCTGTCTTGCAATTCCAGGTAGAGGTAAAGGTGTAAAGAAAGGACATTTTCATTCAGAGGACAAATTGGCACTTTTGAGAATCATCTGGTAATATTCAGTACACGTGAGAATATACATTCTTTGCCAATTCCACTTTTCCGTTTCCATGTGTAGAGTCTAGAAAAAAACTCACGCTCATATGCATTAAATGACACGCACCAAAAGTTCATAGCAACATTGCTTATATGAGCAGTAAGTTAGGAAATAAAATCTAAATGCCCATCAATGAGCAAACAAAATGAGGGATAATCATAGGAGAGACTACCACGCAGCACTTAGAATAAATGAAATGATTTCTATTTGTATCGAGCTACAAGATGCAAAAATATATAATAATCAGTAAAAAATAAAATGTTATTGAAGTGTAAACCCTTATAGTTGTTTTGTTTTTTTTTTTCTTTTTCTTTTTCTTTTTTGCAATGTAAGGGCCTGATTAAGCTTTGATTGTTTAGGCATCCACTTCCAGGACCCCTGTCTCCAATACATCCACTGCCAGCCACAGAACCAGATAAAGGGCCAGGCCTCCTTCCGCTCATTGAGGATACTTAGTTTTAGAGATCGTGGTTGACTGAGATAATGTAGACAACTGACCATTAATTTCAAATTAACCAATAAAGAATAAGTCCATGAAGCCCTAGGCTCCACCCTCAACCCCAATAAAAGCAGAACCCCGGGCCTACATGCTCTCTGTCTTGGGGTCAACCTGGCCCAATCATGTCTGGGAACAAATTAGATGGCAAGACTCCTTTCTTGGGGTGGATGTGTGTGGAGCTCAGAGGGCATGTGCTGGGAGCTTCCCTTCCTCCCACAGAAACTCTTTCTTCCAAGGAACTGAATGTGGATGTTCAATATGTAAACAATGCAGAAAGAGACTCAAGTAAGGACACAGATGATGTCACTGCACATCTTAATTGGTCTGCAATGACAATGCCAGATTTTATTGAGCCCATTGATCCTGGAAGACAATGAAATATAAGATATCACCCTCTCCTTTTGTATTTCAAGAGAAGGCTAACTGTAAACACACACACACACACACACACACACACACACACACTTTATTCTGTATTATTTAGACAAAACTCACATCTGCATCCTTTATTTACCAAAGACAAGGCCAGACACAGACTCTCTATATTTCCATTTTGCCTCATAACTGAAAAGCTAAGTCTAGTACAAGGCAAAGTTGAGATCCAAGATGGTGTACAAATTCACACGCTTTTCCTTCTGTAAACCTTCATTAAAGTGGGATGTTAGATATCTTAAAGGATTCTTAATCTAATGTTCCTAAAATCTGAGAAGACTAAAGAATTATCCTCTGTTTTTATGAAAATTTATTATCTTTGTGATCATGACTTTCTCTGGGAAAAGATACAGAGCTTGCATCAGATTTTCAGAAATGTTTATGGATCTTTGTAGAAGCTGGGGGACTTCCGGAATGGCAAATCAAGGAGCTTCCTTCCACCCCTTCCCCAGCAAAACAACAATTTTGCTGGTGAGAAGTATTTTAAAAACCCATTTAAGAGAAGAATCTGGGGAAGGGCGCCTGGGTGGCTCAACCAGTTAAGCATCTGACGTCAGCTCAGGTCATGATCTCGTGGTTTGATTTTAAGCCCCACTTTTGGCTCTGTGCTGACAGCTCCGAGCCTGGAGCCTGCTTCGGATTCTGTGTCTCCTTCTCTCTCTGCCCCTCCCACTCTCACGCTCTGTCTCTCTCTCTTCTCTTAAAAATAACTAAACATTAAAAATAATTTTTAAAAAAGAGAGAGAGAAGACTGGGGAGATGGCAGAGTAGGAAGCACCAGGAGTCTCCTTTCCCACCTCGACAGCAATGGCATCAGATAGAATCTGTCTGATGTAACTATTTTGGAACACTAAAGTCTACTAAAGGCCTGCAACCTTTAGGGGAAGGCTTGGATAGTAAATTGCACTTGATTTTGGTCAATTTCAGCTCTTAGCACCCCAGTGGCTACCCATATCCCACCCCAGCCCAGGGGCAGGCAGCCACAAATGCATTGTAAGAACAGCTTGCACACAACTTGTGATAGCCAGAGTGGGCAGTAAGGACTCTGTCCTCCAAATATTAAGTTCCTGATCACTCATTGCAGCCACTCACACTGAGAACAGAAGAACACGTGGTGGTTGTGGTTACGGCATCGCCCTCATTGTTGCAACCCCTTTCCTCTCTGGCTTAAGTGACTTCCAAGGGACTGGGAAGACTTCTGTTGTTTTTATTTCCTCCTCTCATTTTTCTCTTTTTCATGCTTTGGGAGCCAGACATTAAGGACTAGGAAATTCAAAAGCACCTGCATACAGGGGGAGAATTTAGAAAGCCATCATGCATGCCTGGGGAAAGGCTGAGGCTCATAGAAGACCCGAGAAGACCTTAAATTTATACCTCAGGCTGACCCTCTACACAAAGACAACATGCAACAATGAAAACTTAATTGGTTGATTGATTAATACCAAAACAAAACAAACAAAAGTAACTCCAGCAAACCCTGGGGAAGGGGAAGAATTTCATTTTCAGAGTCACATTATTTCATTCAAATATCTGGTTTTCAACAACAACAAAATCACAAGGCATATGGAAAAGCGGGAAAGTTTAGTCCATTCAAAGAAAAAAGAAAATCAATAGAAACTACCCCTAAAGAAAGAGCTGATGGTGCATTTATTAGACGAAGGCTTTAAAACAGCTTACGTAAAGATGCTCAAAGAACTAAAAGAGAATGTAGAGAAGATGTCAGGAGGCAACAGGGTCAGCAAATGTGAAGACAGGACAATGGAAATTATTCCATCTGAGGAACAGAAAGAAAAAAGACTGAAGGAAAGGGAACGGACTGACGGACTTGTGTGGTGTTTTCAAGTGGACCAAAGTCTGGGTCATAGAATTCCCAGGAGAAAAGAGAGAAAAGGGAAAAGGAGGGCGTTTGAAGAAATGGTTGAGAAGTTCCCAAATTCAATGAAAGATATGAATATAAATATCCAAGAAGCCCCCCCCAACTCCAAATGAGATAAAGACACCCACCGTGAAACACGTAATCAAATGTTTGAAAGCTAAGACAAAAAAATATTTCTGAAAGAGCAACAGAGAAGATTCTTAACAGCACTGATCACTAGGGAAATGCAAATCCAAACTACAATGAGATACCGCTTTGCATGCATTACGATGGCTACCATCAAAGACAAAGCCCAGAGCAAAAATTACATTTGGCAAGAATGTGAAGAAAATGGAAGCCACGTGAACCATTGGTGGGAATGTAAAAGGGTGGAAAACAGTGCAGCAATTCCTCCAAAAATTAAAAATAGAATTCCCATATTACCCAACAGTTTCACTCCTGGATGTATATCAAATAGAACTGAAAGTAAGGTATTGAAGAGATATTTTGTACACCCACAGCCATAGCAGAATTATTTATAACAGCTAAAATGGAAGTAATCCATGTGTCCGTCAGCAGATGAATGAATAAGGAGAATGTGGCATGTACATACAATGGGATACTTTCCAGCTTTAAATAGGAAGGAAGTTCTGATATATGCTATAACAGGATGAACCTGGAGGGCATTATGCTAAGTGAAATAAACCAATCACAAAATACTGTACGATTTCACGTACATGAGATAGTTAGAGTAGTCAAAATCATAGAGATAGAAAGTAGAAGGGTGGTCTCCAGGAACTGAGGGATGAAGAATGGGAAGATACGGTTTTATGGGTATAGAGATTCAGTTTTACCAGTAAGAGGAGCTCTGCATATGGATGGTAGGGATGTTAGAACAACTTTAAGAATAGGGGTGCCTGGGTGGCTCAGTCACTTGAACGTCTGACTCTGGCTCAGGTCATGATCTCACGGGTTCAAGCCCCGTGTCAGGCTTTGTGTTGACAGCTTAGAGCCTGGAGCCTGCTTCTGCTCCTGTGTCTCCCTCTCTCTGCCCCTCCCCTGTTCTCTCTCTCTCTCTCAAAAATAAATAAACATTTTAACAAATTTAAGAATGTATGCAGTACTCCTGATGGATACACTTAAAGATGATCAAAATGGCAAAATTTATGTGTATTTTACCATATTAAAAAAATTGGGGAAAAATCATTTAAAATCTCCGCAATTCTTCCTAAGGGCATACAACAAATGGGGGAGATATCCACCCAAGAAAATGTACTAAATCTTGTAAGAAAAGCAAGAGTCTCTGGCATTAGACAAATAAATAAAATCAGGAATAAAAGTGTGACGTTGCTAGTGATCTTAAAGAAATAAAACAGATCATAAGGTACTATAAAAATAGAGAGTGTCAACAAAATAGGTGACTTAGATGAAATAGAAAAGTCCTAGAAAGATAAAAATTACTGAAACTTACTCACGAAGAAACAGAAAATCTGAATGGACCATAAAAATAAAGAGATTGAATTCTTAATTTTATAAACTTTCTATTAAAGGAAAGCCCAGGCCTAGATGGAGTTACTTCATTTAACTTATACCAAACATTCAAATAAGACATAAAATCATCTCTTCACAAACTCTTCCATAAAATAAAAGGGAACACTTATCAACTCATTCTATGAGGGTAATATACTCTGATACCAAAGCAAACAAAGAAATATAACAAAGAAGACCAAATATCTTATGTATGTAAACACAAAGATTGTTAACAAAATACTAAGAGACCAAATCCAGCAACATATGTATATAAATATAATGAATGTGTGTATATATATGTGTATATATATATATATATATATACACACACATCATGAGCAAGTTGGATTTTTCCCAGGAGTACAACTTGGGTTCAACATCTGCAAATCAATTAATCTAATCCACCATATTAATAGAATAAAAGGCAAAAACTTACAATCATTTTAATAGGTGCAGAAATAACATTTGAGAAAACCCAATATTCGTTCATGGTATTGGGTATTTCAACAAACTAGAAATGGAAGGACTTTCCTCAATCCACTAAATGGTATCTAAGAAAAACCGCCAGGTAACATCATATGTAATAGTGACAGACTGAATATATTCCCCCTAAGGTCTGGAACAAGACGAGAACAAATGTCTGCTTTCATCAGTTCTATTCAGCTTTGTACTGGAGCTTATAGCCAGGGTAATTAGTCAGGAAGAATGTAATGTAAGGCAACCAAATTGGAAAAGAAAAACTGTCTATATTTGCAGATGACATAATCTTGTATGAGGAAAACCCTATGAAATCCACTAAAAACACCATTAGAGTTAATAAAGGAGGTCAGCAAACCTGAGGAATATAAGATCAATGAATATATTTCATATAAGTATATGTATATGTTTATATGTATGTATATATGTATATATAGATATATATGTTTATTTATTTATTTTGAGAGAGAGAGAGAAAGATTGAGCATGAGTGGGGGAGGGGCAGGGTGAGAGGGAGAGAGAGAGAACCCCAAGCGGGCTCTGTGCCGTCAGCACAGAGCAGGATGTAGGGCTTGATCTCAGAAACCGTGAAATGACCTGAGCCAAAATGAACAGTTGGATGCTCAACTAACTGAGCCACCCAGGCGTCCCTGTATTATATTTATACACATTAACAACAAACATCCCAAAAATAAAATTAAGAAAACTGAACTCACAATAACATCCATAAGAATCATTTGGTACAAATTTAACATTAGATGTAAGATTTATGTGCTGAAAAACTATAGAACATCATTGAAACAAATTTTAAAAACCTCGCATCAATGGAAAGCCATCCTATTATCACGGAATGGAGGACCCAATATTGTTAAAATGGCAATATTGTCAAATTGGTCTACATATTCAGTGAAATCCCTATCCAAAACCCAGCTGCCTTTTCTTTTTTGCAGAAATTGAGTAGTCTATCCCAAAATTTACATGAAATTGCAAGCTACCAAGAATAGCCAAAACAAACTTAAAGAGCAAAGTGGGAGGATTAACAACACTTTCTGATTTAAAAACTTAATACAAATCTGGGGCACCAGGGTGGCTCAGTAGGTTGAGCGACCGACTCTTGATTTTGGCTCAGGTCATGATCCCAGGCCCAGGACTGTGGGATGGGGCCCTGAGTCAGGCTATGTGCTGAGTGTGGAGGCTGCTTAAGATTTTCTCCCTTTCTCTCTCTCTCTCTCTCCCCCTTGCCTCACTTGTGTACTCTCTCTAAAATAAATAAATAAATACATTTTAAAAATTAGAAATAAAAAAATAATACAAATCTGATGTAATTCAGACAGTGTAGTGCAGGCAAAGGATAGACATAGAGGTCACAGAGTGGAATTGAGAGTCCAGAGAGAAATCTTTCCATTTTCACTCAATCGATTTTCAACAAGAGTGCAGAGAAAATTCAGTAGAGAATGTCTTTCAATAGATTGTTCCAGGGCATGTGCAAAAGAATTATCATTTAGAACTCCTACCTCGCCACATACACAAAAATTAACCCAAAATTTATTATAGGCCTAATTGGAAGAGCAACAGTTATAAAGTTATGAGAATAAAACATAAGTATAAATCTTCATGACCTTGAGTCAAGCTGTGGTTTCTTAGGTACTACACCAAAATCAAGAGCAACAAATGAACGAAAAGATAAATTGCATATCATCAAAAGTAAAAAACTTTTGTGATGCAAAGAACACCATCAAGATGTGAAAAGATGACCCACAGAGTGGAAGAAAATACTTACAACCATGTGTCTGATAATGAACTTTGAAGTAAGCTATATGAAGAGCTCTTACAACTCAATGATCAAAACACAAGTAAAATAAAAAAAAAAACTTTTAATGGAATAGATTTGAATAATTACTTTTCCAAAGAATATATGTGTGT
Source organism: Panthera uncia (assembly GCF_023721935.1). Lineage (NCBI taxonomy): Eukaryota > Metazoa > Chordata > Mammalia > Carnivora > Felidae > Panthera > Panthera uncia. The sequence continues at coordinate 7,791,191 of NC_064811.1, read as the reverse complement.
TCAACGACTACAGGAAAGTATTTTTATATCTTAAATTATTAAAGATGAAAGTCAAAACAAGAAAGCGATCCAAGTTCATACCAACTGGCTGACTACAGTCAAAAAGACATGTGGTATCTGTGTACCCCACTCTTCATAGCAGAGTTATTGATAATAGTCAAAAGGTAGAAATAACCCAATGTCCATCAATGGATGGATAAATAAAAGGTGACCCATTCTTTCAGTGACATATTCTTTGAAAATGAAAAGAGATAATGTATTAATGCATGCTACAACATGGATGAACCTTGAAAACATTATGCCGAGTGAAAGCATTCACAAAAGACCACTTATGGTATGATTCAATTTCTGTGAAATGTCCAAATCGATAAAGACAGAGAGTAGATGAGTGGTGCCCCTGGGGCTGGGGAGGAAGAAGGGGGAAATGACCGCCATCAGATGTGGGATCTGTTTGAGGTGGGACAAAGCCGTCCTAAAGTTACCTTCTGGTAATGTTTGCACAGCCCCGTGACTACACTAAAACACTTTGAATAACATACTCCGGGTGAATTGTGTGCCATGTAAATTATATTCTAATAAAGCTGTTTTTAAAAAGTTGTAGTGAGTGGCTGAGAAAGATCATAGATTGTAATGAAAAATGACAGATAAGCAGTCCACCTTCATTAAAAATAGATTAGTACAGTTTCATCATTAAGACTAAATTAACCAAACGCAACAGTTGGGAAATTTCTAACACCTTGACACTCCTTCATCCCTCAAGCTTGGTTTAACTCACATGCCACTCCTTCCATGAAATCTTCAGTGGCTTGTCCCTGAAGAAATATTTTCTTTTCCTCCTACATTGCCTCAGGCCCATCTTTTACAGGCTCAAAGCATGGCACCACAAGGCAGAGCTGTCTACCTGCCCAACTAGGTGAAATCAATCAGGCCATACGTAGTTCTCTCTCACTTACGTCCACAAAGAACATAGTTTCTCAGGAAATGGTTGTGCAAAAGCAGGCAGCCAGTGGTCGAAATTTGTGTCCAATCAGCTACATCTCTACAGAAGACATGCTTTGCATCATGTATGCAAATGTTTAGGAAGAAACATGCCAGGGGTGCCTGGGTGGCTCAGTTGGTGAAGCATCCGACTTGGGCTCAGGTCGTGATCTCACAGTGGGTGGGTTCGAGCCCCACATCGGGCTCTGTGCTGACAGCGCAGGGCCTGCTTTGGATTCTGTGTCTCCCTCTCTCTCTGCCCCTCCCCCACTCATGCTCTGCTTCTCTCTGTCTCAAAAATAAATAAACATAACACAATTTTAAAAACACATGCCAATATTGAAATATTGGGCATTCCCAGATAAAAATCCAGATTTCTAGACTCTTGAAAATTTGCAGAATATTGGGACCCTACTGCAGCATGGTAACCCTCAACTGAATAGTCACTGTTATCTCCATCTGTCATGATGGACCACCACTCCGGTCTACACATCCAGTCATTTAAACGTATTTGCATTTTCTCTTTGGTCTATGCATGCATGCATTTGATTATGTGGCTTCTGTGTTAACCTGTCAAGCAATATTCAGCTCTCGATGGAGAAGAGATCTTGTTTTATTTTATTAAATTGGCTCAGAACTAAGCCAGGCATTAGGATGACCCCAGAGTTCCAAGAAGGCCTATGATTAGGATAAGTGGATGAGTCATTAGAACATCCATACCTTCTATTATGTCCATATCAACGCTGTAAGGTGTACCTTCCACCAAAAGATTCGGTAAATAATTTATCTTATTTTTTCACATTAGGAAAACTCTCCTGAAGTGTTTCTTTTGTTTGCTTGTTTTAAAGCTTTCAGGGTTCTGCTGGGAAGTCCAGAAAATTTCCCCTCAGAGGATGCTGCCTCTGAGGCCATTCTCCATGATAAATTACTGTCATTGAAGCTGACTCATTCCCTTTCTGCCACTGCACATGTGACTTCTCTACCTTGAATGAAGACAAGTCGAAAAAGTGATTGCATTCAGTCCTAAGGCTTTAAGTGCTATGTGACAGCTCCCGTCACTGATGACTTCTGTCTGTGCATCTCCCACCTGGACCTCTGCCCCAAACTTTGGCCGTCCACTGGACATCTCACACCTGAGGTCTTGATAAGCCACCGCCACCCCCACAAACCCCTCGCCTAGCCTTTCCCATTTCAGCAATGGCAACTCCATTCTTCTCGCTGCTCAGGCAAGACCCCTGGGGCCACCTTGACTCCTCCCTTCACTCTTACTCCGCACATTTTGTTCATCAGCAAATCCATTGGCTTTACCTTCAAAATATATCCAGATCTACTTTATCTCCCACCTCCACTCCACCTCCTGGTCCAAGCCAGGAAGTGAAACACAAGAAGGGCCTCCCCAGTGGCTTCCCTGCTTCTCTCCCCACCCCTGCCCTCCATGTTCCTTTCAGTTCATTCCCCAAATAGCAACTGTTTGAAATATGTCGCATCTCACTCTTCCCTCCAACCGCAGGCCAACGACCCTAAAGTGGCCAAACTCTGTCCCCTCTCTGGTCTCTCCCCTGTGATATCCCCACCCTCCACTCTAGCCGCTGGCCTCTTTTCATGCCATAAAAACCATGGAATGCTCTTCACGGCTAGGAGGGTGTTCTGTGAAAGGGAAGACATATGCACGATGACCTCCCAAGGCCGAAAGAGCCAGAAGACCAAAAGAAAAGGCTGACAAGTGTGGCTTGACAAGAAATAGTTTATTAAGGGAACCTTAAAACAGAAGCATGGCCTGGCTCCTCAAGACAAGATCTCCACGACTCTACCTCCTGTCAGACCTGCTCTTACAGCCAGAGAGCCCGGGAGTATAGGCCGGGGGACTCCAAGAGGAGAGCGTTTGAAAATGAATGTGCCATAGTCATTATCTCTAGAGCGGGACGCTATGCCCCCACAGGGATACTTAAGGTGTGGCTAAACAAAAGGCAAGAATAGGGGTAAGGGTGCTTTGCTTCAGGTCACGGAGAGATCATCACAGAGGATTTGTCCAAGATGGCGTCAGTCGGCTTCACACAGATTCCCCTCTTCCTTCCCTTCTTGACTCAAGTTTCACTTTCCTGCTGAGACCTCCATGGGGGTCCTTTTTCAAGCTGCTCTTGCAGTACTTCTGATCCTCCTTACTTAATTAACTTTGTGGTTTAGCAGTTGTGACTATGTTCATATTTTGTAGTACATATGCACACAACATATGTATGTATACCTATATATACGTATATATGTCATTTTTCTTATATTTCGGAAATTATATACAAATATGTGTGTTTGACTTATATTTAACACATCATATAAGTTATAAATGAGTGTATTTTATGTATGTTACTTATTCATGCATTTTAGTAGACGCTTTCTTTGTTCCTCAGGCCCATTGTCTGTCCCGCCCTCCCAGAACACATAAGCACCGTGAAAGCAGAAGCTTAACGTTGATTGTGTTTCCTGCTGAATCCCCAAGGCTGAGAACAGGAACACCTGAGAAGGTGCTTAAGAAATCGAAAGAGTCACTTCCGTCCATGCTCCAGTGAGCAGAACCCAGTCACAGGGGCCCCAACCTCACCACAGGGAACTCTGGGAAATACAGAGGGGAGAAAGTGAGGTACCACAGTCTGACCACCCTTGCCACAGCCAGGAGGTGAGTATAAGCAGAGCTGGTCCGGCTTCTCACTCTGGCCCATGAGCCCATGGGGCACATTACACAGGCAAGACTATGCTGCAATGCCCTGTCTTGCGTTCTAGGTCATTCCTTCCAGTAACACCCATTTGTCTCCCTCCCGTGTTCAGTTATCCGGGAGGCTGTCCAAGGCCTGCGTTTGTCACCTCCGTTCCTCACCCGAGCTACCCTCCAGTCAGAGGGGCAGCACTGGTAACCACGGCCAGAGCAGACAGCCTTTCCTTCCTCTTCTGTGAGGGGAAAAAGTACATTTCCTTTTGTCAATAAAAGGACATTCATTTCTTATTAGACACCTGGCGGCTCCCCAAAGGCTCCCACACAAGAACCCTCTCTGCCTCGCTCTCTGTCCTCTGACCTCAGGACTTCCTCAAGCTTGCAGCTACCTGTGTCAACTTCCTGGCTGTAAAGTGACCAACTTGCCTGAGGCACCCTGAACGGGGAATTCGCCTGTGGGGTGGAGTACAGGTGTGGAGAGACCCAAGTCACTGAAAACTCTAAAGCCTTCCCATAGGAAGAGATGAAAGGGAAAGGGAACGCTCGCATGTTCTCTGGACACATTCATTACCTTGTCGTCTGTCTACAGATGAAGGAGCTGAGATCCCAGGAAGCAACGCTCCAGAGAAGGCAGAAGACGAGGCCCCAGGCTGGTGTGACTGTAGAGCCTGTGCCTTTCCTCTGACACCTGTCAACCTTGTTGGCTTTCTGACCAAAGGGAAAATGGCTAGCATTGACCCGGTACTCACTGTCCAGAACACCAAGCTCTTGGCCTGGAAGAACTGCATGGCATCCTCGCAAACTCCCCGGGGTGGTTCCTATCGTTTTACCAAGGGTGGCGGTGAGCCTCACCTTGCTGAACTTGCTGAAGTCACTTAACAAACATCATGCAGCTTGAAAAGTGCAGAGCAGGAATTCAAAACGCAGGCAGGCTGATCCCAGCACCCAGCCCCGCTCCCTCGGAATCCTTTGTGTGCAGTGCAACTAACACAACCCCCTTCTGAGTGAATAGACCAGTTCACTGTCAAAGGCATCATCTTAGACATCAAAGGAGCCATTTGTCTGGAGGAAAAAAAAAAACGAAAAGAAAAAAACCAATTATATCCTAAAATATGTATGTGCGCCCACATCTGTTTTTGCATTTAAGACTGCCAAATGAAATACAGCTCTCAATAAATGCACTGTGAGGGGCGTCTGGGTGGCTCAGTAGGTGAAGCATCCAACTCTTGATTTTGGCTCAGGTCATGATCTCACGGTTTGTGAGTTCAAGCCTCGCATCCGGCCACTTGGGATTCTCCCTCTCTTCCTCTCTGTTCTTCCCCCACTTGTTCTCTCTCTCTCTCTCTCTCTCTCTCTCTCAAAATAAATAAACTTAAAACAAAGATAACAATAAAAGTAAATGTGCTGTGAAAACAAGGGTCTGCTCGGGGGAAAGAATAAAAGTCAGAACAGCTGTGCATTGAGAAAGATTTCATCAGTTGTCACTAAGCCTGCCTTTGCCTCTGTCAATAGGCTCTGTCCATATGAATTCTTGGCTTTGGCAATTCAAGACTTCGTCTAGAATATCCTTTGTCATCTAGACAATGCATAGACTATATGCTCTGCTATACAGTCAGCTCTGTGAATAATGTCCCTATTCTTAAATTCTTGTTGATATTTAATCGAATTATGGAGGTTCTGCTTTTACCCATAATGATGATTCCCTTTCTTGGCCACCGAGAAGAGATTATCGGGGACCGTCCTAGGGAATACGCAGAGACAGACGCCTCCAAGGACGGTATCCTCCGTGGCCACATCTCCGGGCTGGCCAGAGGGAGGGGAAGTGCGTCTCTTCAAGTAAGTCTTGTCCGGAAGGCCCAAGACAAAATCCGGATAAAGAGAGAGACACACATAATGAGACAAATGAGAACAAAATAAGAATAAGTTTAAAAAACAATAATAAAAATTTCAAATTAAAACAATGAATATGAATTTGAATGTTTACAAAAATTTAAACGTTTTCATAGAACCAATTTTTGAGTACTGAACATCCCCCTTTGGCCCGGGGGGATGTGGGCCAAAGGTACCAATGGGAAATCAAGGAAAAGGTAAAAGGACAGGGAGAAGCTGGATGACTCAAACCAGGCCGTTAAGGACGGAAGCACCTTTGGGAACGACAGAAGAGGGGGAAGCATTCAGCATGGGAAGCCGAAGGGCTGAAAGGCACAGAGGGTACGTGAGGGGCCTACACAGTTTGTTTTGGGGGACGGACTGCCTGACACCTGGGAAAACTCAGCTGGCGCCATTTAGAGCAGAAGCCATCTTAGACGCCATTTTGTCTTCAGAGTGACAGAGCTTAGCGTGATCCTGGAGATCAGAGATGGGAAAGCCAGAGGGAAGCACCCAGCACTGAGAAGGGAATGTGAGGGAGACAGGTATGATCTGACCCTGTTCTCTTGGAATCTAAAACCCTGGCTATTGACCCCTGGACGGAGCAAAGCCCTTGACGACCTTGGCCTCTGAGGAGCCCCACCAGCCTCAGTTTGCGGAGACCAGCTTTCTCCCACCTTCCCTGCCCCTGCCACCTGAGAATCTGTTCCATGTGCAGCCAAGCTCCCTCCCCCTCCTGGCCTGAGACGGAAGAGGAACTTGTCTTCCTTCCCAAGGAGGATTCACGAGCCTTGTAGATAAGGGCTGGCATTAATCAGGTCTCCGGCTTGAACGAGCCTCTTTTCAACTTACAATTCCTAAGTTAATAATTACTGAAAAATGCAATGCCCTCTCCAACTTTATGATTAAGACGTGGCTCTGCTGAGAAGAAACATTACGGATTTAAAAAATTTTAAAATACGGCTTACCTTACTGACTTAAGAGTGCTTAGTGGTTGCGAACACTCCCCTGCAGGAAGATATCAGACTCTAAATTCCCATTGAGCCACGCACCTGCCAGGCGGCCCTGGCAAAGTAACTTCCTTTGTGATCCCAAGTTTTCTCCTCTGTAAAACCAGGAAATCATAGCTGTATCACAGACATGTGTCGCAGAGTAAAATCTATGATAAGCCATATAGGCAAAGTACTTAGCACGGTGTCGGCCGTATTAAGCTTTGAATAAATAAAAAGTCTCCGTATCCCAAGACCAGCTTTCAATATATCACCAAAAGGCACTTTGTTGTCATTATTGTTGTGAATGATAATGATGCTTGGTTTATGTGTTTTCTTTATTCCATTAGTGGAATAAAACCATATCCCAGGACAGGAAAAAAAATGATGACACGATCGTACACAGTGCTTAGTACCAGTCAGAGAGAGCCCACAGTGATGTCACAGCCTAAAGACCCAAACCCATGAAAGAAACATTAGCATCTTCCTCAAAAAGGGGAAGTCATTTAAATAAAACCATTTCTGAAGATGCGCATTTGTTTCTTGGAAGTGTGGAAGGTTCATTTACATAGCACTCTATATAAAGCACGATGTTTCCAAAGAGAATACAGTGCTAACTACTTTTGCTGTCACCTTTCATTTTTTTTTTTTTGGAAGTTTTATTTATTTACTTGGAGAGGGAGAGGGAGAGAGCATGCGTGGGGGAGGAACAGAAAGAGAGAGGGAGAGAGAGAATCCCAAGCAGGCTCTGCACTGTCAGCGCAGAGCCTAACATGGGGCTCGAACTCACGAACTGCGAGATCATGACCTGAGCCAAAATCAAGAGTCGAATGCTTAACCGACTCAGCTGCCCCGGCGCCCCTCTGTCCGATTTGCACAATAATTATATGGTCACACATCTTATGGCCTGTTCTTACAAATGAGTTGAGTCAGTGTGGATTATGTTCTAAAAGCGAAATGAAGCCCACGTTAACCTTCGGCCCCAACAGGAAGTCTTCAACTGCCACAGTGATCCAGCAGCAAATTTGGTTCTGAGCTTCCATGTGGTCAGGGAAAAAAAATATTACATGATCAGTTGTGTGATACTTAATTCTAGAAAGGAAAGTGATAGTGAGTCTTTTAGAAAAGCAGTTTTGTACGTGGGAATTCCTATAGCAGACAGGGAACAATTAAATGATAGTGAATTAGAGTAGCAGTTCTGAGGCATTATTAGTGAATTTGGGTATTCCGCTCCCCTCTGCTGCTGATTTTTGGCATGTATGAAAATATTTGGCCAAAAATGAACAAATCAGGAGACTATAGATGCTGGAGAGGATGTGGAGAAACGGGAACCCTCTTGCACTGTTGGTGGGAATGCAAATTGGTGCAGCCGCTCTGGAAAGCAGTGTGGAGGTTCCTCAGAAAATTAAAAATAGACCTACCCTATGACCCAGCAGTAGCACTGCTAGGAATTTACCCAAGGGATACAGGAGTACTGATGCCTAGGGGCACTCATACCCCAATGTTTATAGCAGCACTCTCAACAATAGCCAAATTGTGGAAAGAGCCTAAATGTCCATCAACTGATGAATGGATAAAGAAATTATGGTTTATATACACAATGGAATACTACATGGCAATGAGAAAGAATGAAATCTGGCCATTTGTAGCAACGTGGATGGAACTGGAGAGCGTTATACTAAGTGAAATGAGCCATACAGAGAAAGACAGCTACCATATGTTTTCACTCTTATGTGGATCCTGAGAAACTTAACAGAAACCCATGGGGGAAGGGAAGGAAAAAAAAAGAAAAAAAAAGAGGTTAGAGTGGGAGAGAGAACCAAAGCATAAGAGACTCTTAAAAACTGAGAACAGGGGCACCTGGGTAGCTCAGTCGGTTGAGCGTCCGACTTCAGCCCAGGTCATGATCTCGCAGTCTGTGGGTTCAAGCCCCGCATCGGGCTCTGTGCTGACAGCTCGGAGTCCGGAGCCTGTTTCGGATTCTGTGTCTCCCTCTCTCTCTGACCCTCCCCTGTTCATGCTCTGTCTCTCTCTGTCTCAAAAATAAATAAACATTAAAAATAAATAAATAAATAAATAAAACTGAGAACAAACTGAGGGTTGATGGGGGGTGGGAGGGAGGGGAGGGGAGGTGATGGGCATTGAAGAGGGCATCTTTTGGGATGAGCACTGGGTGTTGTATGGAAACTAATTTGACAATAAATTTCATATAATAAAAAAAAATTAAAATGGTGCCTAATATTAGGCACCTTTATCCTGTAATTAACCTACTCTCATTAAAAAAAAAAAAAGAAAGAAAAAAGAAAAAGAAAAAAAGAAAATATTTGGCCAATTGAAGGGACAAACCATGGAAATCTGCTTCTATGATGCTCCCTGGGGTTCAAACATATGTGGAAATATCAGGAGACTTGTTCCACGGCCTTATAAAGATAATATACAACACTATGTGTAAAATGAAGACGCAGCCTTAAAAATGTATATAGTACATACATTTTATGCACAAAATAAAGACACAGCCTAAAAACAAATGTATGTGGTACATACATGGTAAATACGACTTGATTCAAAGCGGGGTGGGGGGGAGGAGAAGGGAGCCCCAACAACAACAAAAAAACAAACAAACAAACAATAACAACAACAACAACCCAAAACCCAGTCTTCATCCCCAAGAGAACTGTGGAGGTCTCAATATCACATGCTGGGTATCTATCCCTTATTCTTAATCTATGCAGTCTCTGTCCAGTACATAATACCTGGATCCTTGGAAGACAGATATTATTATAGGTAAAATATAAAAAAAAAAAAAAAAAAGAATGGGACGCCTGGGTGGCTCAGTTGGCTGAGCATCCAACTTTGGCTCAGGTCATGATCTCGCGGTCTGTGAGTTCGAGCCACGCGTCGGGCTCTGTGCTGACAGCTCGGAGCCTGGAGCCTGCTTCAGATTCTGGGTCTCCCTCTCTCTCTGCCCCTCCCCTGCTCACGCTCTGTCTCTCCCTCTCTCTCAAAAATAAATAAACATAAAACAAAATATTAAAGAAAAAAAAGAACAACAACAACAAAAACAACTTTAACATCCATCAGTGGAATACAATGCAGCAATGAGAACAAGGGAACTAGGTTTATATGTACCAACACAGACCTCCAAACAACATCAGGTTGGAAACAAAAATCTAAGCGAATTACACAAAGATAAACATTGTATGATAATACTTGTAAAAATTTTTCAGACTTCGGCGTACGGTTTATGGGTACAAGGTATAAATATTTGCCCGGTAAATTATGTGGCAAATTCATACTAATAGCTGTCTCTTGGGAAGGAGGGGCTGATGTGGAATGAGGCTAAGCAGTTGATTTCAACTTTATGGTAGTATCATTTTATTTACAACAATGTGTGAAGGCAAGATTATAAAATGTTAATACCTGTTAATTACGGGTGGCAGGTGCCCAGAGGGTTGTTCAATTATTCTCTTTTTTCTTTTGCTTTTCCTTTTTGCTTTTCCAAAGAACAGAAGCAGAACTGTTTGATAAGTTCACACTGGGAACCCAGCACAAGTCCTCTGGGACCCTCGTTAGTCTACACACCCCCGCTCAGTGAGGCACTCCTCCACCCGCCACAGACAGCACAACTTTGACCATCCTCACTCAGGTTTGGAGCAGTCCCAGAGGGGGGTCTTCACTGCCCAGAGGAGCTCGAGGCACCCTGTGGAAGTAGGACTCTTCTGAGCCTTTGCCTGACTTGCCACTGAGAAACCCAGAAATATTTCAGGGGAGTTTCGGAGTAGCCCGGATGCCTGTTGGACTGCATCGTGGATCAAGAATTTTTCTGGAAGCTTCCTTTTGTAGGATACTGGGTAAGGATTGGCCCCACCCATGGGTGGGACCCTCGGCAAGTACTCAGTGAATTCTCTGAAGTGGTAATTATTAACGATATCTAGATTGCCCTGTTTCTGAACTCAAACCACCATGTGAAGGGACATATACGTGTTGACAAACTCAAATCATTAGGCTGTGATTCACTTTTCTGACGGAAATGGAGGCGTGCAGTGGGGGGTTCCCATTCTGGACACGTAGGTGTGCCATCTTCTCCCTGGAAAGTACTTCTGTCGCCATATTGTCAAATCTGTTAACCTGATCAACTTCTTCTCACTCTTCAAAGCTTATGTCGCCTCGAGGGAGCGCCACACTCTTCTATCCAGTCCCCAGGTTTTGTCAGAGGATGGATTACACCCAGTGAATGTCTCCTTCTTAGTATTTCTCTAAGATGCTTTTGTTCTCTTGGCAATAAATATGTGAGGGAAAAGAATTTTTTTTTTTTTATTTTTTGAAGAACAATGCATTTTTCCAAAATTATTTGACAGTCATACATGCCTCTACTGGCTTTATTGTATTAGCTTTGAATTTCATGTAGAGTTGAAGGAAACCACATCCCCCAATCTCTTGAGTGGATGTAGCTACAGAAAGCCTGGCCAGCTGACACTCTTGCCTAAGGGAACAATCCATCACCTCTATTGTCCGGTGGCCATGACTGATGTGCCAAGGGTGGGCTCATAACAAAAAGACAATCCATCCTTAGGTTGACCTCTGGTCTATGGCCAGATCTGACACTCATAGTACCTGATGTTTCTTTATGTCTCAATATGTACAACGGGTTAAGCTAAGTAAGCACTTGCCGTACATCCTCTGACGTATTCCTCACGACAATGGAAAGGGGGTAAGAACCATAATTACCCCTGTGTGACTATGAGAAAATGGAGATTCTGAGAATTTTGAAACTTGCTTAAGGCCACAGGGTTAATAAATGTTCAAGCTAGATTTTTATCTGAGGTCCAAGTGGCTTCAGAGCTGAATTTGTAGGGCCTGGTGTGAAAAAGATGAGTCTTGACGTGAAATTGTCTCACCAGTGTGGACTTTGACAACATGGAGAGGCCATAACCATTGGAATGGGGTCAGAAGCTGACCAAATGCCTTTAGGTAAAGCCATGTCCAGTGAGGCCACAGAAAATCAGAAGAGAGTAGTAAATATGAAAAAGCAAAGCAACTTTAGTGTTAGAAAGTTGAGAACCAGGAATGTGCACGGACAGGAACTGAGCTGACAAGAAACGAGCCTTAAGAGTATCCATGGGTTTCTCCAGCTGAGGATCCTGGTGTCATTTTGGACGAGGTCTCTCCCTGCACCAGCCAGCGTGAGGATGTATCTCTGACTTTATCTGAGATTTCTGTGGCTCTTACTATCCACATATATGCGCCATTAAAAAAAAATCACCTTAGGGGCACCTGGGTGGCTCGGTCGGTTAAGCGTCCGACTTCAGCTCAGGTCATGATCTCGCGGTTCGTGAGTTCAAGCCCCGCGTCGGGCTCTGAGCTGACAGCACAGAGACTGACCCAGGGCTCGAACCCGTGAACCGCGAGATCGTGACCCGAGCCGAAGTCGGACGCTTAACTGACTGAGCCACCCAAGCACCCCTCACTATCCTCCTTTTAAATCAAGGAAACTGAGTCTCAGAAAGAACAAGTCACTAGCACAAGTTCATAATTCAAATCTGATCACCACTGACCTTGAAACCTGTTTTTGTGGCTCTTGAAAATGCTTTCTAAGGAAAATGTAAACAATTGGATTTGGGGGCATCCGTGGCTGAGATAAATATGAGAGAGGATGTGAGATAGGTTATCAGAATACGTTCATCCCTTACTAATAAAGCAGCCTGGAAACCTATCCTGGAGAGACTCGGGGTCTCTATGGTGGATGGAAATTGGGTCCATCAAGAGTGAGCAGAGCAGGACGGCTGGACGGCTCAGTCGGGTAAGCCTCCAACTTCAACTCGGGCCATGATCTCACGGTTCGTGGGTTCGAGCCCCCCATCGGGCTCTGCGCTGACAGCTCAGAGCCTAGAGCCTGCTTCTTATTCTGTGTCTCCCTCTCTCTCTGCCCCTCCCATGCTAGTGCTCTCTCTCTCTTCCCATAATAAATAAATAAATATTTTTAAACAAGAAAGAAAAAGCGCACAGAGCACATGTGTGCACACCAATGTGTGTGTGTCTCTGTGGAAAAGCGAATACCTGGATGGGTCTGGATGTTTCCATGGCTGAATGCATGTGTGGCATATGTATGCACAGATGTGAGGGATGCGAGGTTTTTAAATCGATGAAAGAAACTTTGTGATGCGCAGAAAGAAAATGTATCGGGGGAAAAAAAAAGTTCCCCATCAGTTAGAGATCCGGGCTAAACCCATGTCCCTAAGGTTCTGTTTTTATGGAATACATCAGCTGTGCATTTGCCAAGATTTCAGCCTCGATTAGATGCAAGAATTGCTTATTTCACTGACCTTGAGCTTTCTAGGACTTTTAATCTTCGTGCTGAGATGTTCAGTTGTGAAGAACTAGAAAAATTTCCAGGGACCCTTGGTGAACATCTAACAACATGAAATACAGCAGCGTCACTCTCACTCACCAGGGCTCTGTGGCTCACAGAGTACTTTTATGTGTGTCATTTTATTTGACCCATGTAACAAATCTGTGAAGGAGGCACTTTAAAATGTAGAAACTGAGGCTTAGGGACATTACACAATATAGCCAAGGAGATACATTGACAGATATGGGGTAGAAACAGAAATCTCAACCAGGCCTTCTTTCTCCCAGGCCCACACTCTTGAAAACGGACCCCCCAAATGGTCTTTCCTTTTGCTTATTCCTTTCAAGTAAACTACCCTCTCCTCGTTATTTTTAATTAGTTTCTGCCCAAGTTTTATGTGTCTTTTGGTAACGTGCAATTCTCCGTTCTTCATGGTAAGGAAGTGTCTCTTACCTCTACTTTGACATCGTGGCCTGCACAGAATCTCCTTCTGGAGGCTTCTCGAGAGCTTTGCCTGGTTTCCGGAAGCCAGAGCATTGGTGCTCAAACCTCAGGAACATGCAGACTCCACCTGCAAGAAAAACATTCTCATGGACCCCCTAGAGCAGTCTGGATAATTTTGTTTTAATGTAACTTAAACACGCACACATATAAACTCATTATAGCTGCCTTATGCTTATAGTTGTTATATTAGTATAAACCCCCAAAATATGTGGTCCCAACAAGACTATGGAATCATTATCACCCAAGTGATCAGCATCAGATCCACATGTAGCAGATATCATTTGGTTGAAACTAAGAGTGCCTTTGAAATGTGACTGTAGCAATGCCTGCTTTGGCTAAGTGTGTGTGTGTGTGTGTGTGTGTGTGTGTGTGTGTGCTGTCTTTCTCAATTTGGTGTCACTTTATAATTCGATTTCTCCAACATTTGTTTCTATTCAACTCATTATGAGTTATGATGCCATTCAGTTTTTATTTGAAATAAATTCATCGCCTTCGTGTTAAATTCTGCTTTGGTTCCTTTCCCACGATTTACGTAATACTAACTGATGACATGAGAGAAAATAAATGAATAAACCACAACCATAAGGAAGGAAATTGCTTGGACTGTGTAGAGCTGTGTTAATCTTACGAGCGATCTCGAGGGGACTGAAATTAATTTTGAAAATTATTTTCAAACTCATCACAAAAGTATTGGAGGTCAGGTACAGCCATCTACCGGGAGAGTAGGCAAAGAAGGGCTTCCCGGGAACTCTTAGACCTCCCAGTTAGGCCAGAGACCGGACACTGGTAAGGGTTTTGTTGTGTATTGTTTTGCTTTTTGTTTTGTTTTGTTTTGTTTTGTTTTGTTGTTTTCCAAAGAAAAGAGCTAATGCAACCACCCTCCCAGGCCTCCATGATCTTCCAGAGGCCACTGAGGTCCAGGCATGGCCGGGGAAGGCAGCTTAGCCCCCTGGGCCCTGGTCTCAGCAGAAGGAAGCAATGTTGAAGGGGGAAGATCCAGAGGAAGGAGTATGACCTGGGTAGGATTGCTGGACAGAGGGGCTGGGACGTGGGCCCCTCAGATCTGCCGAGAGGAAAATACAGTCTTTGAAGGGGCACGGCTTGAGTCCCATTCTAGTTGGCCCCGCTCTCCAGAGGAGCAATCCAGATAAACAAGGGCTCGGCTTCCAGAAAGATAGAGAGGAGCCTCGGGAACATCCACTCCTTTACAAAGCAGTGAGAACACTGGCAAAAAGTGCTGAAAGCTACCACCTTTTCAGAACGTGGGCTTTTAACAATCGAAGGGGGTTTTATTCAGGAGAAATGGTTGAATCTAGTAAGAACGGGGAGCCTGGGGCACTTTGAGTTGCCCTCATACCATCACCCTCTCCCCAGTTCTGCAAGTCAGCAGCCTTGCAACACAGTAGCTGTGAAAACTGGCAGCCTATGAGGCGGGGGTGGCGGGGGGGGGAAGGCATGCTTGGACGCCCCAAAGGCTCCTCCCTGGAGAACTAGCACAATTCGATGTGTCTGGAAACTCACAGAAAAGCCTGATTCTCAGAGCTTGTCTTTATTTGACCTGACTCGAAGCTTGCTCTGTGCCGGCAGCCCTGCCCACGAGGAATTTGGCAAAAACCATCCGCCACAGTCACCGGACATCACAGCTGCCCCCAGTGGCGTTAGCAGTTGGTGCTAATAAGAGTCTGATCAAACTACTTAAAATCTCATGGCTTAAAGCAAACACACATTTATGGTCTTGCGGTTCTGGAGGCTGAAAGTCTGACCTCAGTCTCCTGGCCCCAAATCCAGGTGTGGCATTCCTTCTGGGGGCTCCAAGGGTGAATCTTTTTCTTGCTTTTTCCTGTTTCTCAAGGACCACCCTGCTTGACTTGTGGCTCCTTCCTTCCAGTGCGGCATCCCTGAATCTCCGTGACCATTTTCCCATAGTCATATCTCCCTGAGACACTCTGCCTTGCCTCCCTCTTCCACATATAAGGACCCTTACAATTTCGTTGGTCCCTCCTCAATAATTCAGAATAATCTTCCTGTCTTAAACTCAGTTAGTTAGCAAACTTAATTTCCATTTGCCATATAACATAACTTATCTCTGGTTCCAAGAACTAGGATGCGGACCTCTTTGTGGGGACATTATTCATATCACCACACCATGTGATCCCACAATTCCACTCCTAGCTATATCTAAGATCATTGGAAACATATGTCTATAAAAAGTATGTGTATAGGAATGTTCATAGAGGTCTTACTCATAGTGAAACAGTAGAAATCACTCAAAGGTCCACTGACTAATGAATAGATCAATAAAGGCAGTATCTGCATACTGTAGAATATTATTGAGCTCAAAAAAGGAATAAAGCTTTCTTTTTTTTTTTTTTTTTTGTATTGAATTAGAAATACCCTACGGTGTTATATTAGTTTCACGCGTGCAACACAATGGTTCCAGAATTCTATCCATTACTCAAGGCTCACCATGATAAATGTAGTCACCAAACGTTATTACAATATTATTGTTACTATTTTATGTTTAGACAGAGAGGGCAGAAGTGTGGGAGAGGAGTGGAGAGAGAGAATGAGAATGTTAAGCAGACTCCATGCTCGGCACAGAAACCAACATGGCGCTCAGCCCCACGTGAGATCACGAGCTGAGCTGTAATCAAGAGTCAGTGGCTCAACCGACTGAGCCACCCAGGCACCCTGTTATCACAGTATTACTGACTCTATTCCCTGTGCTGTTCCCTTGATCCCTCTGACTCATTTATTTTATAACTGAGAGTTTGTACCTCTCACCCCCCTCACTTACTTGCCCATCCTTTCCACCACCGTCCCCTCTGGCAACTACTAGTTTGCTCTCTGTATTTAAGAGTCTGTTCCTTTGTCTGTTGGCTCATGTTTTGTTGTTTAGATTCCACAGGAAGAAAAGAGAAAGGGAATGAAGTATAATACGTGGTATAAACTAGATGAACCTTGAAAACATTATGCCAATAAAAGAAGCCTGATGCCAAAGGCCACTTGACTCCATTTACACGGAGTATCAGAAAAGGCAAATTCATAGAGACTGAAAGGAGATGAGTGGTTGCCAGGGAATGAGGGGAAGGAGGAAATAAGTGACTTCCCCAAGAGTGTGGGGTTCTTAAAAGGATGATTCAAATATTACGGAATCAGTAATGATCAGTGCACAACTTTAAGAATATATTAAAAATCATGTAGCTGTATCCTCTAAAAAGGTATGCCTCATGGTATGTGATTTACATCTCAACAAAAACGTAACAACAATTAAGATAAAAAAAAATCCAGACGCCGATTTGGAACCAAAACCCAAATTAGTAGTGAAGAGAGTGACTTTCTGTGTGGACTTGAGAATTGGGTTTTCTCAAAGCATTTCCCCCTCAGGAGTCTATTCTAGAAACTCAGTATGGGAAAGGTGGCCACATGGACCCTCCCTCCTGGGCATCGTCTCATTTCTCTGCCAAACTGAGCACTGTGACCCTTACTTTGCAGGAAGAATGGTCAGGCAGTTTCCCCATAGTTACGCGACCAGCCAGCAGTGACAGGGGTTCGAGCCCGGACTTGTCTGGCTCCAAAGACTTACCCCACCTTGTAAGTGGACTTGGGGAGATTGTCAGTGGACTTACAAGTGGGGAGAATCCACCTTGTAAGCGGACTTGTCTTACTCCACCAGAGTAAGCGACCTCTGAGTGTGTGCAAGCATCACGTCTCACCAGGATCCCCCACCAAAACAACAACAGCAACAACATGAGACGCTCGAGTCACTAAAAGACCGCCCCTCTCAGCCACAAGTCGCTGGCGATATGACCGTAATACACATGAGTGAAAAATGAAGATTAATCACGAGAAACTCCACTCGGAGTTTAGTCTACAGTCTTGCATTTGCTTCATGCTTCCATAATTATTATTCTAACTGAAGAGGGTTTCTGAGGGCTCTCAGAGGCCAAGTCAGCACGACACAATGCTCTTGATAACTTTTTCAACATTTCCCTTTATTATCAATTAATATTTATGAGTGTCTAGAAGTTCACATCCCGGTATTTGAGAAATGCTTTATGAAGTGGCTTGCGTAGAAGGCACTGAACGTGTGCGCATGCATACAACTCTTACATCTGAGGTTAATTTCTGAATTTATTTCATTCACATTTCATTAACCCACTGGCAGAATGTTATACAGGTGTGACCTCGGTCCTCAAACCCAAGCGTTGAGATATTAATATTCATTTATTATGTGAGTAGGTCACCTAGGCGAAAGATTCTGTGTCGTTAGGCTGTAGGAGTGACAGGCAATAAGTGAATAAAATGCAGTCTTCCAAGAAAATCCAGAAAAGCTTAAAGTCTTTCCCACCACCAGTAAGAGTGACTAACCCATCATAGGCAAACACAGGTTATCAAACCTTTTGACACGCTTTTGGAACATGGACATTCTATAATGATCCTACTCCAAAAGTTAACTCCCATGGTGTGACAGATCATTAACACTGCCTTGATTGTGTGCTCACCATTCTCAACAATATGGTCAAAGCGAATCAGCCCCCTTAATCTAATAGCCAGAGTCTAGGCCCCCAATGGACTTTTGAGATGATTTCTTCCAAGCATTAGGGACCATCGCTATCATGCAAATCTAACATCCTAATCGAGTAGCTGAGGTCCAGAAAGGTTTGCCCGTGTGTCTGAAGCCCTGTGGCTCAGTAAAGTGTAGAGTAAAGCTCAGTAAAGCCCAGTAAAGTTTAGAATCTGTCTATAAATGTATTTCCCAAGCATTATTGAACATCAGCTGTATGCTAGAAGCTGGGATGGTTGACCGGGTTCCAAGATCCTTACAGTAACCTGGGGAGACAGCAGGTGAATCAATATCCACGGATCAACACTACACAGACACTGTATCAAACTGCCTGTGTGCAAATCTCCCCAAGTCCACTTACCAGATACGGTACCTGAGTTCCGCGGTCCAAAAAAACGGGGACGGACGTTGCACCTACAGCTTAAAATTGTCGAATTAATTGACATAATGGCTGTGAAATTTTTAGAGTCATTCCCAGGAGAGTGTAAGCAACTGACATATCTCAGCTAGCATCAATATCAATACCATCATCGTCCTCGTCGTCATCATGTACCACGATAAAGTTAAAGACAAGGTTCTACACCAGTATTCACATAAGAAATCCATCATGCAGCCTGGGAAGCAGAGCTAGAGTTGGAGGAACAGAACGAGGAAGATATAGCAAGCCAAATAATATATCAGGTCCTCATCCCTGGAATCTGTAAGTGTTGCTTTATGGAGAAAGCAAGACTTTGCAGATATGATTGACTTAGGAACTTTAGATGGAGAATTTATTCTATATTATCCAGGTATGCCTTAAATGTGATCACAAGTATCTGTATAAGAGAGGGGCAGAGGGAGATTTGACAGAGAAACACACAGAGGAGAAGGCAGTGTGGGGATAGAATGATATTTGAAGATGTTGGCCTTTGAATTGCTTTTTAATGTTTTATTTATTTTTAAGAGACCATGAGCGGGGGGCTTGGGGTACAGACAGAGGGGAACAGAGAATCCTAAGCGGGCTCTGTGCTTAGGACAACAGCAAGCCCAACGCCAGGCTTGAACTCACGAACCAGGAGATGATGACTTGAGCTGAAATTGAATGCTCGACTGACTGAGCCACCCAGGCTCCCGGAAGATGTTGGCTTTCAAAAGTAGGGTGATGTGTCAAAAGGCAAGGAATGTTGGAAGTCACCAGAAGCTGGAAGAGACAAAGAACAGATTCTCCTCTAAAGCCTCTAGAGGGAGTGGTCCTCTGGACACCCTGACAGCCTCAGTGACGCTGATGTCACACATCTGGCCTCCAGAGCTGCATTAGAATAAAAGATTCAAGCCACCAAATTTGTGATATTTGTTACAACAGTCACAGGAAACTAACACAGGAGACTTCCTGGAAGAGGGGATTTTTGAGGTCCCCACCACAGGATGGTAAAAATTAGCTGGGCAAATGGGAGAGGAAAGGTTTGGAGCATAAAAGAAAATCTCTGAGGAAACTCAGCTCATAACTTTATAAGCTGGAGTGAGGATTATCTCTAGAAGAGTTGCTGAAGATTTGAGGCTTGATGGGAAGTAGAAGAAAGATTATCAAAACTCCAAAGGGGCACCTGGCTGGTTCATTCGGTTAAGTGTCTGACTCTTGATCTTGGCTCAGATCATGATCTCATGGTTCGTGAGTTCGAACCCCACGTCGGGCTCTGTGCTGACAGTGTGGAGCCTCCTTGAGATTCTCTCTCTCCCAAAATAAATAAATAAACTTTAAAAGTACCCTCAAGAGCTTACCATGAATTTAGTTTATTCTAAAAATACGGTGTTTGAATGTGCTCATTTAACAAAGGATAAGGGATTCCAAGCCCAGTCCTTTTTGGAGAAGTAAGAAGAACCCAGTGTTTCTCCTTAAAAATGGAGGAAAGGGCCCCTGGGCTCACCATGGAGTGTGGGGAGGGATGGACAGAACTACCACAGGTAATTGTGTGCCTCACCCAAGTTCCCTTCGTAGGAAATGAGAACTATTGGAAACTCAGCAATAACAACTATAGAAATAACACAATATCCTAGAAATAGCTTCTTTCAGAGTCAAGTCCAAGAACAACATTTATCTTGGTGATGCCAAGTTAATAAGAAAAGCTTTTTGGTGCCCCGGTGAAAGGGGAGGAAGCCCATCAGTCAAGCACAACCAAAATCTCTCTTATTATTTAGGGGAAATGGATTGATACTTGCCCCAGGGGTCTATTTTAAACTCCAAATGAAACATTATATGTGCCCTTTCTGAGTTCTTTTTATTTACTTATTTATTTTTTAATTCCAGTTTGATTAAAAAGAATGATATTAATAACATTAGAAAAAGTCCAAGGGATATCGTTTATGCTGTTTATTTATTTTTTTTTTAAACGTTTTTTATTTATTTTTGGGACAGAGAGAGACAGAGCATGAACGGGGGAGGGGCAGAGAGAGAGGGAGACACAGAATCGGAAACAGGCTCCAGGCTCCGAGCCATCAGCCCAGAGCCTGACGCGGGGCTCGAACTCACGGACCGCGAGATCGTGACCTGGCTGAAGTCGGACGCTTAACCGACTGCGCCACCCAGGCGCCCCTCGTTTATGCTGTTTATAATTTTACAGTGCTATACCACAGAATTGAAAACCTGTGTGTGTGTGTGTGTGTGTGTGTGCGTGCATGTGTTGAAATCTATTCCAAAAACAGCACCAAATTTCCAGAGGTTGTCATCTCATTTAATTTGATAGGAACCAGGGTGCCTTCGTGGCTCGGCCAGTTACACATCCAACTTTGGCTCAGGTCATGATCTCATGGATCATGAGTTCAAGCCCTACACCAGGCTCTCTGCTGTCAACGCAGAGCTGACTTTGGATCCTCTGTATCCCTCTGTCTATCTGTTCCTTCCCTGCACTCTCTCTCTCTCTCTCTCTAAAATAAATAAACATTAAAAAATCTTTCATTTGATAGGAACTAGCTTGGTTCCCCCAATGGACTTTCCTGGACTAGAACATGTATTGTCAAAAGCAGGGATGAATACACGTTTCCAATACACATCACATGGTTAGTAATCAACAGGCTGTCACCTGTCCTGTGGTTGGTTGTATTTGTCAATATGTGGTGTGACTCAGAAGAATGTAAGTCTTGGTTCTGACTCTGCTGGAAGTGAAGTAAGGAGAGACCACCTGACATACTCCAGGCCCCACAGGAGTATTTCGGGCACATTGCCTTCGGTACTTTCGCAACCCTGTACGAGGCTCATTTTATATCGTTCTATATCGTAGGAATCCTAAGCTTAAGGAGGAAATCGAAGGGGAAATGTTGTGACAGAAAGAAGGGGAAAACCATCATGGAGTGATGTCCTCACAGAGGCACACCAAGTTGGGGTCTGCTGCCCAAGGGGAAGAGTTAGCCATAGATAGGAAGGTGGACAATTTATCTCTGGAAATTAGCAGGAGTGAAAAATAGAGTTTATGAGTATGCATGGCAGCTGGATAGAAAAGTTGAGCCATTTTGTTCAAAAGTTCACACGCTCTGAGAACTTCTATTTTCTCGATAAACTCGGATGTGACATCATCAGCTGAATGTAAGGAAAAGGATAGAGGTACTGGATGTATGAGGAGACAAGAATCGGTATGAATGAATGTCAGTTGTATCCTTCACTGTCCTTCGTGTTGTTATGCTCCAATAAACAGTGGGCCGGCGAATAAGTTGGTGCACATCTAATATAAAATGTCTCCATTGGTCAGTCTATTGCAAATGGACCTCATAAGTGATCAGTATTGACAACATTAAGCATACTCACGGTCACCTGAGGCCAGAAACTGCCCCACAACATAATCACTTATAACCATGGTGGCAGGATTACATGGCACAGAGCTTGAGAAGCCATGGACTGTCTACTTCTAACCCAGAACCTGCTCTCTTTCTCCTGGAACTTCCTACCTCTCTCTTCAGTCTCCATATAGCTTCTGTTTCCAGACCTTTCATCGTAACGAAAGTCAATGTGGGCTGTTCCAAATGAAGCATTCGGCTTCAGTGACAATTACTCATTGATCCATGGCCTCATGTCTGTGGTGTCAGTGACACGTAGTGTCTGGGCAGGTGGTTGAGTCTTGCTGGCCTCTGAGTTCATGTGGGCTGGCTAATTAGGAAAAATGTTTAATGTACTAAGAATCTCGGGTGGAGACGTATCGAGTTCAAGCAGTTCTTATTTGGCCTACAGGTTGGATGATGGACTCCTAGGGTCTAGACTGTGAATGCGTATGGATTCCAGATCATCGGCTTTCCTTTTGTTCCATTTATTTTTGCAAAAGGGAAAAACAAACTGCACACCTTCGATAATAAATAGCACCAACCTATGACCCTGGTTATGAAAATTCCATCAATAATAGTTTCCAGAACGTGTGTTTTGCTTGTTAAATGAAGAGCTTTCCAAAGATGTTTTTGGAGATATGGTAACATGCTGGATATTTCAGAAGAAAACTACGTCATGGATGGAATGGGGACCTGGGAGATGTGATGGCCTCGTCAAAGGAGGTTGAGGGCTGGAAGATCTGGAGTGTGGTTTCATGTAATGAGTAAATGACCTTAGTCAGGCCATCCTCACATTTGCAGTGAGGACAATACCACCTGCAGATGAGGAGAAGAGCATGAACACTCCTGCGGGAACTCCTCAGAGGCCATCGAGATCATGCACTCAATAAAATCTTTGACATCATGCAGCTTCTCATAAATAAATTTGCTCTAGCGCCCCCTATCTAAATTATAATCCTTTTCCTATGATATCTTTTAAGAAGAAAGAATGGTAGGGAAGGAGGGAAAAAGGGAGGAAGGAAGACAATACATGTGTTGCTACAAACCACTAAATCTGTGATAATTTGTGACAGCCGCCAATAGGAAACTCATACGGCAACCGAAGATGTCAAGAACAGAAATCCACCCCAGGATCTCTGCAGTGCCACAGCTGGAGAAACAAACGGAGCCCCAAGGCAGGAGCCCCTGGTTTCCCGGTGCGAGCAAGAACGCCTCATCTCCGATTCCCACTCACGTCTTTGGCCACTTGCATATCTCCTCGTTCTCACTCTTGCCGCGTCTTCCAGCCCTGCCCTGAGTTCCACTTCAGGACCCTCTGCTGCCTGATACTGCGCATAACCTTCAGAAAGCTAATTAAGCCCCACATCTCAATTTCCTTGATTGGCTTAAATAGCGGTTAATTGATCAGAGGTTTCTGGAGATTAAAGAAAACTACCCATTAGTCACAAGGAAAAGGCTCTGTGATTAGTCTGATGACAGGAGGCTTTCTAAATGTGAGGCACGACTGAAGTGCCTGACAGTCTTTCTGTCAGACGCCAGCCAGCCCGTCTTACCTTGGCAGGCCATCTCAGTTCTGATCCACACTGACGGCCCCAAGCAGGAAGCAGGTTGAACGAGGAGGCATCCCTTGCATGTCACTTAAAACACAGGCGTCTATCTTCACTGGAATGTGTCCCAAGGGAAATCCGTCTTTTCCTTCCTGCCCTGATTTTTTTTTAAGAGTCCCTCGTTTGCATCATTCCAGAACTTACCATATTTGTGGAGTGTTGTGGAACACACCAACTATGTCAAGTCATGGGTTATTCTCCACTGAAAGTCTCCAGATCTTCTAATTCCAAAGGGCTGTGACAACAGTCAGGAGAGGCTGCAAGATGAGACACAGAGTTTCTCAAAAATGCAACACAAAACAAAGCGAACACACACACACACACACACACACGCACAAACGGAATTAGCAAAAATGTGTCGACCAGGCCAGGGCTAAGAACTCAGCATCACAGAAAACCCCATAGTTTTAAACTGAATAATCTGTGTCTGCTTATGTCTCCCCATTTATTCGATGAAGGAGGATAAACATTGAACAAGAACCTGCCCCACGCCAGGTCTTGGGCCAGAGATTTCATTGCTATATTTTATTTATGCTTCCTTAGTTCTCCCAACGAGCTCTCAGTGAGCCTCTCAGAGAGTCGGTGATGTCAGGGTTACTATCTTTGTTTTGCATTGGTGAGACTGTGGTTGGGAAAAGTTGTCACATTGCTGACAAGAAGCAGGTTTTGACATTATATCTAAGTGTGCTTGAACTCTAGCCCTTTCCATAACATCAGGTGGCCTCGGAGATAAGATGTAAGTCTGATATCAGAGTTTTCTGGGGCTTCAGAAAAGAGGGTGCTTCCTTCCCCAGGGCAGGCACCAAGGGGAAAATCTCAATCATTTCTTAAAGATCTCAAGAAATTCTCAGAAAAAAAGCCCAAGATGACAGAGATCTCACTCCCTAAATTGTATACAGAAGAAGGGGGAAGCTCAGGGAAGTTGGGTCATTTGCAGGCACAGGTGGTAAGAGCTAATGTTGGGTGTTGGCCGTACCAAACAGCCAAGATACCCACCTAGATTTGGCCCTATTCCTTCGGCCCTTAGGATGAAATAATCCAGCATACCAGATATCCATTCCTGGCACTGGTCCGACCTTCCTTGCGTCCAGCTACATCATCGCGATATTGCAAAAGGGTAAAACATGATGTCCCGACTCCTGTGACATCATCACTGGGTCCAGGCAGCTCAACATCCAGACTTTATCCTAAATCAAGGAAGCCTCATGGATTTTTCTTTTCTCCACACCACTGAGCATAAAATCCATCTGCAAACCCTAGTCACTTTACCTTCACAATGCATCCTGATGCCGTCACTTCCAACCATGCTCATCCATGGCCCACCTTCCAAGTCTCCAGACTTCCTTCTTCAGAAATTTCCTGCCTGATCTCCCTGTTTGTTTGTTTGTTTGTTTGTTTGTTTTTTGTTTTTGTCTTTTCCCCTCTGGAATTCAATGCCAGTCACCCAACCAAGCTCCATCTCTCTTCACTTCTTCCCTACCACCACAACCTTAATTTTGTTTGAAGCGGTCATGTGTCCGTAAGAAGAGAAAAATCCGCAATGTCAACCCCCAGCCTTCCAAGCTCCTAAAGGCAAACATTTGATCTGTTGTGATCAGGGAGACAAAAACTGTGGTCTCCTGCTGATTTCCAGGATACCCGCCCCCCCCCCCCCAGATGCCGCCCCCTCCCGAACCAAAGGAACTTCCCTTCCTTCCTTCTGCCTGGAGGATGACATCAATGTCTAGGGAAGAAGAGCCATCTACGACTCCAAGGAAGAGAATGATGTGCCATACATGATGGACAGGAAAGCTAGAAGGGCCTGGGTCCTTCATGACTTCATGGAGCATTGCACAAACTCTGGGCTGCTTAGAAAACTTGAGTTTGAGCTGCCTTCAGGATAGAAGAAGGGAGAATAAATACAACATAAATTCCATGGCCACATGGCCCCCACATTAAAGTGCTAGAAGCCTCCACACTCTAAAATTTCCGTCTTTTAATTCTAATTTACTGCCAGGATGATCACTTAAATCGTAGATGAGGAAGATTTTAAGTTGGCTTTGCATATTACTAAATTAACAAAAATTATTGAATCTGTCACCGTGATGACTTTGTCATCTGTCAACTCTGCTAAGCTGAAGTACCTTTCCCAGGATTCCCTTTCCTATGTGTTTCCAAGGGTCAGTCACAGAAAAGATTCCTGAGATATCTGGGAGGGCAGAAGAGAAGCAGCCACCAATTTGTTGCTTAGGACCGACCACGTGACTTCCTCATTGGCACGAAGCAGCAGCTGAGTCTGCAATTTCCCTACCTTCCCTTGGATCCCCCTTTCAGCTTCTCCGAGTTCTAGGTCAAGTGTGGATTTTGTTCTGAATGAATGGCCTTGGTTTCTACAGAACACCCTTGTTGCAACCCAGGTCAGAGGCAACAAGAATGGACCAGGTTTTTGGTCCATCTCTGCGGACTTCCATGTCGTGTTTATCGGTCCAGATCAGATATGCGGAGACAACCTTGCAGACACTGCTTAACTAGCTACACAATTGCATACAAGCCCCTCCGCCCCAATACATACTGGCAAGTGGCAAGGCTAGATTCAAGCCTTAGAAGATGGGTGCTCCAGACCACATTTTACCACCTGAAATCAATCTCATATGAGGTTAACTGACCGAATCCCTCGTTTCACCGAGCGCCACGTCTTGGAACCTTTTCTAAAAAGAACAGTAGGTTTCATAAGTGAAACAGGATATATACAAGACAGAAAACAAAATGCACTATTCATCAAGCCCCCCGTGTGTCCTAAGAACTTTGCTAATTTGTGTGGCAGATACACAATAATTATAACACATTCCCCTGTCTCAGGAGTTCATAGCCTGGTGGAGAAAGCTGATCTGGCACCTGCTAAGATGCTGTGTTTTGAATCTGGCCAGCCCCCAAATAATGGAGTTCCAGTCCTCTAGCACTGTGTGCACAAGGACACAAATGCCTTTGCCTTGCATCCTCTTCCATTCATGTCTCCTGCTTTGTTCCCGTGTTTACCTGGCTCCTGATATTCTGCTTCAATTTTTATCTCTGGCTCCAGGAACCTGACAGTGGGTTTGGCAAATATGTCGTGACCCTTGACAATCTCCCTTGGGACTAGTTTTGCTCCTAATCTCCAGATCCATTTGCCCCTGGCCGGTCTGTATAATCAATTAGTGTGTTCCAGACTTTCACTCTTGTGACCCAGAGAAGGAGAACTACTCCCTCATTTTCCACCCTGACGAGAGAGCTTTGGATTCGTGAGTGATGCCAGGGAGCAAAGCAAGGAAGAGGCAGATCATATAGGTAATATGCAACATTCAGACTGGCTTCAATGAGGCCACCTCTGGGTTCCATTTTTGAACACGCTGTCTTGAGCCAATCACGAAGTGAGACTGTGGGCCAGGAACAAAAGCAAGAACAGATGCTCATGACGGGAGTAACCGCATAAAACTAAGATACAGTTTCAATGGTTGGGGGTAGAGTCAAGAAGAGATAAGTCAAGTGACATGCCAGGTACACAGGTATGTCATATAGTATATGCACACATGCAAAATAAAAACCCCAGGTTAGATTAGAGAAGACGAAGGGGGCGGGGGGCGGGGGGAGGCAAAGAAGAAGAAGGAAAAAACAAAGGCAAAACAAAACAAAACAAAAAAGAAGGGCTCAACGTAGAGCATGGCAAAGTCCAGCCTCATTCTGACAGACTGTTTTGTTGCCTCTGGGCCATTTTTAAAGGATGAGACACACACCTCCAGTATAGGGGAAGTGTCCTCTTAAACTCTCCATAATGTGTCCAATATTTTGCGTGTACTGCCTCCTTTAAACTATGTTGCAGTGGTCGGTAGAATGGGGAAGAGTCACCCCTCTCCATGTGTCTGTGGGCAGGTGCAAGAAGTGGGCTCACTTACAAGTCCGGCCACAAGGACACCGTGGTAGAGAACTGAACACCCACTTGAATTCATGGGGACAGTGCAGTAGAGTTTTGTTATTACCGGTCCTTTAGAAACCTTTATATCCTGCCCCCCCCCCCCCAATTTTGTAAGGTTGTGGATTCCATCTCTTTGTTCAGCATTCTGTTTCCTTGAGAAAGAATGCCTGTCACTGGAGAGAGTAGTGTAGAGAGGGAGGGAGCGGGTGGGCCAGGAGTTGGGGGCATGGAGTCCACTTGCTTCTTTATCTTTCACCCCTGATTCCTGGTATGACCTTGAGCCAACCACTGACATTATCTGTGCTTCCTTTTTTTTTGTTTTTGTTTTTCCTTTGCAAGGCAGAGAAACCTTAGCCTGTGTTATGAGCAGCGTGAAGGAGAGGGAGATGAGGCTGTGAGAACTTCAGGTGTACCGAGGAGAAAAATACCGCAGGAAAAAATTATCATGCACACGCACAAAATGTAATTTATGGTTAAGCTTGAGAAAGCCGGGTGAAGTCCCCCAGATCTTACACACAAAGGTACAAACCAGAGGATTCTTGACCCAGTTCGGGACCTCTTTCATTTCTAGGTTTAAGTTTTAGCCAAAATGTGATTGAAGTGAGTTTCCCCTCAGCCTTGTGTAATAACCCAATCACAAAAACAAGAGAGCTGAAATCTCGCCTACCTTACTTGGGAGTTATGAAATGTAGAGGACAGACTACACCATTATATCTGAGTCTCCCTAAGCAGGAGGGGAGACCACCTATTGTACGATCTCCCCATATTCGTTCTGTCAATATGCATTTGCCAGACTCACATAGCATGGCAAGCGGGCCATGAGAGGGAGTATGGTATAGACACTTAGAGGCTGGCTACCCCGAGCGTGGTCCACGGACCAACAGCCTCAGCGTCTTCTGGGAGATGGTGGCAAGACTCGTGGCCCCTGTCTTAGACCTGATGATTCAGAATGTGTATGCTTAACAAGATCCCAAGGTTTGTTTGGTTCTAAGACTGTATGTTAAGCCAATGTTTAAGTCACCTGGAAGCTTGGAGTCAAACGAATCTCAATGTGCTCTTTGGCATTGACACGCTCTATGATCTTGGGAACGTCTTCAACTTTACAAGCCTGCTTATTCATCTGAAAACCGGATATCATAAGAACCCTTGCCTCTAAAGTTTGTTCTGAGGATGAAACGTAGCTGTTCACTGTACAGTAACTGGTGTAGACGCAACCTCGATTAATATTCACTGTTTTATCATGCTTATTGTGACTGTTATTATTTTTAAAACATAGGCTCCCACCCATGAGACACTAACAGTCTAAAAGAGAGGCACATATGGACAATGAAGTACACCCGTCTATTACAGATACCATAAGACATTTTGGTCCAGATCTTTCTGCCAGAGATCCATGGCCTTTCACCTATGAGATATCATATCAGACTCCAGGCATCAGACTCAGAGAAGACCCCCAAAATTAAAACTACAATCTCTCTTTGCCCCAAGTCAACACAGAAACTCCTAATGGATGGGGGAAAAAAATGAATGACTATAGCCAGAGAAGTTTCCATATTTGTGGTCAGTGTATTCTTGTTGTTGTTGTTATTGTTTCTTCCCATCTTATGTTTGAGAGCCTGTGGTTCTGGCTCTAGTTATGCACCCACAAGTACTTTAAGGTCACAGATATCCAAAGTGAGCATCTAAGAAGTAGATTCCGTGACAGAGCAGGGCCCAGAAATCTGTAAGAGTATCATCAAGGTGGAAACAGGCCACCACTAGAAACCCTGAGCTTGCTGACTTGAAATAACTGAGTGTGAAGCCAGGATGACAAGAGATGTCAAGCAGGCTACCCAGGAGACAAATAGGAAGACAAGGCTTTCACCAGGATTCGTAGGGGAAGAAACGTAGGAACTAATATGTCGCTTACACTGTTTCGCTCCTAAGCCACCCCTCACTTTGCCTTTTGATGTTGTCTCCTTCCCCTCTACCGAAATTTTTGAGTGTCTAGGGTTCCATTCCCAAACCTCTTACCTTCTGTAGCTCTGCTCTTTGTTTTAGGTGGTTTTCTGCTGCCTCCTGTCTCCAGATACAGGAAGGCTCTCAAACATGCGTTTCTAGCCCTGATGATTTCGAGTCCCAGGCTTCCTGCGCCTACGTGCCTCCTCGGCATTTCTAGCGGGCAATCGAATGGGATCTAAAATTTGGGTCGGCTCAGAACAGAGCACATTTTCCCCACATCACCCCTGCCCCTACCAAAATCCCCTCTCCCCTACGCCTCCCGGTCTCAGCACTAACAGTTACTGAAGCTCCAAACTAGCAGACATTCTTGATTTTTTTCCCCTTTCCTCTTCCCCCAATCCGATCCATCAGCAAGCACTATGAGCTGTTCCTCCAAACACCCCCCAACCCCTGTCTTTTCTTACCATCTGAAATCTGAATCCAGGCCAGGGCTTTCTAGTGTCGCCACGCTCCCCGAAGTCCCCGCCTCACGGATGTGCCTTACAGGCTGCTGTCCACACAGAAGCCAAAGAGAGCTTTGTAATCAGCTGGCGTGATCTTCTCTGCATGAAGGCACCCTCCAAGCCCTTCACTGAACCCTACAAGATCTTCCACGATGTGGTCTTTGTCTCTTTTATGGACTTCACCCCCTCGGCCACTTTCTCCCTCACCTCTAAGCTTCAATCACATGTCCTGCTTACTCTCCCTGGAACAGTACAACACGTGCATTCATCTCAGAGCCTTTGCACGGGCTGTTCTTTCCACCTGGAATACTCTGTCCCCAACAGTCTTCTCAGGACTCAGCTTCCAGCACAAGAACCATCTCAGGACCTTCCACCTCCAGCTGAGCCAACACCCTCAGTCGCTCTTTAACACGCCGATCAATGTTCTTTGGTCCGTGACACTTATCAGGACCTCACGTTATCCTCATGATTTATTTTTGGTTACGTGTTTTCTGTTTCGGCTCTAGAACGTAAGCTCTTTAATGGCAAAGGTTGGATCTCTCTTGTTTGAATCGATTTCTAGACTATCGTCTTGCAGATAGTAGGTACTTTCTATACATCTGTTGCCCAGTTGATTTCTTTTTGAATGTGCTGGCTCGGCCTATTATATTTATGCTCTCTTATATCTTAAAGCAGATGCCTTATGCGGTTGGCTCAGGAGATATCACTTGATGGTAATTAGGGAGCACTTTGGCTTCTTTAACAAGAGCTAAATGTTTTTATGAACCACTTGATATACGAAGACAAAGCTTCTTGTTTATACACCTTAGCTGTTCTTTTCTGTAAAGCATTATACATAAAATTTATTTGCACAAAAAAAAAGGTTGTATCCAAAAATAGATTGAAAAAACATTGTTATGTATTCATCAAAAGAAAGAAACCATGTGTTTCATCTCGCTGGGTGTTTAAGAATTATCTCCGCTCGGCAACACTGGTAAGGCCAGAGAATTGGAGTGAAAATTGTTCTTGGAATAAGAGCGGCGAACTGAAAAATACTGAATCCAGCAATCTTGTTTTCTATTTCCCTGAGTCAGTGTGGAGAAAGCAGCGTATGAAACAATATACATCGTGTTAATGTGGGAATGGAGTGTAAGCTTCTTGCAGCCAAGGACACCTGCCCCTTGCTCACCACCGTTGCATCCCGTGGCTACCGCTGAGGGCTTGGGAAATAGTAACCGTCCAGGAAATAGTTGCTGAATGAATGAATGAATGAACGGAACCCAATTACAAAGGGTACGATAGGGGCTGCTAGCATAGAATCATCCGTTTCCCAGGACCTGCTAAATAGCGGCTTGTGATGAAGAAATAACGGCATTTCGTGATAGACAGAAAGCCTGAGGGACTCGTTAGACCGCAGGCCTTTTATGAGTTGTGCCTCTGCGTGACCTTGGGCCTAGGTGCCTTCATATACACGAGGAGAGTGCAGGGCGAGGAAACGATAGTGGCCGCATGTACTTGGCACGAGCTCTGTGCCTGATTCTTGTTCTCTACATGTGCGATTGATTTAATGCAATGTTATGTGTGTACAGAATATATGTTATGTCCTCATTCATATAGCCTCGGGGAGGTTATGATAGTTGATATTATGATACAAGGTATTGATAACTTGATATTATGAAATCAAGCTCAAGGACTAATACTAATAGTAAGAGCAACAACCCTGAAAACAACAATCAACCCAACAGTCAAAAGATTAAATGTGGTTTCCGAACCTGGATGATGCAACCCATGCTTCACTAAAGAAGCCCTTACAGAGCATTTACAGTCAGAGAAACGGAGGCACTTTTATGTACATTCCTTCTACCTGAAAATCCTAATCTCTGAACCTCTTTGTTCTCTCTTATCTGTCAAATGGGAATAATACCCCCCACCTGATCCGGCAAAGTGATTGTTATCCAAAGAGAAAATGCATCAAAGGGACGAGACCCTCACTCACCGCCCCATCCCTTTATTCCAAGTTTCAGGACACGGCTATTGACAAAGGCCAGTGTGTTCATGCACCTTTCAGTCAACAAATATTGATAACATACACACTGTGTGTCAAGTACTTTCCCAGGCCTGCGGACATAGGGCAAAACAAAACAAAGAAACTCCTTCCCATCATGTTACTCATACCCTAGTGGGACAAATCAGGCAAAAGATACGGTTAATGTATAATGTGGCAATACAGACTGGGAAGACAAATAGAACAGACTGAGAACATGGGAAGTAACGGAGGGGGTTCTACTACCTTAAACCGGGGGGCTGGGGGAAGGCTTCTGTAACGGGACGACATCTGAGCAAAGACGTGAAGCTGGTAGAAGTAGAAGCCATGACGTGGAGGCAGGGGTTCCAGCAAGAAGAGATGTGCAAATGAGCTGAGGTCAGAGGAGGTTTGGGAGGGCGGGGCTGGAGCCCCAGGAAGGCCTGTTGTTTTCTAGAGCTGCGTGGAAAAGGAGAAGGGAGATGACAGGACAAGGTGAAGCACGTCCTCAGGACTGCCACACGTGGGGCCAATGGGCCACGGCAAGGATCCTGGAGTTATTTGTCCATTATTCTGAATGTACTGGAAACCAGTTAAGTGTTGCTCTGAGGGTCGGTTCACAGATGAGAGCGTGAACTCGGTGCCAAAAACTACTTCCTGGAAAAAAAAAAAAAAAAAAAAAAGAATCACGACGGACCAGAACGAGGGGCGCCTGGGTGGCTCAGTCGGTTAAGCATCTGACTTCAGCTCGGGTCACGATCTCATGGTTCCTGAGCTCGAGCCCCACATCGGGCTCCGGGCCGACAGCTCAGAGCCCGGAGCCTGCCAAGGATTCTGTGTCTCCCTCTCTCTCTGCCCTTCCCCCACTCGTGCTCCGCCTCTCCCTGTCTCAAAAAGAAATAAAACATTAAAAGAAGAAAAACAAAACGACAACACCAACAACCAGAATGAGAAAGCTGGACAGCACACTGGGAGAGTCCAAATTCGTGGGGTACGTCAGAAGCTATGATTTCTTGGGGAGATACGAAGCCCCAGTCTGCACACCCATCCAGAATGGAGGACTAGGGACACGTGATGTGGTACAGTCAGTCCCGCTGAAGGCTTCAGGGGTTCCTGTCCAGGCAGGTATCCAGTGACAAGGAAGCCAAATTCTCCCCAAAGCCTACGAGCCAGGCACTGGTCTAGTGTTTCACAGACACGCATTCGTTTAAACCTCACAACAGCCCCGTGGGGTGGAGGTTCCCATCCACACGTCACAGGTGAGGATCCTGAGGTGGGGGGAGGGCACACAATTTGCCCAAGGTCAAAGGAAAATCTTGGCTCCCCGACACGAAAGCCCCGCTTCTTCCTACACAGCCCCTCCGTGCTTGTGAGCCGAACACGCCTCCTCTTGGCCTCTTCCATCCTTCGGGGGTGAAACGTGCTGAAGAGGGATGTAATAACTCCTATAATAACCACCCCCTAACGACAGAGGCCTTGGCAGTTTACCCAGCTTTCATTCATTACCCTGCGCTTCCCATGAACAAGTTCGCACCCTGGCTGCTTTCATTTCACAGGCATGGCAAGTACAGGATGTGATAAATACCCTGAACGAGGAAGCATTTAGCCTCAGCTAACTATTATCGGCAGCATCGATGACGAATGACTTCATATAACCCTCAAAAGCTCAATGTGATGACTAATTTGTGGTTAAAGGTAGTTGGAAATTTAGTTGGTAAAAAATTACGTGCAAGTAACCCGATTAACTTTGAAAGAGAGACGGGGGGGAAGGAAAGCCAACAAAAATACACACATAATGATTTACTCCTCCTTGCAGGGGTAGCAATAAAGATAAGAATTACAACCACAAGAGCTTTCAGAGCAAGAATGAACATGTTTCACTTTGCATACTGGATGTGGGAAATGTACCAGCACAGACAGTGTAAATGGAAAGGTCTGGGCTCCGGAAACCCCTGCAAACCCTACCTTCAGCTGTCGCGTCTAAGCTCCTCAGTTAACGGGTGAGGAAACTGAGGCATTTAAAGATGTGTCTGATGTGGCGTCTGCTGAGTCGGGATCTTTTTGGCAGGGGAGGGAAATACAGCTTGGCACCAACAAGGGCACACCCACCCTGTCAGACTCGGGTCCTTTGTATCAAGACGTGGATAATAATGCCAACTTCCTGCAGGGTATGAAAGGCAGGTGATTTACTGTGTATAAAATACCCAGCACAAAGCCTGGAACTCAGTAAGTTGACCAAAAATCTTCATTTCTCTCTTCCTCTGCCTAGTCACTGTCATCCCCTAGGGAAAGCCACATCAGGTCTTTCATTTTTTTTTTTTTAAGTTTATTTATTTATCTTGAGAGAGACAGAGACAGCGTGAGTTGGGAGAGGGGCAGAGAGAGAGGGAGAAAGAGAGAATCTCAAGCAGGCTCCACGCTGTCAGCACAGAGCCCGACGCGGGGCTCGAACCCACACAGCACGAGATCGTGACCTGAGCCAAAACCGAGTCAGACGCTTCATCAACTGAGTCGTCCAGGCACGCTCTCAAATGCCACTCTATTCCTCACCAAAGAAAATCATGGGGTTGGCAGTGACCCCATGCGAGACGCGTAGAACCATATAATCAGTGTGCCTACGATTATTACTAGAGAAGCCCCAGGATTCTATTCTGAATGTTCCAGAAAACGTGTTAAATGTCCATTCTCATGCTCTTCTCATTAGGCCACCTGGTTGCATTTGGCTCCACTCGCATTCAGAGCAGTTCGGCCGTGACCCGGTGCCCAGGCGGTGTTGAAGGATCAGTGCCAGAGGGTCTCTGGCAGGTGGAAATCCCAGCCAGTCACAAACGCATCTGGGAAGAGAAAACCGCCCTTTTCCTGCGGGTCCCGCTAGCTCTGCAAAGGCGGATTCCGCATCGTAAGGACTTGCCGGTGGCTCACCCTGAGACTTTTTTTTTCTCCTTCCTCCCTCTTCCAGCACCAAGCCCTGCACCCTTAACAACACAGTGCAAACCTGCACCACGGCTTGCAAGCGCCCGACCCCCGGCTGCAGCCCCCTCACCAGCTCTGGCCCCGCTCCCCTTCTGCTCCCCTAAATGCATCCTGCCCTCCTCCACTCAGGGCATCTGGGCACGCTGCCACCTCTTCCTTAAATGTGCCCCCTCCAACTACTACGATCACCCTGCCAGAGTCTGCTCAAATGCCACCTGCTTAGAGGAATCTTCCCTGAATATCTCATGCTGTGTGTGCCTCCCTCCCACCTCTGCCTTTATCATGTCGGTTTGGGGAGATCTTTGAGAGGACATGACCTCTGGTTGAGCCGCGAGCTGGCTCCCGTCCTCCCCTGTCCTTGGAATGTGTATTTCACCTGCTTTCCCGGCTCCCAGAAGCTACCCCAAGGACACGCCCTTAAGATACTAATGTGGTGTCGAGACTATTTGTACTGTGTACATGTCTGAACACCATTAAGTCTTCTCTAGATACTTTTAAGATTTGGTAGGTGGGTGTGGAGATCTATTCCTTTTGGGGCGGCTGAAGACAAGGCTCGTGTGTGAAGTTTCCTTGCTTGTGACACCGGCCGCCTCCCAGCCCTGCAGTGGCCTGTCTCTTTCTTCGGACTCTCCCTGCCCCCTGCATACAGGTGTCTGGTTTCAGATCACATCTGGGAGGGTCCGGAGGAGGTTGGGAATCAACCACATCCCCCCGGTTAGCTCTTACATACGCCTGTCAAAGATCTGGACATCTGTTGCTATATTTACTTGCTCGTTTGTTACATCCATTATTAAAATGTACCTTGAGAGGTTATGTTCGTTTCCCAGGGGCTGCTGTAACATGCCCCGCAAACTAGGTGGCTTAGAACAACAGAAATGGATTGACTCACATTTCTGGAGGCTAAAAGTCTGACATCATGGTGTTAATAGCATTGGTTCCTTATGGAGGCTCTAAGGGGGAATCTGTTCCATGCTAGTCCCCAGCTTCTAGTGGCTGTGGGCAGTCCTTGGTGTTCTTGGCTTGTAGGTACAGCCCTCCAGTGTCTGTCCCCATCCTCCCAGAGCCCCCTCCTCTGTGTCTGTGTGCCTTTGTGTCAAATATCCCTCTCCTTTCTCTTCTAAAGACACCAGCCAATGGATTTAGAGCCCACCCTAAATCCAGGATGACCTCATGCCAAGATTTTTAATTTAATTTACAAAGACTCTATTTCTAAATAAGTTCACCTCCACAATTCCAGGGGTTAGGGCGTGGACATACTTTTTTTGAAGGAGAGGCATAATACAACCCACTATGGAGAGCAAACACCCTTCACTCTACCAGGGACCCTCTGAGTCCCCAAGCCCAACAAACACAACGCTTATTCCCTCCCGGGCATTCATCAAATATATGTTGGGTGAACATGCACTGTCACTTTAAGACTTTCCCTCTCTGACCCCACATCCTTGCCCGGTGGCCCTTCTGCCCCTGAGGGCTGCAGCCTCCAGACTTCAGGAGCATCCCACTTTCTTCCACTGGATCATGAGGAAGCCAGTGCCCTGAGCGGGGCAGCCCAGTAGGACTCCGTCACAGCTGTCCCCACGCAAGCTGCACGGCATGATGCTGTGTGTGCTGTTCACAAGGACAGAGCAGGGTCCCTTTCTGCTGGGTTCCAGGGTGACAAACATCGAGGTTCTTCCTGCCTGCTCAGATGACCTTCCTTCTCTCAGGGCCATTGGATGTGGTGGGTTCATGATTACAAATGCTCCCTCCCTTCACCCTGACCTCACCTATTAGTTTTCCCCCTGTCCCTATGGTTCCTCCCCATCACGTGACTCCATCAGCCCAATCATCACATTCGTCCTCCTCCTAAAAACTCCTCCCTTAGTAACAACCGCCTGAGCTATAGGCCAATATACTTCCGTGCCTGATTACGTACTGTCACCAAGTTCCTATTTCTCCTTCTAAGGACTTAACGCCGCAAGAAACAATTATTAGTGTAGCTCCTTGGATAACATCTGACTCGTCCAAGCTCCACGAGAGCAGATGTCTGTGTGCCTCGTGTAAGGAGAATGCAGCCCCAGGCCCTGCCACCTAGAAGGTGCTGGGCCCGCAAAACTGAGCCCTCGAATGTATGCACCACACTCCTTATCGTAACGTCTGCTCCTCTCTACTCCTCAGCTTCCCGACCTCCCGCATCCTGGACTCAGCCGGCCACTCACTGTAAACTGTCATCATGATCCGTATTACCGCGTATGACACCCTTTGTTTCCCAGTATCCAGTTCACCACCATCAAGTCCTATTCATGTTCCCGGTCAAATATCCGTGGATTTCCCCCACATTTCTACCCTTCATCGTTTCACTCTGGTGGGTGGCTCCTACTTCTGTCAGTCTGCTTGGGCTGCCCCAAGAAAGTATCAGAGGCCAGGTGGCTTAAACAACAGAAATGTATTTTCTCACCGTTTTGGAGACCAAAAGTCTGAGATCAAGGTGTTGGCTTGGTTAGTTTCCTCTGCAGCGTCTCTCCTCGGATCATTCGTGCCCAACTTCTCTGTGCGTGTCTATGCCCTAAACTCTTATTAGAAGGACATGAGTTGTGTCGGATTAGGACCCACCCCAATGACCTCATTTTAACTTAATTACCTCTTTAAAGACGCGGTCTCCAAATGCAATCACATTCTGAAGTACTGAGAGTTAGCACTTCCCCATATGAATTGAGGGGGAAGGGATACATTCAGCCCATAATAGTACCCATCCTTCCTATTCCACTTCAAATATCAATTTCCTTGGAGAAGTTTTCACTGATATTCCAGACAAGGTAAGACTTCCCCAATACAATCTATGACAGCATCCTACACTATGTGTTCACTGGATTTACCATGGCAATAATATATATATATATATATATATGGGGTGTGTGTGTGTGTGTGTGTGTGTGTATGTGTATGTGTGTGTAATTTTCAGTTCATGTCCATCCCTCCATCAGACTGTAAACTCCATGAGGGCAATGGATGGGTCTAGTTTTGCCCACCATTAACATCTCCAGTGCCCAGCACTTGACATTCTCAACCATTTATTCTTTCTTATTTCCTTCCTCTTGGTTTCTGGGATAACCCCTGCCTTTCCATGTCTTCTTACATTTCAGACTCCTTCAGAGTTCTTCTCTCTCTTCTTGCTTTTGACTCGCCTCTTAAATATTGTTTCCTTAAGGTTCTATCTCAGCCACTTTCTCTTCTCACTCAACGAGCTGTAGCTGGCAAATCGTTAACCCTCTAGAGACTTTAGTGAGTACCTGATTCTGCCACTGACTTCTGCATTTCTATCACTATTGTGGTTCTCCCTCCGTTGTTCCATTTCTGTATTCCCTACTTCCTACCAGTGACTTCTAGCTTTACCAAGTCTTCCAAAACATGTTCAACACAGAAGCTATCTTTACCTTTGAATCTACCTCATCTCTGTTCTTAGCTGAGTAGATGCCATTAACATACACTCAGTTGTGCCTACACAGTAAAATATATCACGGGAGCCCAATATAAATATAAAACACAAAGATAATCCTCAAGTCCAGCTTCTCCCCGACATTTCACGCCCAACCCTGTTGACTCTTTTCTAAGTATCCCTTGATTCACTTTGTTTCCTCTCCACTCCTTATGCTTTAAACCATGTACCCACTATAGGGCACTTGGGTGGCTCGGTTGGTTGGGCACCCTACTCTTGGTTTCGGCTTAGGTCATGATCTCACAGTTGTGGGATCGAGCCCTGCCTCATGCCCCGCACTGAGCAAGGGGCCTGCTTGGGATTCTCTGTATCTCTCCCTCTGCCCCTCCTCCACTCACACCCTCTCTTTCTCTCAAAATAAATAAATAGACGTTTTAAAAAAATCAGGTACCCATTCTATCTCCACTGCCACAAGAACATTTAACTCATAAAAATCCAAGTAACTCCGCTGCTTAAAACCCTCCAGTGGTGCCCAACGACCATAGAATGCATATCTGTCTGGTTAGCCTGCCACACAGGCGTCTCCATGAACTAAGATCCTGTCTTTTCTCTGGGAAGATTTCTTACTAATCTTCTCTAATTCTCTGCATATCCTTACCTACACTGAATTTCTCACTTATTTTTGAATAGGCCAGACTTCTCCATGCTTCTGTGTGCATCCACCAGTCCCTACTCCAGAAGTGTGTTTTGATAGAAGCTCTTCGTTATGCTCGTTCACTGGGAATAGTCTCAGGTCCAGAAAACCTGAGGAGGTCACACCTTCCACGGGACGGCCTGCGTCCATGGCTGATCAACACAAGGGCATGAAGTCCTAGCTCCCGTGCCTCAACTGGAAACATCTCCCATGGGCCATCCCAGCTCCAGAACTCTCCCGGGGGGCTCCTGAAGACTTTATGGGGACTGGATCACACCTTAAATTCTCCCTCTTCAACTACCTGC
This sequence comes from Panthera uncia, assembly GCF_023721935.1. Classification (NCBI taxonomy): domain Eukaryota; kingdom Metazoa; phylum Chordata; class Mammalia; order Carnivora; family Felidae; genus Panthera; species Panthera uncia. The sequence goes on along the minus strand of NC_064811.1, from coordinate 7,752,080 downwards.
TTCTTCTCTCTCCCTTACACAGCTAGAGGTCCCAAGGGCACTCCTCCAAAAAAACAAACAAACAAACAAAAAAAAAACAGAAACAAATGAACAAAAACCTCCCCCAGGCTAATCCCCATCTCCAAGTGGGCCTCCCAAAGAGGCCATCTGATAGTGGCTATTCACAGATGCTGTGCCCTCTGCCTGGATGGCATTTCCTTTCAATCTTTGCCTGCCAAACTCCTACACATTCCTCACGTCCCAAGTCAAATGTCATCTAGATGCCCCAAAGTGAGCCTCAGTATTCTCTGAACTGTTATAGCACATTTTGGCTTTCCTCGATGCCAACATATATCCCACTATCTTATCATAACTATTCAAATATTTTCCTTTCCTACCAAACTAACTCTGTGCTCTGCAAGGATGTTGGAGTAGTTATCTTCCGCTGTGCAACAAATTACCAAAACCTCAGGGGCTTGAAACAGCGCCTGTTTATTATCTTACAGTTTTGTAGATCTGAAGTCCAGGCGAGCTCAACTAAGTTCTTCTCTGCTTAGGATCGCCTAAGACTGAAATCAGGACGTCAACCAGCCTAGCTCTTCACTGGAGGCCTTGGGGAGAATCTACTTCAAACTCATTTGACTTGGCAGAATCTAGTTCCTTGTGGTGGTAGGACTGGGTTTCCTATTTCCTTACCGGCTATCAGTTGAGTATCATTCTCTGCTCCTAGAAGCTGCCCACATGTTTTCCCACAGGCCGTCTCCATCCTCAAAGCCAACTACAATGCATTGATTCTTATGCTTTGAAGTTCTCTTTCAGCTCTGTCTTCGGCCACTAGCCAGAGAAAGGTCTTTGCTTAAGGGGTCTTACGATTATATCAGGTATACTGAGATATTACCCCCTTTTTAAAATCAACTTTGCCATATAGCACAGTCACAGGTGCGGTGTCTCACGTTCACAGATTCCAAGGATTAAAGCATGGACTCTTGGTGGCCGTACCTAGAAATTCTGCCCACTGCAGATGGAAAGTGAACCTTATTTGCTGAGCCTCAATAGGCTTCTCAGTGCCTAGCGGAGCATCTGATATAAAAAATAACCAGTGCTTGTACTCATTATTAGGTAGGACTGACTTCAGTCTCAATGATGATGATGCTTGAAACTCTGTTTTAGTTGTGTGCCTGGTGAAAGAAATACCTCAGGTTGCAGCTTAAACGATAGCATAATAATAAAGCAATGAATTGCGGTACTTTCATGGACATTGATCCAGAGGAGAAGAGATTGAAAATGGAAGAGAAGTGTCACAAAATGGAAAGAAAGGAAAGCCTCCTGAAAAATGAAAAGGGCAGTCTTGCCGTTTTGCACACTTCATGGTTGAGTCCATCAGCTTTCAACCTCAGTAATTACATGAGCGTTGTAAGTTACCAAAGTTGCTTTGCTACGGAAATGCAGTCATTAGATTAACGACAGCAGGCTTCCTCCCCCTGAATCTGTGCTCCAACTCCAAATGGACATCTGGCTTGGCGCTGGGGAAAGCGATGCCACCAGCCTACCCCTAGAGTGCGCTGCGACGAATTCGCGGCTTTGACTCGGAAGGGAGGTGATTTTCGTGCACGCATTTGTGTGTTTCTTTATAGAAGTCACGGCAGTGCTTCCAGGGTCGCTGTCTCTCCACGCGTCAGACAAGACCCGAATACCTGTTTGTGATGGTGGCCTCCTTCCCTTCTGCTGATGGCAGCCTTCGCTTCATTTTGTGCTTAGGCATACAAAGTGATGACAAAAGGTGGACAATTGTTTCTGGCCGCAGCTCACCCGGATAAAACTGTTTCAATTGATTCAGAGCGCTGATGTCAGCCAAGACCCTATACTTCCTGACACTGAATAATAAATCACTGTGTTTCCACCAACAGCCTCTCTCTCTCTCTCTCTCTCTCTCTCTCTCTCTCTTTGCCTTCCTCTTTTCTCCCACCATTAACGATGCAAGTTTAGCTCACCACCTGTCACTTGGCATGCTTCTGCAAATGCTTTCACCCACATAGAGGTGGATGTGGTTTCATTGAAGTTGGGAACACCCCTGCGCTTACCTGGGTCTGCAACTCACCAGCTGCAGTCCTTTCAAAAGTATTCTTGGCTGTTAATATATATCACAAGTTGCTATGTCCCGGTGTGGATGTTTTAAACATTTCTCTCATTCGAATTTTGAATGACAGGTCATTGAAATATGCTCCAGAACAATAAATACAAGCAGTTAAACGCTTGATAATTTTTTTTTAAAGGACTAATGTTAGCTAATTAACGCGTCTATGATTCATATGCCCTAGCTCCTTTAAATCTTTCAACAAATCCAATGAGGCGAAATTTTGCATTAACTCATTAAATAGGTGGGGCACCTGAGTGGCTCAGTCGGTTAAACATCCGACTCCGTTTTAGCTCAGATCACGATCTCACCATTAGTGAGATAGAGCCCTGCGCCCAGCTCCATGCTGACAAGCACAGAGCCTGCTTGGGATTTGGACCCTCCCTCTCTCTTCCCTCTGCCCCTCCCAGCTCACGCTGTCTCTCAAAATAAATAAATAAACTTTAAAAAAAAAGTCAACCAATCAACCATTATATAGGTAAGAAAGACTCAGGAAAAGCAACTCACCCAGACCTTTCACCCACCAAGTGAAAAATTCTGGACTCCAAATAAGGAGGGTTTGATCACAAAGCCCTTGTAATTTTCCCCTAATGTGCCACATTTCCTGCTTGATTATGCTACTGCCTTTCACCTACTCACCCAGTATTCAAGGAATCTCTACTATGACCCAAAAGCTGAGCTAGCAGCAAAAGGATTTCTACAGGCAAACCCACAGTCCTATCCCACAGATGCCGGTAGACAAGCAGAAGGAAAGCCAATGTCAGTGAATTATAATGAAAAACACATTCTTAAGCACAGTAACAGAAGGAAGTCTCAAGGCAGGTCCCTTTCGAGCTGCTCTTCTGTTCACGTGTGGTTAGTTAACTAATCGAAAGTGTTTGGTAAGTGAAATTAAGACTTCAGTCACCCACTTGCACTGGTCACGTTTCAAGGACTTGACAGTCACGTGTGGCCAGCATCCACTGAGGTGAACAGCGCAGCTTACAGGACATTCCCATTATTGTACACTGATCAATGGGACAGTGCCCGTCTGGAGGATCAGACAGGCTTCCCTGAATGTTGTTCTTGAGCTCAGACTTGGAGATTAAATAGCAATTTCCAGACAAACCAGCAGAGGCGGGAGATTCTAGACAGAGGAAACTAAATGGGCCAAGGCAGGGACAAGCCACGATAAAACACAGGTTGTCCGCTGAGCTGCATGCGAATTAGAATAATTCTGTCTTTAAAGGGTTTCCTGAGACGAGGTGGATAAGACGAATTGACTGAAGGTCAGGGCTCTTTTCACAGATAGGTTTCTGGGTGATCGTATGACGTACGTGCTCAGAATCCTTGTAGGGGAAGCAGATGCGAACAGGAAAGCTCTGCTTGAGACACGGGTGGAGGGCACACCTGGACCCCTGAGCCACCCTCACTGAGCCCCGGAGCTCTGCACAGGTAGTGGAGCCACGAGCGAGCCACCAAAGAAGCTGGAACACGAGCTGAACGATTTGAAACTAGGTACTAGGAAATCACTGCCCCCCGTGTGCAGGACGGGTACATGGAGGCAACGCGGAAGCAAGGATAGAGGACTAGAAACACATGGAAATGAAGAGAAAGATAGTAGGTGACATTTTTAACCAGAAGAGAAAAAAAAATGACCTCAGGATCTGAAGGAACGTGGGCTACAGGAGGAGAAGAAAGAGACCCTCTTTCATTTTTGTGTTGGTTTTTAACTTCTTCCCCTGGGCCAATTGGGTGGCTGGTGACATCATTTCTCATGATGTGGAATTCTAGAGGGACATTCTACTTATTGGATGATTGGTTGAAATTCCCAGTTCTTCAAAAAATAGCAGGATGGGGAGAGTCGTGGCTTACATTTAGACCTTGAGTTACTGCTCTGTCATTCTGACAAAGCCAGAGGGAATATCGCAAAATCCTTCTATTCACTTCAATGAATAATGTATGTCTTATTTCCTTATTCTTCCCCATAGCAAATACCAATCAGAAGCATCTGAAACAAACAGACCACAGAAACTAGAGTCAAAACCAGCGTTTTGTCAACTGATTAGATAGCAGTTAGTTTAATGCTAACATTAATCAAGGTCTGATTGCTCCATTGTGAGGAACAAGAACTGTGTGCTGAGTTAATATGCAAGATCTGGTTCAGAATGTTTCTGCGGAAACCCCCACGCAGTAATTAAGAAGAACACCAAATGAAGGTTATTGATCCGTTGTGTTATTGAGAAACAACATAATTGATATTTCGGATCTTAATTGTTGGTTCCAAAGTAAAAGAGACAGTTTGTACAGATCATTAGTAACCGAGTTTTTTGTTCTTGCCATTTAAGCCAAAATACTGAGTTCAAATGTTACCCTGCTTCACATAAACATTGATTTAATTATCAAGAAATCTTTATTTGTAAGTGTTTGAAATTATTTTGCTTCGAACAAATCTGAGGCGATACACTGTAATCTCTGGAGTCAGACACTTTTCCCTCACGAGCTGGGTGGAATGAAGTTTGTCATTCAACCTGTCTGGGCCTCAAAGTTCCCTCTGGAAAAGTGACATCGATAATGCCTACCTCACACATTGGTTGGAAGGGTTCAGGGAGGAAGTCAGTGGCAGAAAGTCTGCAGAGCATACAGCGTATCGTTTAGGAGAAAAGACACAGGATCCAGACTGCTGTGTTTCAAACACAGCTTTGCCACTCATTAGTTGTGCAAACCTAGATACATTAGTTAACCATTCTGTTCTTCAATTTTTTTTTCATTTTTAAAGAGGGATAATAATAGCATTTTAAAGAGGGATAATAGCAATGTGTGCTTGCTTTTGCTTCATATGTAACATGTGTACCCATTGGCACACAGAACTTCCAGAAAACATCCATGTGCCTAATTGCTAAATATGATTAGACAATACAGAAACACCTGAAGTTTGAGGAAACTGTGATGGAGAAAGACCAAGAATAACTGATTGGAAAATAAAGACCCTAGGAGATATAGATAGTTCTAACCAGGAAGCAGAATCTAATTAATATCCTGACAGAAATCTAAGGACACATTTCTTTCAAAAAAGAAAAACTGGCTGCCATGAAAAAGAAGCCCTTAGAGAAAAAGAAAGTGTTCTGTGCCATTTTCAAAAATGGCAAATAAATTTAAGGGAAAAAATATATATGTGTAGCTTGAGGATAAAGTCAAAGAAATGGCACAGAACCTAGAGCCAAAAAGATAGAGAATATGACAGACAATCCACTGGGTCCAGCATCAGGTGAAAAGGAATTCTAGAAAGGAGTATCAGTGATGAAAGACTGGGAGGATGTTGCCAGAGAAATAATACAAGAAAAGTTTCCTGACCTGAAGGGAATGTGAATCCTCAAAAGGAAGGGTCCAAATCACAAGACACAGCTACACATACAATAGAATAGTTAACATTAAGGGAAAAAATATATACACACACACACACACACACACACACATATATAATATATAATATATATAATATGTGTAATATATGTAATATATAATATATATAATATAAATAATACACATAAAAATGGAAAACTGCTAGGGAGGTTGCAGATCAACTGGTACTCTCAGACACTGCTAGCAAAGAAACAAAACGGTGTTTCCACTTTGGAAAACAAGTTGGCACCATCATATAAAGTTGAATATGTGATTACCATAGGACCCAAGAATATTACTCCTAGTTACCTGTCCTAGAGAAGTAAAAGCATACAGTCACAGAAAAATCTGCAAGTAAATGTTCTCAGCAGCTTTATTTATATGAAATCTAAAAGCAACCCAAATGAGGAGCGCCTGGGTGGCTCAGTCGGTTGAGCGTCCAACTTCGACTCAAGTCATGATCTCACGGTTCATGGGTTCGAGCACTGCGTCAGGCTCTGTGCTAACAGCTCAGAGCCTGCTTCGGATCCTTTGTCTCTCTCTCTGTCTCTCTGCACCTCCCTCACTTGTACTCTGTGTGTGTCTCTCTCTCAAAAATAAATAATAGAAAGAATGATATAAGTCAAAGAAACCCAAATGACCATCAGTTCATCAACAGGTGATTGGATAAACAAGTTGCGGTACGTCCAAACAATAGGGAATTACAGCAACTCAGGGGAACACATTTCTGATACATTCAACAACATGGATATATCTGGGAAACCTTATGCTAAGTTAAAGAAATGAGTCATAAAAGCCTATATACTGTCTGACTCCATTTGTATGACATTCTGAAAAACTCGAAACCATGGTAACAGAAGTAAAACCAGTGTTTGCCAGGAACTGGAGGGGAGGGAGTGGGGATTAAGAAAGGGCATGAAGGGGAGCACCTGGGTGACTCAGTCAGTTGAGCATCCAACTTTGGCTCAGGTCATGATCTCATGGCTCCTGAGTTTGAGTCCCACATCAGGCTCGCTGCTGTCAGTGCAGAGCCCTCTTCAGATCCTCTACCCCTTCTCTCTCTGCTCCTCCCCTGCACACTGTCTCTCTCTTTTTCTCTCTCTCTCTCTCAAAAATAAATAAACATTAAAAAAGAAAGGAAGAGTATGAAGTGCTGCAAATATCCCATGTTTTGACATCGGTGGTCAATTTATAATGTTACATGCCTATGAGAACTTACGAAAATATACTTCAAAAGACTGGATAAATTTGTGAATTTCTCTTCAATAAATCCGTAATTCGATATAAAGGAAAAGGCCTACTGAGTGACAAGCCGAAGAATTTTTTAAAATCCCCACATTAGATATGTCTTTAAGAAATGCCAGAAGCGATGTCAACAAAATGGCAGTGTAGGAGGGCTTGGGATCTTCTTCCTCCTACACTCAATCTAATGCAGCAACAATTCATGGAAAAATCCCTCCTGGGAAGTCAAAAAGTAACCGAAAGCCTCCTGCGCCTTGGGAGAAGTGACACTGGACTCACAGAAACCAGTGGGGAGATTGAGGACAGCCTCTCAACAGAGGCCCTGCCCCTGGCGGAGCACTATATGATCAGAAACTTGCTCCAGGATAGGTAACATGTTAGGTCGCAAAACAAATCTTAGCAAATGTAAGACGATTGAATGTATATCACATCAAGTGTTTTCTGGTTTTTTTGTTTTTTTCTGATCACAATGGATTAAAAGTAAAAATTAATGACAGAAGGAAAACTGAAAAATGCACAGGTACTGTGGAAATTAAACAGCACACTCTTGAACACACAATGAATCAGAGAAGACATGAAAAGGGAATAGAAAATACTTTAGGAGCAAGGAAACTGAAAACGCAAAATAGCAAAATGTAGGGGATGCGGCAAAAAGAGTATTAAGAGGGAAGTTCGTAGCAATAAATGCCTCCATTAAAAAAAGAAGACAGATCTCAAATAAACTACCTAAATTGACATCTAAACAAGCTAGAAAAAGAACCAACAAAACCCAAAGTTAGCCGAAGGAAATAAATGACTAAATAAATGAAATAAATAAATAAATAAATAAATGAAATAAATAAATAAATAGATGAAATAAAGGTTAGAGCAGAAATAAATGAAATAGAAAACTTAAGAAAACTAAAGAAAAAAATCAGCAAAACTGAAGTCGGTTCTCTGAAAATATAGGAAGCATTTGACAAAGTCTTAGCTGGACTAAGAAAAAAGGGGAGAAAACTCAAATTTAAAAAATCAGAAACTAAAAACAGACGTTACCATTGATGGCACAGAAATAAAAAGAATCACAAGAGAGTACTATGAATAATTACAAGAAATATACATTCTGCTACAACTAAATCATGAAGAAATAGAAAGTCTGAACAGGCATCACTAGTATGGAGACCAAATCCATAATCAAAAACTCCTAACACAGTAAACCTGAGGACGTGACAGCGTCTCAGATGAATCCTGCCAAACATTTAAAGAACTCATTGAATCCCTCTCAAACTCTTCCAAAAACCTGAAGTGGATGAATCACTTCTAAAATCATTTTATGGGGCCAGCAGTAGCCTGATACCAAAGCCTGATGAACACACTACAAGAAAAGAAAACTACAGGCCAGTATCTCTGATAAGCAGAGATACAAAACTCCTCAATAAAATACTAGCACATAGAATCCAACAGCACATTAAAGAAATTATACCGGATGGCCAAGTGAAATTTATCACTGGGATGCAAGAAAGGTTCAGCAGACAAAAAGTCATTAATGCAATACACCACAGGAAATTGAACAAAAGATAAAAATCACACTATTGTCCCAACAGGTATGGAAAAAGCATTTGACAAAATTCATTGACCTTTCGTGATAAAAACCCTCAATAAACTAGAAATGGAAATGAATGATCTCAACATAATGAAGACCATACATGACAAGTCCACAACCAACATCATACTCAACAGCAATAAACTGAAAGCTTTTCTTCTAAGACCAGGAACAAAGCAAGGATGCCCATCTCCACCATGTCCAGTCAGTATTCTTCTGAAACCTTAGCTAGAGTAATTAGACAAGAAAAAGAAATAAAGGCATATAGACCAGAAAGAAAGAAGTGAAACTGTCCGTGTTGGCAGATGACCTGATCTTATATAAAAACCTAGACTCTGCTTAAAATGAAAACAAAACTGGGGCGCCTGGGTGGCTCAGTCGGTTAAGCGACCGACTTCGGCTCAGGTCACGATCTCGCGGTATGTGAGTTCGTCGGGCTCTGTGCTGACTGCTCAGAGCCTGGAGCCTGTTTCAGATTCTGTGTCTCCCTCTCTCTCTGACCCTCCCCCGTTCATGCTCTGTCTCTCTCTGTCTCAAAAATAAATAAACGTTAAAAAAAAAATTAAAAAACAAAACAAAACAAAACTGTTAGAACTAATGAATTCAGTGAAGTTGCAGGACACAAAATCAACATCGCAAACATCAGTTACACATCTACATACTAACAACTTACCTGGAAAGAAAAATAGGAAAACAATCCCATTTACATTAGCACAAAAAAGGATAAAATATTTAGGAATTAACTTATTAAGGAAGTGAAAGGCTTAAATAGAAAACTAGAAAAGATCGACAAAGAAAATTGTTTCATTTCCTTGTTTAAGACACAAATGGAAAAAGATCCTATGTCCACAAGTTGGAAGGCAATATTTTTTAAATGTCCATAAGACCCAGGGTGATTTCCCAATTTAGTGCAATGCCTATCAAAATCCCAATGGTATTTCTTACAGAAATAGAGAAAACAATTCTAAAGTTCTTAAGAAACCACAAAAGATCATGAATAAACTAAAATGATTCTGAAAAACGAAGAACAAAGTTGGAGTCATCACACTTCCTGAATTCAAAATGTATTACAAAGCTACAGCAATCAAAACAGCACGGTTCTAGAATAAAAACAGACATATAGAACAGTGGAACAGAGTAGACAGGCCAAAATAGATCCATGCATCTATGGCCAACTAATCTTTTACAAGAGTGCCAAGAATACACATTGGGGGAAAGTAAGTCTCCCCAGCAAATGATACATATAAAAAAAATGCAATCACACCCTTATCTCACACCATACACAAAAATTAACTGATAGCGGATTAAAGAATTAAACATAAGACCTGAAGGAATCCCTGTATGGCTCAGCTGGTTGAGCATCTGACTTCAGCTCAGGCCATGATCTCACAGTTTGTGGGTTCAAGCCCTGTATCAGGCTCACTGTTTTCAGCGCAGTGAGCAGATCCTCTGTCCCCTTCTCTCTCTGCCCCTCCCCTGCTCACAATCTCTCAAAAATAACTAAACATCTGAAAAATAATAAAAATAATATAAGTAAAAAGACCTGAGATAGTAAAATTCCTAAGAGAAATCTTCATAATACTGGTCTAGACAATGATTTCTTGGATATGACACCAAAAGCACAGACCACAAAAACAAAAATAAGCAATTGGGATTAAGTCAAACTAAAATTTGTGCAACAAAGGAAACACTTATCAAAGTAAAAACATAAACTATGGGATGAGAGAAAATATTTGCAAACCACATGTCTTAGTCTGTTGAGGATGTTATAACAAAATACCACAGACTGAGTAACTTACAAAAAACAGAAATTTATTTCTCATACTTTTTAAGGCTGGAAATCGGCGATCAGGGTGCAAGACTGGTCAGATGAGGCCCCTCTGCTAGTTGCAAATTTCTTGTTTTATCTTCACTTGGTGGAAGGGGCTGGGAACCTCTGTGGCCTCTCTCTTATAAAAGCATTAATCTCATTAATGAGAGGTCCACCTTCATAATCTAAGCACCTTCCAAGCATTGGGATTTCAACATATGAATTTTGGACATCAAACCATAACACAGACATCTGATGAGAAGTTAACGTCCAAAATATATAAGCACTACTTACAACTCAATAGTAAAATAATAAACAAAAACAAATTTACAAAAAAAAAAAACCCTAATAACTTGATCTTTAAGAAAAATGGGTTAAGACTTAAATAGACATTTCTCCAAGGAATACATGGAAATGGCCAACAGGAAGTAAAACACACACACACACACACACACACACACAGTTCAATGTCACTAATCATCAGGGCAATGTAAATCAAAACTACAATGAGGTATCATCTCATACCTGTCAGAAAGATTGTCAAAAAAACAAGTGTTGGTGAAGATGTGGCAAAATGGGAAACTTGCACATCTCTGATGGTAATGCAAAATGTTGTAGTCTTTATGGAAAATAGTATGAAGCTTCCTCAAAAAAAACAAAAATAGAACTATCATCTTGTCCAGCAATCACATTTTGGGTATTTATTCAAAAGTATGACAATCAGGATATTATAGAGATATTAGCACTCCTATGTTCACTGCATGACTATTCACGATGGACAAGATCTAGAAATGACCTAAATGCATGTTTATAGATATATGGATAAAGAAAATATAGTATATGCATCCAACAGAATACGATTCATCCTTCAAAGAAAGAAATGTTGCCATATGTGATAGAGTGGATAACCATGAAGACATAATGTCTAAGTGAAAAAACGCTAGGCACAGAAAGACAAAAATTATAGGACATATGTAAACTATACAAGTTCATAGAATCTGAGAGTGAAATGGTGGTTGTTAGGGGCCGGGGGAGGGGGAGATGGGGAGTTACTAGCCAACAGGATTAAAGTTTCAGCTGGACAAGGCTAATAAGTTCTAGAGACTCACTGTAACTCTAGTCAACAACAACGTATTCTACACTTAAAGCTTTGTTAACAAGGCAGATCTCATGTTAAATATTCTCACCACAGTAAAATAAAATTTTGAGAAAGAAGAGATTTCAGAACACTAATAACTAAACTAAACAATGGGTCTAAAATCTTATAGAGAGAACATTAGGTTCTCTATAAAGGAATAAAGGCCAGAGCATGTTCAGATACATCAGAAACACTGGAGGCAAAAAATAAAATAATAATAAAATAAAATAAAATAAAATAAAATAGAGAAAGGATTTCAAGGTTATGAAGGAAATGATACTTTTCCGATTCAGAAGTTTATATGCAGCCAAACTGTCTGGAGAGATCACAATGAATGAAATTTATAACCCTTGCACCCACCCTTAGGAAGTTATTTGAGGATATATACCAGTGAAAATGAAGATAGAAACCAAGAGGAAGAGTAGCTTCCAGAAAGTGGTGAATTTAACCCAAGACAGCAGTAAATGGAAGCCCACAAAGTAGGTGCTAGGAAGCCATTTTAGGGAACCAAGTGTCCAGATTCAATCAGGATAATGGAAAGAAGGGTCTTGGGGGTGGAGAGGATGAATTGGCGCGAGAAAAATGCTTGAAGACATCGAGTGGGGTGTGGTATCTCCAAGATGACGACGTCAGTAGCTGCTGACTTCACTCCACCTCACAAGAACAGCTAACAACTGTTCACGGACAAAGCACCATCAAGAAAATTCTAGAACTTGGAGGTGAGGGTGAAGAAACTCCCTGCACCACAGGAACTGAGAAAGATTGGTCATAAGATGAGCATAATTTTCAGGAAATTTTTTTTAAAGAGCCACTGGAAACTTTCAGAAAAAAAAAAAATGACACATGAATCAGTAATCATAATCCATATTTATTTGAAGCAACTCTGTAATATTGGACCAGAAACTCAGTAGGCTTCAAGAAGAACATTTAAGGGGGCCCCAAACACGCCTCTCACATATATCCATCCACAATGTGGAAGAACAAGGCAAGACTGAGGATGTTTCAATTCAAAGACGTAAATAAAGCACGATGTTGAAATCACATAAAACAAATGCCCAAACTTACTCAGAAAATTCACTGAGGAGGGAAATGAAACTTACCAGAATTACGTGTTTGTAAAACAAAAGTCAAATCGGAGCGATTGCTGTAGGAAATTGATCTGATGTGTAGGAGTTAATGATTTTGCTTTATTATCGAAATGGAAACAAGGCACATAAAATAAATTCAACAAGAAATGGCATAGAATTAAAATAAGGATTTGGTGGATATAACATAAACTTTGGAAAGCACAGACATTACATGTTTTCCCCACTTCCCGCATCATTCAACTTAAATTGTTACACAGGAAGAGGTGCCGAATTTTATCCCTGAGCCTCGTATGTCCCGTTTCCCAGCCCTGTCTACCTCAACACACAGCACTGTACCCTTTGGTATAACAGAGTTTCAGACACTCGTCTTAACATGATCTCCATTTACTGACTTTACTCGTTGCCAGCTGGCATGGATTCTTTGAGTACATATGCTCTTTTTTTCAAAAATCTCTAGCTGAATCTCAAGGTATCATCTTGGCCCGCCAGAATGAAGATTATTTTAAGACTAGAGGAGGCTCTTTTTCTTTATAAAAGTCTTTAAGAGAGATCCATCCTATTGGAATATCAAAATGTTATTGAGTTCAGTAACCGTGCTGGTCTAGGGTACTTTTCACATGAGTCTAGATCACGCGTATTATGTTCCTCAATCCATGTGGATGGTATATCTATCAATAGTCACCTCAGATGAGGACCAGGAAGGTGAAATTTGCCCGAAATGCCATAGTTTGCTTATTCAGCCATTCGTCAGTCATGCCTCGATTAGTTATTGAGTATCTAACAGGTGCCAGGCATGGTGCTGCATAACGGAGGTGCAATAGTGAGTGGCTTGCTGTATGGTAGTATTTCTGTTTGGAAAAACTTGCAATTGGCTGCAGAGTGAGTGGATCACAGGGTAAAACAGCATGCCATAGAAAGAGATTGGATGCCTAACTGGCAGACAACGGAAATGCGTAAAACCCATAGGACTTGAATTGGGGGAGAGAAAGAAGGAGATATCAAGGACACCTCCAGGATGTCAAACTTCTTACCTGCATGATGCGCTAAAGAGAGCTTCTAACAACCTTGCCGGGGTAGTGACGAGAATCCTTTGTAAGAAAATCCCTGAAAAGCCTCTCATTAGGATGGGGTATTGCCACGGGCACTTGGCTTATCTCAAGAGTTTTCATGCTCACAAATACATTCAACTTCAAGACTCACTAATTACACTCTCATATTTTAAGCCTATTATGGACGAAATTCAAACCACATGGGTATTTGTCTACAAGCCAAAATGTGCTCAAGATAAGCCAGTAGTAATAACTTAACTTCAGGCCCGGTGGTTCTTGAACATATTTAAGCCTTGTGAGGGAACAGGGAGAAGGTGGTTAATAAACATCTCAGAGGTCTTGCCCGATGGAAAACAAAGACTTCCTTTTTCAGATTTCCCCTTAAACGTGTCATTATTTGGCAGAAATAGTCAAAATAAATGCACCATGCTTCAAAGGAGCCAGCACATAAGAGACCAGACAGCAGCAAGATGAATCCACTTGTCTTGCAGACATATGCTCTGAACACAGATGTTCAGGAAGAGAAGGGCAGGCACTTGTGATAATGTATTGCATCATTTCTTTGACCTCAAGATAAAAGCAAACAAGAGAAGCAAAATGTGCCACTCACCAGGCTATAAAAATGGAACCTGCCACACAGTTCTGATCTATGGCATGAATTCTGTCTTTGCCAGAAAGATGGAGTATTTGCGTTCAGAATGCCAGCTCTTCCTTGTCTTGTGCGTGATTCTTTGTGAAAGAGGGATGAAATCAGGGAACAGAAAAGAAGGTTTTAAAATCGAATTTAATTTAGTGAATACATCAGGCCATGGGCCCTGAACTATTCTGAAAGGATAAAAAAAAAAAAAAAAAAAAAAAAAGCAAGCACTCACCCAGCTTCCGATATGACAAAATTTGGATGCATTTCTGACTGTTCACAGCAACCTTCCAAGGAAGCCCTTAAGGGCATGGCTCACTTTATTGTGCTTCACAGATACCGTGTTTTACAAATTGAAAGTTTGTGGCAACTCTGTATTGAGCAAGTCTGTTGATGCCTTTTTCCCACTATCATTTCTTAAATTCATGTCTCTGTGTCACATTTTGGTAATTCTCACAATATTTCAAGCTCTTTCACTATCTTTGTATTTGTTATGGTGATCTGTGGTCAGGGGTCTTTGATATTACTATTGTAATTATTATTATTATTATTTTAGAAAGAGAGAGCATGAGTGGGGGTAGGGGCAAAGGGAGGGAAAAAGAGAGAGAGAGTGTGTGTGTGTAGGGGAGAGAGACAGAGGAAGAAAGACAGACAGACAGACAGACAGACAGAATCTTAAGCAGGCTCCATGCCCGGCATGGACTTCAATGTAGGGCTTGATCCCACAATACTGAGATCATGACCTGAGCAAAAATCAAGAGTTGGATGTTCAACCAACTGAGCCACCCAGGTGTCCCTACTGTGATTTTTTGAAGGTGCCACAAATCATACTCCTATAAGACAGGGAACTTAATTGATAAATGTGTGTTCTTACAGCCTCACCGACCAGACTCTCTGGGTCTCTCCCCATCTCCTCAGGCATCCCTGTTCCCTGAGACACAACAATTTAGGCCAGTTAATAGCTTCCTAATGGGCAGTAAGTGTTTGAGCGAAGGGAAGAGTCCCATGTCTCTCACTTTAAATCAAAAGCTAGACACAACTAAGCTTAGGGAGAAGACATGTCTAAAGTCAAGAGAGGCCAAAAGCTAGGGCTCTTGCATCAAATAGCTAGCAAAGGTGTGCATGCAAAGGAAACGTTCTGGAAGGAAATTAAAGTGCTGCTCCCGCGAACACACAAGTAAGAAGGCAAGACAGTCTAATTGCCGATTGGGAGAAAGTTTTAATGGTCTCTCTAGAAGATTAAACCAGCCGCACATTCCCTTAAGCCAAGCATAATCCAGAGGAAGGCCCTGAGTCTCTTCGATTCTATGAAGGCTAAGAGAGGTGAGGAACCTGCAGAAGAAAAGTCGGAAGCCGGCAGCAGTCTGTTCATGAGGTTTAAGGAAGCAAATGGTCTCCATAACACCAAAGGGCAAGGGGAAGCAGCAAACGCTGATGTAGAAGCTGCAGCAAATTATCCAGAAGATCCAGCTCAGATCAGTCATGAAGGTGACTCCATTAAACAACAGGGATGCTAAGTGTAGACAAAGCGGCCTTCTATTGGAAGAAGACGCCATCTAGGACTTCCATAGCTAGAGAGGACAAGTCAATGTTTGGCTTCAAAGGGCAGGCTGATTTCCGTATTAGAGGCTAACACAGCCGGCGACTTGGAGTTGAAACCAATGCTCACTTACCATTCTGAAGATCCTGGGGCCCTGAAGAATTATGCTTCATCTATTCCTCCTGTGCTCGGCAAATGGAACAATAAAGCCTGAGCGACGGCACAGTAGTTTACAACGTGGTTTGCTGAATATTCTAAGACCACTTGAACCCAATGGCTCAGAAAAAAAAAGAGATTCCTTTTAAAATATTATTGTTCACTAACAGCGTACCTGGTGAACCAATTTTCTCAGATGCGGGTATACAATGAGATTAATGTTTCCATGTCAACTCAGAATCCATTCTGCCTCCCATGGATCAAAGAGCAATTCTGGCTTTCAAGTGTTACTATTTAAGAAATATATTTTGTAAGGCTAATGCTGCCATAGATAGTGATTCCTCCAATGGATCTGGGCAAGGTGAGTGGCCAACCTTCTGGAAAAGATTCACCACTCTCGATTCTGTTAAGGACATCCATTATTTGAGAAAAGGTCAGATTTTAACATGAGGAAGAGTTTGGAAGAAGTGGATCTTAACCCTAAAGAATGACTCTGAAGGGCTCCAGACTTCTGTGAAGGAATTCACTGCAGACGTGGTAGAAATAGCAAGAGAGCTAGAATCCGAAGTGGAGCCTGCATCCACTTAGCTCATGATAAAACTTAAATAGATCAGGAGTTGCTTCTTATGGATGAGAAAAAAAAAAAAAAGTGGTTGGTTTCTTGAGATGGAATCTACTCCTGGTGGTTGAATCTACTGAATCTACTCTCAATGCTATGAAGATTATTAAAATGACAACAAAGTGTTTAGAATATCACATAAACTTAGTTGATAAAACAATGGCAGGGTTTGGGAGGATTGACTCCAATTTTTAAAGAAGCTCGCCTGTGGGTAAAATGCTGTCAAACAGCATCGCATGCTCCAGAGAAAGCATTTGTGAAAGGAAGGGTCAACTGATGAGGCCAATCTCATTGTTGCCTTATTTTCAGAAATTGTCACAGCCCCTCCACCTCTAACAACGCCCACCCTGATCGGTCAGCTGCCATCAACATGGAGGCCAGACCCTTCGCCAGCAAGATGATTATGCCTCACTGAAAGCTTGGATGACTGTTAGCACTTTTTAACAGGAAAGTATTTTCTTTTATTTTGAGAGAGAGAGAGAGAGAGAGAGAGAGAGAGAGAGAGCAAACTGGGGAGCGGCAGAGAGAGAAAGGGAGAGAGGGAGAATCCCAAGCGGGTTCCATGCTGCCACAGGGCTCGATCTCACAAACCATGAGATCCTGACCTGAGACGAAATCAAGAGTCAGCCCTTAACCTACTGAGCTACTCAGGCACCCCAAGAAAATATTTTCTTTTAATTAGGGTCTGTACGTTGTTTTTTAATGCATGATATTATTGCATACTTAATAGACTACAGTGTAGTGTAAACATAACTTTAACATGATCGGGGAAACTAAAGAGTTCATTTTACTTCCTTTATTGCGATTTTGGTTTTATTGCCATGGTCTGGAACTGACCCTGCAATATCTCTGAAGTTTACCTGTATTTTCTCCTTTTTTTTTTTTTTTTTTTTAATTTTCTAAATTATTTATTTATTTATTTATTTATTTATTTATAGTAATCTCTACACCCAACATGGGGCTCAAACTCACAACCCTGTGATCAAGAGTCACATGCTCTCCTGACAAAGCTGGCCAGGTACCCCTGTACCTGTATGTTCTCCATTTTCAAATAAGCAAACAGACTTTGGCCAGGTTCCATAACTTGCCCAGTGTCACATAGCTAGGGTTTAGTAGGGCCAGGACTTAACCTCAGATCTAATTCTGAAGTTCACATGGACCCTTAATTCTTACTTCCTCTCGGTATGAGGTGCTGTATAAATACAAAGCTGTATGGTCATAAAAACATAAATGAAACAATAAGGATGATGCAAGACAGCTTACGTTTGAATGACTCCTAAGCCCTGGGATGCTTAGTGTAAAACTGAAGGATTTCAGAACTATAGACCAAGGAACATAGAGTCAAGGGCACCTGTTCTTTGGACGTAAGACCGACCCATTCTGGGTCTCAGCCCTCACCCTCACTTGGTATGTCAAATTGTGAAACCTCCCGGCTGCAGGTTCCTCATCTAAAAAATAAAGTTTTCTCCAACTCATAGAGTTTTCTAAATGAGATGATGTGATCACCATGGGTGATGCACACATGTGTACGTCCAGCCCGAGTCCCAGAAGAATGAGTTGTAACGCAGTGATTAGCAGCATGAGATCGTAAGCTTCCACTCTTACCGGCCATTCTTTCTTCACAAAACTGACACTTAAACACCATTCTGCAGGGGAAGAGGTCACCTCTGCTTAAATAAAAACAATGTTAAAAAACCAACAAGTTTCCAATTAAAAGATGATACATTCTAATTATAAAAAAATTGGTAAATAGAATTAAATAGAATTAATAGAATTAAATAGAATAGAATTAAAATAGAATTAAAAAAAGAAAAAGAGTCCTAGTGCTCCCAATAAATATCTCCTCTTCTTGTTATGGTTGTTTTACAGAGTTGGTTTACATTGGGGTGTTTTTAATAATGTTATTCTATTGTAATTTTATGTATCTGCCATTTATACCCAGCCTTTTCCTTCAATGTCTCAAAGTAATTTTTAGCGCCGTGGCTAAATCCCTGAAAGCAGACTGTAATATCTGCGTCCTTGAGCTGGGTCCTCACTTTCTTTAAGCCTCAACCCTTTGCATATAAATCACCACCATGTTATAGGGCTGTGTGAAGACAGAGAATGATCCATGTCAACTCTTAGCAGAGTACCAGGTAGAAAGTAAGAATTCAATGAAAATTATTATTGTTTTTAATAATTAGGAGGACTTTCTTTTTCCTTGTAAATAACAAAAAAAAAAAAAAAAAAAAAAACTCAACTGACTTTAACAAATGGAAACACATTTACTTTCAAAATGGAAAGTCCAGAGGTAGACCCAGCCAGTGTCTCCATGAGTGTGGTGCCTCTGGCTCAGGAATCAGTTCTTCCCCAGAAGTAGCACGATAGTTGCCATGGACCAGGTGTGAGCCCAACCCGCCCAATTCCAAGGCCAGCAGAGAGAGCCTCTTCGGCTAGCACCTGTACTTGTCCCAGGATTCTCACTGACTGGACCAACCTGGGTCCCTTTGCTCACCCAAAACAATGACTGCCGCTGGGAGAATATGATGTTTTGATGGGCTGGTTGTGGTAGGCTAATCGATAGCCCTCCAAAGATGCCCACACCCTAATCTCAGGAAGCTGTGACTATGATAGCTTATATGGCAAGAGAGACTTTTCAGATGTGATTAAACTAAGGGACTTGAGATAAAAAGATTATCCTGGATTATGTGGGTGCCCAATGTAATCCCATAGATCCTTATAAGAAGGAGGCAGGAGAGTCAGAGGTCAGGCGATTGTGTCCATGGATTCAGAGATTAAAGTCAAGGAATTCGGGCATGCTGTCCAAGCTGGAATTCGTAAGAAACACACTCTCCTCCTAGGGCTTCCAAAAGGAATTAGCCCTGCCTTCTGACACCCTGATTTTAGCCTCCCAAGAACCATTTTGGGCTTCGGACTTCCTGAAATGTAAACCACTAAGTTTGTGATAATTTGTCACAGCTCTACCCGGACAACTACTAGACCAACCTTTGCTCACAGTTTTCCCCTCCAGAGTGCTAGCATCATGTGGATGGGAATGGAGGAGGAGTAATTCTCCAGAAGGATAACAAGTCCTCATCCTGGACTTGTGTGAGGTTGGGATAACAATAAGGTGGAGGTGACTTATTTTTCTATTAGCACGGATCGCAACACAAGAAAGTATCGGATACCAGCAGTGAACAGGGTCACAGACGCAGAACAGTGAGGTCAACCTAAGTGCTGGGCCTTCTTGCAGGAGCACCCTTGTTCATCTTGCAGACAGTGTCTTCCTTTGCATCTTGATTTCGTAGTTTCCAGGGTATCAGGAGTTGAATGGATAAAGTGAGCTCAGAACCATCTTCTAGAATCAATCTATAGTGGTGGCCTTGATTGTAAAGGACTTGCAGCAACAACTTTGGGGCACAGGGAGAAGGCAGACAGGTCGGTTGAAGGGTTCCGAGTTTGGGATGTTGGGACAATACGAGAAACAAATCTGATTAAAAGACCAGAAGCACTAAATTCCAGGACTAACTTCACCATCACCCAGTTTCTCATCTATGTAATGTAACAACCGCATAATTGAATCCCGGGGAAGCACGGAGGAGGAGGCCTTTAGCGAGAAAATGGGCTGAGGAAAAGGATCATCTTCATGAGGGTGGTAGTGATCGAGGAGGTATGTTAAAGTAATCCTGAGGATTTTTAAAAATTCCAAGGAGAATAATCTCAGAGTTGTCCCTCCTCCTCCATGCCCGCCCTCCCCGGGCAATCCAAATTCATTCTGATGTCCCTCTGTAGAGGGCCTTGGATAATGTGACAGTAGCCTTGCAGGGGATTTTGATCATCCCCATTCCCCAACGCCTCCTCAGCCCTGCCTCTGCCCATTGAGAACCAGGATCTAGATCATGTTTCATTCCTTTGCAGTTTTCTCACTACTTTCCATTGTATGCTCTGTTTTACCCCGTGTAGGAATGAGGCGGACACTGGAGAGAGTGTGGAATTGCCATCATTCCCCTGTGTTCCACCCACTGTCTTTCTCTGGGCCAGAGCACAGAGAGGATTCGATGCCGCCAGGCGTATCCAGAATTCAGGGCACTCTCCCAGCCCTGAGGCAGCCTCAGTCTGGCACACTTGGGCAACAGAGGCTGCCCCAGGCCTCAAAAGTAAAGCCCCGAGTCCCAGACAAATACGCTGAAGTGAGAAGCCAAATCCGGCAGCTACAATCTGCTGTCTCCCATCGTGACATTCTGGCCACTACAAAATATGGCAGGTTCGGAAACTCAATTTTCCCAGACAATCGAGCATCAGGCCCTGACAAGACAAGCTGCTTCATTATCTGTCTGGGAGGAAGGGACAGACAGTTTTGTTGAGTCGGTAACGGTAGACCGTAGGAGATGCTCTCTCCAGGGAAATGTTTGTCATCTAGTGCCATGGTGGACCGTTAACAAGTCATTTCTAGGACTGCTCTAAAAATGAAATCATCTTTATTTGCTGTGGCGTCATCAGCACTCTTGATTGCCCAAACCAAACATTCGAGTCATTGGGAGATTGAGCAAATCAGCAAATGAGAAGACACTAGAAAGCTAACTGAAAAGAACAATTGGGACATGGGAAATCTCTGCTTTATCAAATCCGTTATTTTTTTTTAACTGAAGAAGTATTTTTAAGAAAGAAGAATTAACACACAGTGTTTTATTAACTTCAATGCATAATGAATTCAACGAATTGAATTCAATTCATTCAATGCATAATGAATTCAATGAATTGAATTCAATTCATTCAATAATCCTGTGCCTTATTCAGTGTTCAACAAGAAGTGTACCTTTGATCCCCTTTATGTATTTCACCCTCCCCCCACCAGGTCCAAGTGTCCGTCCAGAGATGAATGGATAAAGAAGAGGTATACATATACAATGGAAGCTTACTCAGACATAAATAACAGTGAGATCTTGTCATTTTCAGCAACATGAATGGAACTAGAGTGTATTACGCTAAGAGAAACAAATCAGTCAGAGAAAGACAAATACCATGCGATTTCACTCACATGAGGAATTTAAGAAACAAAACAAATGAGAAAAAAAAAAAAGATATTAACTTTGGGGCGCCTGGATGGCTCAGCCTGTGAAGCGTCCGACTCTCAGTTTCAGCTCAGGTCACGATCTCCTGGTTTCGTGGGTTCAAGCCCCACATCGGGCTGTGAGCTGACAATGCAGACCCTGCTTGCGATTCTCTCTCTCCCTCTCTCTCTGCCCCTGTCTTGCTCACGCTATCTCTGCCTCTCTCAAAACTAACTAACTAACTACATAAATAAATAAATAAATAAATAACGATATTAACTTTTCAAAAGAAGGATAATTTTAAAATTAGAAGACTAGGCCACGGTATTTATAGGATAAAGAGGGGTCAGAAGAGGTGTATTGATGGATTACCTCATGTCAAAAACTGAGCTACATCCTTCACACTCATGATTTAAGCTTCACTACAAAACTTAAGACTGTGTTGACTTTATAAGATGAAAATCTTGAGAGCCCAAATGCCAGAACCCATGAAGTAAAACGATTTCCCCAAGCGCTCCCGGAGTATGCATGGGAAGGAGAAACAGCCTTCCCACCCTTCCTGGCACAACCTTGATTTTCCCTGGGTTTAATCCACAGGGTGGTCGCGCTCCCACGCCAGTCATTCTGTGGCCTCTTCCCGATAGCGCTGAGGTAATGGTGTGTCTAGAACAGGGCTTCGTTTGCCACCACGAGTCACGGCACATCTGACCGCGCGCTGGTCTGGGACTCTTTGACAAGTCATATGGGCGATTCGGGACCTTTGTTTCCCAGGGACAGAAACCTATGTCAAAGGGGCAAACGTGAAAGAGGAAGTTGGTGGACACCCAAATGTTGGGGCATTTGAACAGAGGCCTGAGTAACCCAATGGGAGGAAAGTCGCATCTGCTGGTCTTTATGAAAACTGGAACCAGGGGTTCAAGAATGATGCCAGGAGACACACACCCTCTCTTGGTCTACCTCTCCTTGTTTCCAAGTCCTCTCCATCATCCTTACCCTTGCTCTCCGGAGGCTGGAAGACATGTTTCTTGGCAGGGACACGTGTCTCCCAATCTCTGGAGAGGGATGGACTACTGCGCCTTCTGGTCCCAGGTTTAGAAATCAGCTTGCCCTGTGTTGGGTGCCCACCCTCAGCCCATCACCTAAGGCCAGAGAAGTACTTCTGTAAGATCACGGTAGCTCCTATGCCAACAGAACAAATGAAGTGGGAAAAAAAAGTATTTTTTTGAACAAGGAGGCCACTGACCTGACAACAGCATTGACATCCGGGACACAATGGAGATGCACGGTCAACAGGCAAGAGAGAAGCTTCTGGAAAGTCTAAGGTAAACATTTCAAGTCCCGCGAACTCTGTTATGTTTTCAAACTGAAAATAGGTGGTTGTCCAGACTTCAGAGCATGCACACGCTCACTTATTCATTCCTCAGACATTTACTGGTGCTAAAATAGAAGAAAAAAAGAAGAATAAGATATGATCCCTACCCTCAGAGTTTACTGCCTGCCGGGGAAAACAGACAAGTATACTAATGATGTCAGTATTGTGAGCAGAGTGTATTAATGAAGGTCCATAGAGGGCAGTGTTTTTCATGCTGTATGCTGAGACCCATTGGCAAGTCATTAAATCAATTTAGTGGGCTGCAGACAGCATTTAAAAAAAAAAAAAAAAGAAAAAGAAAAGAAAGAGGGAAAATAGACCAGAATATATCAGTGTGCATTGCACAGCAGTAAAGATGTAAGAACCCGGTGCAACGATTGTGCTTCAGTTGTGTGGGAGGCTGTGTATGTGCAGGTCCGGGTACCAAGTCGTGCTGTAAACTCCATTTCCTACTCTAGGTCATTGTCAGACATGTTTGGAAGATGCCAACGTGATGCGAGTTGGAACTCAGGGAAGAGGCGTGTAGATAAGACGAGTAGGAGGCAGAAACGGAAAAGGTTTCTGAAGAAGGAATTTCTTAATCTGAGTCTTGGAGAAAAGGCAGCAACAATTCCAAGAGAAGGAGTGGCTGGCGACAAAGGCAGAGGGGACTGAGAACCGCGTCTAGACCCCCAAGTCCTGTGGCCTGTGCTTGTGTTACCTCCCCTTGGGATTCAAGCTACCGTCCCAGGACTGAGAGCTGATGAGGTAGAGAGGGGAAGCAGGGCGCAGATGTTTAACAGAAAATAGAAAGTCCTGGGTGACAACGAGGATGAAGTCTTCTAGAAACTTCGAGGTGTCAAAGGTTGTTTCTGCTTCAAGAACTGGAGAAAGCTTCGTGAGGGAGGGAGCATGTTTGGGTTATCTCTGACTACGTCATGAGCCTGGCCTGGGGCTCAACAGTGTGGGGCTTGGGTGGTTGAGTGTGCTGAGCTGGGCGAGGAAGAAAGAGGAGAAGGTGACCTCGCCAAAGACCAGGAGGAGCCTTTAAAGGCCACAGACAAAGGAGGAGCCTTTAAAGGCCACACCCCCCGCCCAATGAGGCTCCCTCAAACCAACTGTGGTAGTCCTTTCAGTGAGTTCTAGGTGCGATGCCAAATAAAATCTCATTCGCTGTTTGACACTTTCAAATATGTGCATTGGAGGGTGGCCGTCTCACATCGTGGTGAAGCACTAAGATTCGCAGTCAGACTGCCAGGGCTCAAGCCCACCTGCTTGCTGTGTGACGTTGGTCTAGTTGCCTCATCTTTCTGTGCTTCAGAGTGCTCATGGACAAAACCGATATGTATGGGAGTCGCGAAAGTGCGCTGCTCAGACCTTCTTCAAGCGAGAACTTGGTCTTCAGCGGGGAGTAGTGTCCTTTGCGATCGGTCTTTAGCTGCAGTGCCCCTGGAGTCCCCTGCAGAATTCAAGCTCAGGCCACACTCCTCCCAGAAGCCCCTCCTCAATGACAGGCCGCAGTGGAAAGACTGAGCCCCGGCCATATTTGTCCGAAGTGGGCGTCTGCTCAAAAGGCAAGCTTTGCTTTGCGTCTCCGGTTGGGTTTGCCAAGGCTTTGCCAAAGCAACATGGTCGGAGGCTCACTCACCCACCCTGCTTCCTCCAGACTCTTCCTTTTCTGGGGTGTCAGATCTGCTTTGTGGCCCAAAGATGTTTTTTTGCCCAGTCCTGCTTCCTTCCTTTTTCTCATTCACAGGCAAATGCCTAAGAAGCCTCCTGCACTGCGTAAGCATCTATCTGTTTCCCCAAGTGGATGCAGCATCTTCTTACTGGGCTGCCCCGGGCCTTGGCCCTTGAATTGCTATTCTTCCTATACTCAGTCCCTGGATGAGCCCTCTGTGTTTCTTGGGGTTTGACACCATCTCTGCGTTGAAGACTCAAATGCGTGACTCCCAGATCTTCTGAACTCCAGATAACGTACATGCAATTCTTATTTAACATCTCTGCTGGCTATCCAATAGGAGCCTAAGACTTAATGCGTCCACGTCCAAACCCTTGATCTTTTCTCTTAAATCTGTCCCTTCTTCAATCTTTCCTGTCTCGGTAAATAGAAATTCTGTATTTATAGTTGCTGAGGGCAAACACTTTGATGTCATTCCTGATTTTTCTCATTCTGTCAGAGGCCCCATCCCATCCATCAGCAAATCCTGTGGGTTCCACCTAAAAACACACGCCAAACAAGGCCAGTTCTCATCACCTGCTTGAGGACAACACTGCTGTGAGCTGCCATGCCTGCTTCTCTGGATTATTGCAATACCTTCTGTTTGGTCTTCCGATTTTTACCCTTGACTCATCCAGTCCATTCTGGACACAGCGGCCAGAGCACTCCTTTAAAGTGTAAACCAGATCATGTCATTTTCATCTCCAAGCCTTCCAACGTCTCCAGAATAAATCCTGGATGCTCAAAATAACCTGTCAGGTGCCATATTGCCTGGCCCCTCCTCCACAGTCTCCCCCTTGCCTACTTCATTTTATTTTAACCACATCAACTTCATCACCGCTCCCCAAACTTCAACATACTCCTAGCTCGGGGATTTTGTACATGTGATGCCTTTTGCCCCTTGCCTGGAATATTCTTCCCCCACTCCCAGTATTTGAATGGCTCTCTCTCTCTTACCTCTTTCACAATTTCTGCTTCCCTGCACCTTATGGGTGATACCCTCCCAGGATTCTGTATGGAAAACCTCATATGCCAACATACCCTTTTCCCTTCCCTGTTGTACTTATGTACAACACTCTTACTATCTAACATAACTGATTTTTGTCTTATCTCTTATCTCTTCTCTTTGGTCAAATCTCAATTTTTGTCTTTATCTCTTCTCCTCCAATAGGACATAAGTCCCAGGATGGCAAAATTTTACATGTTTTCCCCCTGCTGTATCCTTGATGCCTATTTCAATGTCTCATGTGTATCAGGAACCCAGTTAAATGTCTGGTATACAAGTGAATGAATTAGGATTATAATAGTGTTGACCTCATTGAGGGGAGGGCTGTGATCTTCAATAATTGATGTAAATAACCTTTCACAGTGCCTGGACCACAGTAAGTACTCAACAACTATGAGTTTGCGTTCATAATATTAGCAATTTCTTAGTCATGGCTGCCTTATGTAAGGTGAACTTACTTAAATGGTAGTCTTCATTCTGGGGACAAAGTTTGACAACAATAATCAGGTGAGGGCCACAGATCTTACTCCAGGAAACTATTTGTTCAGATTCCTTAACAGGAAATTTTAGGATAATATACCCCACAGAGGTGAAAATGACTACAATCTGACCACAAAAATGAGAACTCTAACATAGCTTACTATAGCCCCAATATATATTATGTATTACAAATACTGCACAGTAAATTTCTAATGTTAATGTCAATCTCTTCCTCAATAATGTGAACAATTTGAGCCAGGTGTAACCGATGTACGAGACTGTGATTTGAGTCGCCTGCTTTTCACTTCTTCCACCGCCTAAGTTTTGGGGCTGTGTCCAAATTATTCAACAAGTATGTTTGGAATGCCTGCTATGTCAACGCACTGTGCCAGGCAAGGGGGATTCGGCTGCTAACAAGATAGCCTTGGCCCTTGACTTCGTACAACTGACACTCTGTCGGGGAAGAGGGATAATCAAATAAGAACTTACAGCAGGAATAGCATAATGGAAGTACAGGATGCATGTGATAGAAACAAGTAACTCAGTTTGGGGGATAGGAAAGGACAATGGGAGAAGACTATGCTTTGCTCCTCATAAGAGGCAATATTTCAGAAGATGCGTGAAGTTATCCTCATAAAGACTAATGAAGCAAGCAAACAAACAAAATTCCTAGCAAATAACTTATCCTGTTAAAGGGAAGAATGGCTCCAGGCAGCTGGCAAATATATAAAATGGCTTGGACACTGAAGAGTACGTGAGACTGAACAGTCTTGAATGTTCTGAAAGGCATCCTTGAAGCCAAAACAGGAATGGCTTGTCCCCAATGACTACAGTCTCTTGGACTCTCTTAGTAATTGCAAAAAAAAAAAAATCCTTAATCTTTCTTTAATACATGGCAGAGTTAACTTTAAATATTAAGAAGAAGATTTTATTTTTTGACACACTTTCAACCCCCAGCTAGGATTCTCTTTCTGCAATCCTAGCCCTGCATGACCCTACCTCACTCAATTCCAAGAACCCACGGCTGGACTTGGACTTTTGATACTGATCTTGTTGCTGGACTGAAGGACATGTTTACCCCCTGCCCACCTCTTCTTCAGGAAAAGAGTAAGCTCCTATGGGAGGCAGAGCTGAGCATAGATCTTGAATGTAGGCAGGACATGGGGGTACTTGAAACTTTGTTCCACTACTGGCCCCAAACAAGGAGCTGGGTAAGACTCCTTAATCTCTGGAAATTTACAGTAAGACAGAAAGCATAGAAATATAAAAAAAAAAAAAAAAGACAAATCACAATGCAATACAAATGCAAACTTTGTGAAATGATGGTTGGGTAACCTAAAGACCGTAATAGGGCATCAATCAAGAGACGATGGCCATCCAGAAAGACTACTGACAGTTACACAGTTTGAACCAGACTGTAAAGATTGAGTAGGGTTCTGACAGATGGGTAACCTGCTGGGTCATCCAACACAGAGAGAGGGAAGGCAGTGGGGTAGGGGGGGTGAGGCAGAGAAGCAGGGGAGACAACATAAGAAAAGGTTGTAGAAAACTTCCGTTAGTGTTCCAGGCTTTGGGAGAGACTGCTAAACCCAGCGGTCTCTCAACTTGCGTCCATGGACTCATTCATTCATTTAAATGGGGATTTGGTTGTTAAACACTTAAGATTCTGCTTAAGCTTAAGATTGTATTTTAAATCACACCAAAGAAACAAAAACAATACAAAACAAAACAACAATGTTTAAAGAGTATAGGCATAAATGAGTCAGCTATTTTGCAGTTACAGCAATTTAAGTTTGAAGCTCAAGAAATTACACGTTTAAGTGCCTAAGTAGTCTTCAGTTGACTTTTAATTAACCTTTTTTGTCATTTCCAATCTGGGGAAATTGAAAAATATTTTTGTAGTCCAACAAAAACTCATTTTATGAAAGAATCACATACATTTCAAAGTTGCTCATAATCATCTTTGAAAACATGTGATATCTGCAGCTGAATCAAGCCAGGTTGTATTTATTCCTTATCAATCCTGCCTATCTTGGCATTGCGCTCTTATTAATAAGATTCAGATAAATCCTTGCCTTCTGGTGCAAAAGTGAAAACCCACAGTGATTTAAAAATTATTTTCTCTAATCAGGCTGCATCTCATTAGTTGTGATTCCTTTCTTTTAGATTCTGATGTTTGCAGAAGATTTTTGTGGGAACGTTATTTAAAACATGCCCTCCCGAGTCTGCACTGGCCTCTTCCCGCCGATTAGTGTTCCTCAATCTTTCTGAGTTGAAGGAGATTTGTTTATTCAAC
This sequence comes from Panthera uncia, assembly GCF_023721935.1. Lineage (NCBI taxonomy): Eukaryota > Metazoa > Chordata > Mammalia > Carnivora > Felidae > Panthera > Panthera uncia. The sequence goes on along the minus strand of NC_064811.1, from coordinate 7,723,842 downwards.
TTAACCTAAATCTCAATTAAGAAATTTTTCTTCTCATCCTTCCCTTTTCAAAAGAACACGACAAGCTAGATTTGCCTAAAAACAGTTATAGAGGCCCTGGTGTTCCACATTCATGTTGACGGTGGGAAATGGATCGCCTCGCTTCCTTGGCGCCCCAAATAATGAGGTTCTTGGACTTCCCATGATAACTGGTCACCAAAAAGGATTCACTATCGTATTAGTTAGGGTAGGCTAGGTCATGCTGTGGTAACAAACACACTTTACAGTCACAGACATTTGGCAGAATGGAACTTAATTTCTTCCGTTCACAGTCTAATATGGTTTCTCCAGGATGTTCCTCCAGCTGGGGACTCAGGGATCCAAGCTCTCTTCATATTACAATACAGCTGCCTTCACATGTCAATTTTTTTTTATTTCAAGTTTTTATTTAAATTCCAGTTAGTTAGCCTGTAGTGTAATATTAGTTTCAGGAGTAGAACTCAGTGACTCATCTCTTACATACAACACCCAGGGCTCATCCCAACAAGTGCCCTCCTGAATGCCCCTCACCTATTTAGCCCATCCCACCTCCCCGCCAGCAACCCTCAGTCTGTTCTCTGTATTTAAGAGTCTCTTACAGTTTGCCTCCCTCTCTGTTTTTATCTGACTTTGCCTTCTCTTCCCCTATGTTCATCCGTTGTGCTTCTTAAATTCCACATATAAGTGAAATCATACGGTATTTGTCTTTCTTTGATTGACTTATTTCGCTTAGCATAATACACTCTAGAACCATCCACGTTGTTGCAAATGGCAAGATTTTGTTCTTTTTGATGACCAAGTAATATTCTGTTGTACACACACACACACACACACATATATATATAAAGAAGATGTGGTATACATATATATATATATATGTATACCACATCTTCTTTATCCATTCATCAGTCAATGGACATTTGGGCTCTTTCCATAGTTTGGCTATTGTTGAAAGCGCTGCTATAAACATTGGGGTACATGTTCCCCTATGAATCAGCACTCCTGTACCCTTTGGGTAAATTCATAGCTGTGATATTGCTGGGTCATAGGGTACTTCTATTTTTAACTTTTTGAGGAATCTCCCTACTGTTTTCCAGAGCGGCTGCACATGTCATTTCCAAGGTCACTTCAGCATGGTGAGAGAGGAAGGGAGTACACTGCCTTGTCACTGCCTCAGCCTGGGAGTTACGTGTGTCCTTTTGCTTCTGATTCTTTGGCCGAGAGGACTCGTGTGGCTTCCACTTGACAGGAGACAGTATACGTACTGCCTGGCTTTGACCATTCTCACAGACATTTTGAGCCTCAGCGTCTTCATCTGTAAAATGGGGAAAATACCTACACAGCCAGGCAACTGGGAGTATCAGAAGTCATGATTGTGGAAGCATCTGGAAAAGTCCAAATACTATGTATATAGTTTTAAAAGTAGCAATTATCATTGTATTTTAGTGATAATAATAAAATGGCAATATTATCATCATGCAAAATAATTAATTAGTTATATTTAAGTTACCAAAAATAATGAAAACAGTTTTGGAATGAAAGCATCCCTGAGACTCCCTAGTTGAGTTCACAATCAGCTTTGACCCTGCATTTAATTTACTTTTAGCAGAAAATGTAGTATATGATTACCTTTAGAATGTCTCATTTCAGATGAAAAAAATCAAGCTTTTAGGGTAATTGCAAAATTTTTAAAGGGACCTCAGTGAGAGCAGAGAAGGAAGTTTCCATGGCAATAACTGAGCAACACAAAGGGAAGGGAAGACAGAAGGGGGAGCATTTAATGAGCACTTACATGATGGGAAGCGGTACGCTTGGCACTTTGCACCCTATGTCTGTCTAAAACAAGGGGAAAAGCAATGAGATCAGTGTGATGGGCACAGTTTTCTAAAAGAGCAAACAGACCCAAAGGTAGAGAGACTTTCTTCAGCCAACCATTTAGAATGTGGCCCAAGTGGCTCAGGTCATGATCCCAGGGTCATGAGATGGAGCCTCTCATCCAGCCCCACACTGAGCATGGAGTCTGGTTAAGATTCTCTCTCCTTCTGCCCCTCTCCCCATTCACGTGCTCTCTTTCTCTCTCTCTCTCCAATTATATATATATATATATATATATATATATATGTATATATATATCCCTGAGTGGGATATGAACCCACTTTTGCCTGCAGCTAGGGCTCAGGCTCTCCCTGCACCATTGAGTCTCCCACAATTGAATCTTCTTTCCACTTCCTGTGCTGAGCATACCATTTCTGTGGTCTTACTCCTCTGTTTCCAGCCTTTCTCGGGGCTTCTCTTCTCTAGCCTGACCTCCCACCAGCGCACCCGATGCCTATTTCCCTCTGACAATGTATTCCCTTAGGTCCATTGCCTTGCCTACCCAGAGTTCCTCCTTGTAGGAGAAAGCCTATGATGCAAGTGGACAGAGTGTGGCGGTCGGCGGTGGGGGGGGGAGGGTAGCAGAGTTGCCATTGGCAACCATGCTAGCCAGGATCACCTGGGCAAGCCCAAGCCTGGGGAAGTTGTGATGAGGGGCAGAACACTTCTCTGGTCTCCCAGGGTCTCCCCACAGATTGCTTGTTCGTTGAAAGGGGAAAGACAGTAACCGTACGGTAGAGAAAATAGATGATAGTTTGTGTGATGAAAATTAATGTTCGCGCTGAGGAGCAGATCGCTTTCACATGCCTCTGGATGTGATGTGCTGAGAAGGAAACACCATCTCATAGGAGTATTGCTGTCGGGATGCGTAACCCGCCTCGAATCAGAGGGAAACAGCAGACAAACGCACCCTGAGGACTAGTCTACAGCTGGCCAGGATTCTTTAAGGATGCCCATTTGTGAAAGGGAGAAGGACTGAGGAATCTTCCAGATCGAAGGAGACAAAGCGGAGGCGGCCGCTAGATGGACCAGATCCGGTACCGGAAAGGGAAGGGCTTTAAGGACGTTACTGGGACAATAGACAAATATGGGATATTGCAAGTTAGATTAAATGAAAGTCTCACAGCAATGTTACATTTTCTAAATGTAACGGTATTGTGGCTCAGAGAGTATTTCTTGCTCTTAGGAATTACACACTGAAATATTTGGAAGAAAGGGTGGGATGCATATAACCTACTTTCAAATGGCTCAGAAAAACAAATAATCATTTTGGACTTTATCGTTTACACACACAGCGTGTATGTACATGCAGATGTGTACACATGTGTGGGGATATACGGGGGGGGGGGGGGAAGAGGGACAGAGAGAGGGGAGGGAGAAAGATGACACAACAAATGTGGCAAAATGTGAAAAATTGCCGAACCTGCACAAAGTATCCTGAGAGAAAGAGACTGTCTTTCCAGCAAGTGAACGAGCTTTAGAAGCGTAAACAAACTGAAGTTTCCATGAGTAGCGAGCGATTGCTACGTGCCCCTCTTTTGCCATGGATTGTTCCAGGAGGGTCGTGCTTAGACCTGAGGAGATTGAAACAGGTTGCTTACTCACTCCAAGGTGTGCCAGGGTCCTGGGTTTGAATTCAGATCGCGTTCATTTCTCTTCACCACAAGAAAGGACAGTTCACGTCACGTCTGGCAGGAAGAGGTGAGGCTCCAGTCTCCAGCTCACAGCCCCCCGGGAGGGTAGAGAAGAAAGATAGACAAGTCACTAGAGACCAGAGTGTGCTGAGCTATGTACTGCTGAATTCTTCCAGCCAGGATTGTGCCGCACCCGCTGTGCTCCAGACGTCCCACCAAGCTCTCCGGGACTAGAGCTGTGGACGGCAGAAATCCGGGCTCCACGCTCCCAGAATTTCCATCGCAGTGGACAGACGTGGCTGACGCTGGTGACCACAAGCACCAGAAGGGCACCTGTTCCAGACAGGTAGGTTAAGGCAGGCTTCCCAGCAGCAGGTATCTGCTCTCTTAACAGATTTTCCGAGATGGAAGGACTTGGGCAATCTTGCTCACTCCGGTGGTCTAAAAACCTGGCACACGGGGAATCTGCTACTGGTGAATCTGGAAAAAAGATATACGAGTGTTTTTTCTCTTGGGTGTAGTCAGCGGTAGTCCCGATGGGATGAATGAATGAATCAGTGAATCAATCAACCAGTCGATCAATTCCCACGTGTGACTGCAAGAGCCCAGGGGGGTCGGCTCTCCTAGGAGGTCAGCCTCCCTGCCACCTTTCCAGGTAACCGAACGAACGAGCGAGCGAGTTGGAGCAAGCCCGCCCTTCCCCCATCCAGCAGCGAGTGGCAATGGCAGTGATGGCGGCTGGTGACTAACCACAGCCCTGGGGGTTCCTGTTCTCCCCAGCTTCCTTCTGCGTTCTGCTTCCAGACGAGAGGAAATGCTGTATTAAGAAAAGCCATTCAGATCTCTCTCTTTCTCTCCTTTTTTTTCTTCCCTGAGTTGCTCAACACTGGTTTAGGCTCTTATGTTCACAGAAGAGAACAAAGCCGCCTTCCCGAGGCTGTACCTTGGGTTTCGTTCTTACCAATGCCCAGGCGAAGCCAGCAGCCCGTGGGCCTTTGTGGGCCAGAAACAAGGACGCTTGCAGCCCCCTCCGAAAAATCAGAATCATCTCAATAACGAGACAACGTGCTTGCGGTTTTGGCTCAGTGCTTTCCCCGGCATGATCTCATCTCATTAACAGAGTAAACTTAGAAAATGTTAGAGACGCTGGTAGATAAAACGGTTGAGGACTTTTCCGGCTCCTTTTGGTGAAGCCCCAGGAAACTGGGGAGGAGCCTGGGGCCGCCCGGGAGGGAGAGGAGGCCTCGTGGGGGAGGAATCCCAGCCGGCTCGGTTCTCGGCCCTTTGCTCAGCCATCCAGGCCAACTGGCTTGGTTACTCTTGCTCCCTACACCGGAGTTCCAGGAAACATTCCACGGGAGAAACAGAGCTCATGGATGGGGGCGGGGTGGGGAGGGGGGAAGGTTTGGAGACTATTGCTCTGTGTGAATACCTTCACGAACAGATTCAGGCCGAGAAAGGGACTCTTTGGCCTAAAATCACAAAGCTGATTAGTGATAGAGCAGGAACGAAACCCTCATCCTGGGCATCATTCTGTCTTCTCCTCTAGGGCATGAAATTGGCAAGACCAATCACAGTGAACGGAAAGACCCAATGATTTGGCCTAAGGGGGGGGGGGGGGGGAGAAAAATGAGAATAATTTAAAAATCCCCGAAAGCTGAAGTTTCTGGCCCCTCCCCCGCCCCCCCTCGCCCCCTACCACGTGCCTGTGCCATGTGAGTTCCCTGACTCTGGGAGGTCGTCGACGGTCTGGTGCAGGCATCTTTCCCTCCAGGAGAGAAGGAGTGATATAAGTAACATCCTTTTCCCCTCCAGAAACTTCTCTGGGCGTAGTGGATCACCACCATCTCCTCTGGCTGCTGAATGTTCTTGCAGTTAGATAATGCCTAGCAACGTTTACCCCTGTCCCCACTAACTAAATTGAATCTGAGGTGTCACTGAAGCCACGGAGAGGAGCACTTTCTTCCTAATATGAAGTGACAAGGGTTTGTAATTTCTGAGCTGTTCCAAGCTGCCTGGCTGGGGGCACAGAAAGACAACCAGCTTCCAGGTGAGGGAATCGAGCCTCCCCCGCAACTTTCAAAAACCACAGAGGAGGGCAAGTCCCCAAGCTGTGCAAAGTTCCTTTGAGAAGGCAGACGTGGGTCTATTTTAGCTCCTTCCGGAGAGGGAACAGTGGGCCGGGAGAGGCTGCCTGAGGGCACGGCCACCGGAGTGTCACTCTGTGCCATCTAGAGGCGCTGGGCCAGGAGGGGGAGGCCAGGGTGATGGCTGTGCTGAGTCAGCGGCTCCAGGATGGAGAAGGGACATTATTCCCAAGCATTAGGCGAACCCAATACATGTAAACACACGTCCTCACCCTGTAGAGAAGATACTGTTTATAGCTTCCTTACTTGTAACTTCTTGGAGTGGTTTTCATACTGTCTGTTCTTTCCTTCCTTCCCAGTGATCTCTCTCCCTCTCCCTCTTCCTCCCTCCCTCTGTCTGTCCCTCTCCCTGCCTCCTTCCCTCTCTCTCTCTCTCTCTCTCTCTCTGTCCCTCTCCCTGCCTCCTTCCCTCTCTCTCTCTCTCTCTCTCTGTCGCTGTCCCTCTTCCTCTTCCCCTCTCTCTCTCACCAAAACAATACCATTTTTCCACTGTTCAATCCCTGCAGAGAGCACCGATTTTATTTATCTTTAAAACAATAACAACAGTGAAATTACCCAGAACCATAAGAAGCCGTTAAGAACTGAAATCTTGAAGTGTGGGGGCTCCGTGAAATTATCCTGATTTGATGGATTCTGGACTTGGGCACTGCCTTCCTCCGTCGTGGGAATCAAATGTTATCTTTTCGTTTTGAAAGAAGGGATTATATTGGTGTTTGGTGATGTCTATGGGTTGTTTCCTTTCTGTGAAGACAGAACGTTCATTTTTGCAGTCACAGAGGAAATTAAGGAATGTGTACTCAACGTTGCAGCTCAGGGTATGTATTAATATTCCTAGTTTCTTTTCTGCCCTGACTGCCCAGTGGAGCAGAAAATAAACAAATCTTGTTGGTTGGTATACTGCAAGATGATAATATTGACCAAACAAACAAAATGGAATGACCCGTCCACCTTTCCACATGACCCAGCGAGTAGAGTTGACCCACATGTCTTACTTTTTTTTTTTTTTTTCCAAATCACCCATTTTGGAATTCACCTGGGTTTGACTCTCCTCTCTTACACCTGCTGAATCTATAAACGTAAGCGTGTTGCCTTATACCTCTGAGCCTCACTTTCTGAACATGTAAAATGTAGCTAATCCTAGTACTCCCTAGGGTACCGGACTGAACAAGACACTACTTGTTATCATACTTTAGTATGATACCTTGCGATACAAGCCTTACGTGATCCCTTACGAGCCCCCGATACATGTCATTCCTTTTAATTTCTCAGAGCTACTGCTAAGGTTTACCGTATGGGGGGCAGATTTGCAGCTCCTGCGCCACAGCGTGGGTCCCTGACCTCGGACAAGTACAAAGAGCTCATCAAGATCGCGTAAATGGTAGGCATCGGGCATAAAGTGCTGGCTCGCAATCAGGGCTAATTTTGCCTCCAGGGGACCTTTGGCAATGTGGGGCGATTGGGGGGAGTCACCACGGGGGAATTACACAATTGGCATCCAGTGGGCAGGGGGTAGGGATGCCGCTGAACATTGTACAATGCACAGAACAGCCCCTACCGGAGAGGGTTCTGTGGACTAAAATGTTAACAGTGCCAAGATTGAGCAACCCTGGGTTAAATCTTTGTATTCTGACACCAAATCAAGAGTTATTTTCAATTCACCTTACGTGTCCCAGAGTACCTCAAAGCACCTTGTAAAACGAAAGCACTATTTTTGTTATTTGAAAGGCAGTGTAATATAATAGAAAACTTTAAGGCTTGACATATCTGGGTCTATTCTCAGCTCTACACCACTTATTAACATTTAATCGGAGTGACCTCAGGTAAAAATTAACTCCTCTGAGCCCTGGTGTCTCTGTTTGTGAAATGTAACAGGATGTTCAAAAATTGGAAATAATATAAGTCCACGGCTGAGAGTGGTACCAGTCCACAGAGGGGGTGCCTTCATGGCAACCATGACAAAATTATCGTTATCGTTGACCTACCATTTACGGATGAGAGTACAGATACGTGGGATAAGTTTCATTTTTGTCAGCAAATATTTGAGCACCTACTATGTGATAAGCACCAGAGGTGCAAAAATGAACCAAATGGGAAGTTTCCTGCCATGGTGGCATTTACATTACAGATGAGGGGAAATGGAGGGGACGGAAGGATAACGGAAGAAATCTAAGATAATTCTAGATGGTGGTCTAGATGGAGGTTTTCTGGGAGGAGGAGAGATCAGAAGGGTGAGGAGGCACAAGACTGAAGGGGAAGGAAGGGCACCCTACAGGGCAGGAATAACAAATGCAAATGCATCAGCCAAGTGTCCTTTGGGGTAAGAAAGTAAGGATGTGGGGGCATGAAGGAGCCAGAGGAAGACAGTAGAACGGGGGTCTCTTCACCCTGTAGAGGACCATGGGGAGGAGTGTAAGAGTGATAATGAATTATCGCTTAGCCCCCAGTAACACGCCCTTGTAGGTTTCTACCTCCAAGAATGAACTGTGAGGTGTATCACCCCAGAATCCTGCCTTGAACAGAAACCATCAACTGACTTGAGTTCTAATGCCAACTCTCTAGTGTGGGGCTGTGTTACAAAGAAACATAATGTTCTGAGTTCCTGTAGGTCTGGTGGAGAGTGAGAGCCAAGAGGGATCTGCTTTCCATGCGACTGAGGTAAAAAGAAGTCAGGACGCGATACAGTGAAGGTTGAAATGTGCCTCTCCTGACCCCAGCAAAGTTTGGGGAACTGGTCACTGGCAGAAGTAGACTGAGAAACTAAGCCGGTGTGGTCCTCGTTTGTCCTCAGCTTGGGGTTTGGCCAGGGCAAAAGCGGGGGCCTGAAACACATCCAGAAAGATCTGGGGGAAGCCGATGGCATGGTTCTCCAGCCACCAGGAGAAACGCTCCACATGGCCACACTCCGCACGGGCAGGGGTGGAGGGAGAAGCCTAGACAGTTGGCCCCAAGGAGCCAGTGACAGTGTCCAGAAGTTCCCCAGTGACATGAGAAAGGGATGGAACATCGCCGAGAGTCCGGATGGTGCCGCAGATGCTGGGGGTCATTCCCTGAGTCTGCAGTGTGAGAGGATGCTTGTCCCGCAGTGGAAAAGCCAGGGTCTGGAACTCCAGTCGTGAGGTTCGCATTGCTGACCCCCGGGCAGTCCTCAGATCCATCCAGTGCTTGGATCTATGAGCCCCTCCTCCTGTGCCCTGACACCATCTTGGTGAAAAACAGGGGTCTGGGGACAATAATCGGAAAGACTGTTTCACACTGAAAACACGACACTAAGGAAATGTGTTCTTCCAAAAAGATCACTTCAACTATTGGATAGGACTTTGTTTTCCAGATTGGACTAAATTTAGACTCTCCTCCGCGACCCAGTGGACTAGAAAGACTAAATAAGAAATAGAAATAGCAAAGTAATTTTTTTTGCATATTTTAGTGTACTATGAATACGTGTGACCCCACAGCAGATAAAAATAAGTAGTTGAGCTGATATCCAACTAGGAGGTTCCCAAATTTGAGTTGAGCACAAAAGCAAATTGTCTGTTTTTCTAAACAAAAGGAGAAAATCAAGTCAACATCAGATTACAAAAAGAGACTATCCTTTTGCAAGAGGACCACCTTCTCGATGTACCTTGGGGAGGTTTAATCTTGCCCTTTGCGCCCGTCTATTCCTTTTCTTTGTCTTTGAGGCTGATGCCCCCGGTGGTAGGTTTACTTCTGAAGGGGTTTCAGTGTATGTGGAAAATCAAATATATTACTTGCATTTTCTTTATTGTTCAAAGGTAATTACACTTATAAATATATTAAGTGAAATTTCTCTAAACACTTAAACTTACCCAACTAATAGGTCAAAATGTAAACTGTACTAATCCTCTTACACACTTATTTTTTAAATTTTTTATTAAAAAAATTTTTTTTAACATTTATTTCTGAGAGAGAGAGACAGAGAGACAGAAAGACAGACAGACAGAGCATGAGCAGGGGAAGGGCTGAGAGAGAGGGAGACAAAGAATCTGAAGCAGGCTCCAGGTTCTGAGCTGTCAGCACAGAGCCTGACGCGGGGCTTGAACCCACTAACCGCGAGATCATGACCTGAGCCGAAGTCTGACACAACCGACCGAGCCACCCAGGCGCCCCTGCTCTTACACATTTAAAAGTTAATTACAAACCTTAGTCAAATTCCTGTCTCAATAAAAGTCTAAGCCTAATGTGTCACGCTCCCTTAAGTGCTTCAAATACCATAAAATAGGCATGATATTCACAAAAATTATCACAACCACTGTAAAATGTGTTCACATTTATATTCTTCCTTTGAGGAAATTAGTGATTCTATACATTTGGCTAATTCCTCCCTTAGTTATGTACTTTAATATACATTTAATGCATCTTTCCAAGCTAACAGTTGCCTACCACACAAAAAGATTACACCAGACCTGCTGAGACCGCTGAGTTATCCCTGAATGGATGATTGATCAGGGATACAGTTCAGACTTCCAAAGTGACTCCAACCCAAGCGGCTGTTTCTTTGCCTGGGTTCCTTCCAGAATCGTGATTGACTTCTTGTGTCAATAAGAATGTCTCCAGATGTGTCCTTTCCTCCAATCTGATGTGTCTGTACTCTTCCTCCATTACATCTGACATACGGGATATATTAGAGGCTGAATTGGATCCTTCTCCAAATTCATAAATGCAAGTTCTAACCCCCAACTACCTCACCACATAACTGTGTTTGGAGATAGGATCTTTAAAGAGACAATGAAGTTAAAGTGAGGTCATTAAGGTGGACCCTAATCCAAATGACTGGTGTTCTTATAAGAGCAGGAAACTGATCTCGATGGGGCTCAGGGCAGGCTGCCCCAAAATATCTCAGAGTGGCATATTGACTATTTTGAATCAAAGTCACTTGAGAAATAACCAGTGCAAGAAGGACACTATCGCTCTCCACTCTGTCCTCATAAAAGCAAGAAATAAATTTGCCATGTAAAAGGTACCTTCCCTGCACCAGGAGGTAGAGAGACATCCTTATCACTGCAAACAGGGAATTCAGGACCCAGATGCTGTGTAAATAAACTCAGCTTAGTCTCTTCACTAATGAGTACTAATTAGTACCCAAGCCCAAGTGCCTTTGTCTTATCAGTTCTACAAATTTATTGTTTCTTTGTCTAAAAGATATAAAAACTGCCTGCTTTGGTCACTTCCTTGAGTCTTCTATTTCTATGACCTCCGGTAAGTATGAATTAAATTTGTTCTTAATCCTGTTAATCTGTCTCATCAATTTAATTATTACACCAGCCAAAAAAAGAACCAAAAAAGGTAAGGGAAAATTTTCCTCTCCCTGTTGGTCTCCGAGGAGTCTTGGTTCTCTTTAGCTCACGAACTACCTAGGACTGGGGCACCTGGGTGGCTCAGTCGGTTGAGCAATCAACTTCAGCTCAGGTCACGATCTCTCGGTTTATGAGTTCGGGGCCCGCATCAGGCTCGCTGCTGGCAGCCTATCAGTGTGTAGCCCACTTCAGATCCTCTGTCCCCTTCTCTCTGCCCCTCCACTTCTTGTGCTCTCTCAAAAAGAAATAAACATTTAGGAAAAAAAAAAAGAAGACGAAGACGACGAGGAAGAAGGAGAAGAAGAACTACCTAGGACTGCAGAATGAGAGGTAGCTTCTCAGTGTCCTTGCTAGTTCTTTCCACGTGAGTTCCCGGGCACGGGAAGCCACCACTGCTGGACCACTCTGGGGACAGAAGGGAAATAAACGATTTCTAGTCTGGGTCGCAAAGTTCGCAATTATACCTCTAATTTAGCTTTAGGATTAATAAGATCATTTATTTCTAGTTCAATATGTCTAACTTAGATTTTAACCCACCACCCCAACTGAAATTGTGTCTCTTTTCATTTTTATTTTCTTGTTATGTTTCAGGGACCACCATTTGTAATCACTCCATTGACTTTAAAGAATTCAAAGCACCTAGTGAATTTCCTCTATCCATCCTTTCTGAACTGTCAGTAGAGATACAAAGTAATTCAGCCTTTTATACAGATGTTATGAACACCATTGACACAGTATTCTGTATTGGGTCCCACAGAGTGGTATTTCACCCAAGTCTATGGCTTAATTTTCTTTTTTTTTTTTATTAAAAAATGTTTAATGGTTATTCATTTTTGATGGGGGGAGGGGCAAAGAGAGAGGGGGACACAGAGCAGGCTCCAGGCTCTGAGCGGTCAGCACAGAGCCCGACGTGGGGCTCAAACCCACAAGCCATGAGATCGTGACCTGAGCCGAAGTCAGATGCTTAACCGACTGAGCCATCCAGGTGCCCCTGGCCTAATTTTCTAAGGATGCAATTTACAGGCTGAATGAACTTTATCCACTCTCTTCCCTCTCTGAACCTCACTTAACTCATCTATAATGTATTTTTTTAATGAGAAAAAAAAAAAAAAAAGAAAGAAAGAAAAGAGGAGAAAAGGCCAGATATCAAGTTCTGTGATTCGGGCATGAATTAAGTCTGGAATCAAATCTGCTTCATTAACTAAAAGATCTTGACAGAGCAAACGTGGAGCTGCGACACCCCCAGTCCTCTAAAACCAAATACGAATGTCACTCAGCCATTCTTTCCCCCTCTGAACCTGAAGATTAAAAGGCTTAAACCGTGTGAAGGCGCTTTATAAACTTAAACCATGTGTAAATTGTCTGCATTTTTATTACGAATTACCAATCGTTGAGTTATTTCAGGCATTAAGGTGTTAGGGTGCTCACCTAAGTATCAGCAGCAGGGTCCTCACAAAGTCCGCGTATCTTGGGTTTCCAATTCAGCGCTCTATCCGCCCCCAGATTATGCAGCATTTCAAATAGGAAAATGAATTCCATGGATGAACAGCAATCATTCGCCCGTGGGCCAGGCTCTCATCTCTCCCTGCACACCTGTCAGCAAGAGACCCAACCAGAAAGGCCCCACTCACCTGAGATAAAGGCCAGTCCACTAAGGACTGTGACGGCAGGTCCCCTGCCTTTAAGTCGTGCAGCACAGAGCCGCATTAAGGTTGGAAGGCACGCAGACCTTCCTGGCCTATTTTATTCACGCCAGTTCCCAGGGATGACACTCCAGACTCTGCATCAGAGGCACAACTTTGTTTCCATTCCAGTATCGCCAAAGAAAGAAAGCTCCTGATACGGCGGTTTAATTAGGGCATGCAAATCACTGTGCTCCCGTGTCCTCCGGTGCGTTCCAGGTCTTGCCTTATTTACAAGAGGAAAACACAGCTCGGCAAAGGGGGAGCATGAAAACAAACAAAGCAAGCAGCCTGCATCCCACGGCGGTGTGGTGGAGGGCGGTGAGGGACGAAGGGCCCCGGGCCTTGCTGCGACGGGTGCCCTCACGTGACATCATTCAACCTGTTTGGCTTGTGAGATGTCCCCTCGGCCTGGCTGAAAAGCAAAGAGCATGCACTGTGAACAATGCATGCCTTTAAACCTATTTTTAACGAGCACACGTTAAAGTATACTCTTCCACGTAGAGTTTCATGAGCCCTGACATAGGCCAGTATAGACACCACCGCCATCAGGATACACAACAGCTCCGTTAACGCACAGCGTCCGCTTTGTAGGCAAACCCTTTGTATCCCAATACTCCGCCTACCCTGTAACCCTGATGACCACCGTCCATTCTTTCTCCCTCTAGCTTCACCTTTTACTCAATGTCATATAAATGGAAATCTGGCTTTGTCCATTTGCATACTGTAATAATGTATTTTATATTCGACCCTGTCGTTGAGTGTACCGGAAAGTTGTTCTTGTTTGTGGCCCCGGGACATTCTATTGTATGGATAGAGCAGTGTGTGCATATACGGTCATCAGCTGAAGGACATTTGGGTCGTTTCCAGGCGTTGGTGATAACCAGTGAAACGTCTATAAACGTCTCCACGCTTGTTTCTGTGCGACCTAAGTTTTTACGTCCTTGGGTACATACGTGGGGGTAGAGTTGCTGCATCGCGGGATGAGTGTGTGTTCAACTTTGTAAGAAATTGCCCAACTGTTTTCCAAAGTGACTGTGCCATTTTGCATCCCCGTCTGGAGCCGAGTACTAGTCTACAACCTTACCAACGCTTCGTACTGTCAGGTCTGGTTATCGTCGTTGTTGTTTGCTACAGCAATGCTGGTGAGTGCATAGTGGCATTCTTTACTGGTTTTAATCTGCAGTCTCCTTATGACTAATGATGTTGTGCGTCTTTTCACGCGCTGACTTACCATGATACATTTCCTTCAGTGAAATGGATGTTCAAACCTTTTGCCCAATTGTAAATGAGTTGTTCCCTTATTCCCAAGTTCCATAGATAATTTCTAAGCTTACCTTTCTTTATTGACTAATCTTGTTGTTAAGGAAAAGCTGAAGGGCCAGGAATATTATACCCAGAATTGAAATCAGTGATGGCAAAAGAAAGCTAGATTTTAAGAAGCCCACATATTTAGAGTGCTGGAACAACGCTTCTGAACGTGTAGTGTGCACGTGAATCACCTGGGGATCTTGTCAAACACGAAGATTCAGACTCAGGGGGTCGGGGGTGGAGCCTGAGAATCAGGTGACACTGAGGCCACCGATGCTGGCATCACATTGTAACTAACAAGCCTCTAACTGATCTTGGTTCAAATCCCTTTTCATACCCCCCCAAAGACCGACACTCATCATGTAATTAAATCTTCCTTTACTTTTGTGATGAGGGAGTAAAAGGCAGGCTGGGGGCCATGTACAAGCCTCCCAGGTGGGATGTGTGTGATATTCCTCAGGCTCTTCTGGATATTCAAGAACAAAGGAAAGGAAAGGAAAAAAAAAAGAAAGATTGACTGATAGAGATCACCTTAGTGCAGGATAAGAGTCTCCTTCCGTTTAAGGATATCTTAGTAAACTACAAGAAAAGGGCAATCTTATCAATAGCTTAAGCTTCAGAAACTTCTAGACTCCATTTCCTGGGGCCTGCATATCCTGCCCTCCTGTTCTGTAGGGAACAGAGGCAAGAAGGAAATGGCAGGTAAAATCAAACTTCCTTATAACCTGCAGCCCTTTGACAAAGACTTGAGGCAAATACAGAGTGTATCACTTCTCCAGGAACCCCTTGCCATCCTAATGTCATGCCTTACTAGAGGGAAAACAACCTCAGTTTGACAATCGCAAGGTCCCTGGTGTCTTCCGAGCCCACTTTATCATATTGAAAGTCCTTCTGGAGGCCTCTCTTTTGCTTTCACCTCCCCCAACTCCATAGTATCTAACCAGTCGCTCTTGATAACCCCAGTGCAGCTCTTTCTGCCCAGGAGTCCCGTCCCCAGTGCTTCAATAAAATCACCTTTTTTTTTGCATCAAAGATGTCTTTAAAAACCCTGTCTTGGCCATTAGCTCCGAACCCCCACCACTCCAAAACCTCATCATTTGGAAGAAAAAGGAACATGAAATTAATAAACCCATGAAGATAATTACTTCTCTAGACATACTGCTAGCACTTGAATAGGTAGGTCACAGACTTCCAAAATCATGATATCGTGTTGGATGATTTTGCTCTTAAATAATAGAGGGATTTTCTCACTGAAGTCACTCCAATAAAGAAATAGCGATATATGTTCCTTGTTAGGATCAATTATTTTTTTACCCCCCAAATACTTTGATGTCGTCACTGGTTAAAGTCAAAAGTCCCTGTATTTTTCTCCGCATGATGTGGAAGTGAGTGAGCTGTGTCCCACCTAAGACCTGATTTTATTGCCCAAGTCGGTATGAGGCCTGGAATTTGTCTCATTTTCGATTCCGAAAGAATCGGAATCCTACTAGGCCAAAGAAGAAAATCATTGATAATTTGGGGAAATGCAAACACTTTTTGTGAGAGGGATTATCTATACTTTAGTGGAGAGCCAAGATGAGCCATTGAAATTCAGTAAGAAAATATTAAAACTTCTATTTCACTTATTTTTAAATTAAAAACATAGGAAGATCACATTTCACTAATGTCGAGGGTATCGATTGACACATGAGTCTTCATTCTGTCTCTCTGACATAATGTGAAAGATAAGGAATTCCATTTTGGAAACAGGTTTTAAATATCTGCGGGATATTTTAATGGAGATGTTAAGTAAAAGGAATGGCAGTCACAAAAGAAGGAGGGCTGGACCCATAAGCCAACAAGGTGCCATAACAGAGAGGGGGTGGATAGGATTGCTTCAGTAACAAAAGAAGGCATTCATGGGAGGGAATCTAATATTTAGAGTTTCAGTAGAGGAGAAAGAACAATGGAGGGAAACTGAGGAAGAGGCAAAGGAGTCAAGAATGGCAAGGGAAAGCAATCACGTTCCCTGGAGAAAATAGTATTTCAGAAAATAGTAGGCAGAGGGTCAAGAAAGACTGATTAACCACTTGAGTTATTGCTGGAAGGCTTAGTCAAATGAAGACAGAACATGCCTATTGGATTCGGTTATATGTTCTGATGCCATTGGTGACCTCAGCCAGACGGGATCTATCTCTAAAGATCCCACATGCAAAATGCAAGCACATTTATTACTGTTGTTAACAAAAGTTTGTTTTATTTGGGTGTAAGTTGATATACACATGCTCCAAGTATAATGTTTGGGAATTAAAGAAAGACAAAAGGTGACAAAAATGTGTTTTAAATTGATTACCAATAACCCTATCATCTAAAGGTAATTTCTATCATAATGTTGTGTGTCTAACTCCTATGTCTTCTTACTTGGCAGGGTTTTTGTTTTTGTTTTTTTTTTTAATCTCTTCCGTATAATTGTGATTATATTTTATGCACTGATTTTTCACTTGCTTTTTAACAAACACATTTTAAATGCTTTGTAAACATAGCGTACCAGAAAGCATACCATATAGATATTCATCCCATTTAGCTTGTTTCCAATTTGAAGGCTGTTATAAATAAAGCTGAATGAGCATTTTTCTGTAGAAACCTTCCCCCCAATTATTTCGGATTGTTTTCTCACAGAGGAATAGCCATCAGGTAATTTCTAAATTATATGTTATGAGTACCTTCAAATTCTGAGGAAGGACCTATCTTATTTTTATTTTTTATTTTTATTTTTTTTTAGAGAAAGAGCACAAGTGGGAAAGGGGCAGAGGGAGAAGGAGAGAGAATCTTAAATATGCTCCACACACGGGGCTCAATCTCGCGACCTTGCGATCATGACCTGAGCCGAAATCAAGAGTCAGATGCTTAACCAGCTGGGCCACCCAGGCTGCCCAGAATGTTCTACCTTAAATGAACACTGGTGTGCTGTGGGTGAAGAGGAGGATCCCAAGTTGACCCCAAGACAAGATAAACTTTTGGCAGTTTTAATTCAGCAACTTCCATGAACAAAGCTTCTAATTTCCTTGTTTATGATTTGGAATATTACTTTTCCATCTCTTCCTCCAAAGGTCTAGAACTTCCCTAATAGCTGAGCAATAGAACATCGCTTCCAGTGTAAGGAAAAGGGTGAGAGAGAAAGAAAAATGGGAAGGGAAGGGAGGAGAGAAGAGAAGAAGAGAAGAGAAGAGAAGAGAAGAGAAGAGAAGAGAAGAGAAGGAAAGGCAAGACAAAAGGCAAGAGAAGAGGAGAGAAGAGAAGGCCATTTGCTGCCATTAATTTCAAGAAAGTCTTTGAGTGTTGTGTAACTTAACTTTTTCTCCATATATTTGCATTGTCAAAAGCTGGACCATTGGCATAGTGGACACATTATCAATCATAGCTTCTCTGATAACCAACCACCCCTGCCTGCTATCTGCAGGCTCCCATTTGGAAAACCTCTATGTGCTAGAGTCCTGGGGAGTAGCTCTGGCCCTTCACTAGAAAAGGAAAAGCAACCACAGCTTTTCTAGTCCTGGCTTGGGTCAACAGGAGGCTGGCAGGTGGATTGGGCTTAGCAAGTTGACATTTAATGCTAAGGTTTGGATCTTGAGAGAGCAATGCAATCGTATGGGAGCACAGATCATTGTCATTGCCGTGGTGGTCTGAGCAGGCCAGCCCATGCCTGTTTTTGATCTCTGCTGCAGTCCTCGAAGGTCAGCTCTTCCTGGTGATTACCCATCGCCCCGTCTTGTCCTCCCGCCTGTCGTTGTTCAGTGATCCCTTGAAAACCCTTCAATAATCCCTCACCGATGTTAGTACAAGTCAGTCTTCATTGCTTGTAGGGAATCTCTGTTTGAGCCCAATATCGCCAGACCACATGTAGGATTTTGGACTCTGTCTTTAGGACAATAGGAAATCACAAAGTGCCTGGGTGGCTCAGTCAGGTAAGCGTCAACTTCCGCTCAGGTCATGATCTCACGCTTTGTGAGTTCGAGCCCTGTGTCAGGCTCTGTGCTGACAACTCAGAGCCTGGAACCTACTTCGGATTCTGTGTCTCCCTCTCTCTCTGCCCCTCACCACCCCCCCCCCATGCTCTGTCTCTCTCTCTCTCTCTCTCAAAAATAAATAAACATGAAAACAAATTCTTTTAAAAAGAACAATAGGAAATCGCTAATCGGGAAGAATTCTTTCAGCACAGGACTAATTATCTGTGTACAGGGGAGGAGGATAGAGGCCTAGGGAATGAAAAGAGCGTTAGGCAGGAAGCGGGGCCGTGGAACGAAAAGGCATCTCCAGGTGAATCCTCCAGGTCCGTGAGGAGCAGAAAGCGGGTTGCTCTCTGAGAGTGCGGACGTTCTCACTTCTGCATCATACAGAGGCCCTGGACCCCAGGGAGGGAACGTCAGGGGACCACATGCATCTCGACGCAGTTACAAGGACGGATGAGGACACCAGGGGATCCATTCTCTGCAGCTCCTGTGTAGACTCACACAGCTATGGCTTGTCCCCTTCACGGGGCCAAAGGTAACGAGTAATTTGATAATAATGTGTCCTTCTGCAGCTCTCAAGTCCTCAATGCCCGTGTCTGACGTGCTACATAGAAAGAAGCCACCCCAGCACACTCTCCCACCTTCCAGAAGACTTTCCGAAGCTTCGCTGATAAGACTCAGCTGCAGGGTGTCCGGATGGCTCCGTCAGTTAAGCATCCGACTTCAGCTCGGGTCATGATCTCATGGTTCGTGAGTTCAAGCCCCGGGTCGGGCTCTGACAGCTCAGAGTCTCGAGGCTGCTTCAGATTCTGTGTCCCCCTCTCTCTTGGTTCCTTCTCTCTCTCTCTCTCTCTCTCTCTCTCTCTCTCTCTCAAAAACAAATAAACATATATATTTTTTTTAATTTTAAAAGATTCAGCTGCAACTCCGGGTAAAAAGTTAGCCCCGCATCAGGCTCTGCACTGACAGCGTAGATCCTGCTTGGGATTCTCTCTCTCTCCCTCTCTCTCTGCCCCTAATCTGCTCACGCACACGCGCACACTCTCTCTCTCCATAAAGAAACTTGAAAAGACAATTGACTTTCCAGGCTCATCCTTCAGAAGTTCTGATTGAGGGGGATGGGGTGGGGGCGGGAACCTGAGAATGATTTTTAACAAGTTCTGTCACGTGATCCTGTCATCACAGAAGTTTGAGAAACATCCCTGTGAATGAAGTCTTTTGCCTGATGTAGGTAGGGAATAGACACCTAGCAGGGATTTTCCCGGTCATCTGCAGTTTCATCCACCAAAGGGGTGGTTTGAAGGCCCAGAGTGGGTGTTATTGATTTTGCACCTGCCAGTGTCTCCTGGAGGCTTTGTGAAGATACACATTGCCGGTTCCACCCCCAGAGTTTCTTTTCCTTGTTTTTTTTTTAATGTTTGTTTATTTTTGAGAGAGAGAGAAACAGAGGCAAAGACAGAGAGAGTGAGCAGGGGAGGGGCAGAGAGAGGCGGTCAGGGGATCCGAAGCAGGCTCCAGGCTCTGTGCCGACAGCAGAGAGCCCGATGTGGGGCTCGAACTCACCAACCGTGAGATCGTGACCTGAGTCGAAGTCGGACGCTTAACCGACTGAGCCATCCAGGTACTCCCGGAGATTCTTATTCAAAAGGTCTTGGCTGGGATCTGAGAATTTGTACTTCTGAAGAATTCTCGGGGGCTTCTGAGGCTGCTGGTCCTGGACCGCATTTTGAGAACCACTGACATAGAAGGAACACAATGTCCCCAGGTACTCCACATGTCACCAATTCCCCCAAAGCAAGCCCCCCTTCCAATCAACGACCCCTCAGAACAGCATAGGGGATCCTCTGTACGGAATTACAAACCCTGAGGCACGAGACCACCTCCCCCACAACATATCAGAAAATCAAATCTGGAATTCTCAGTGTGGTCCTCAAGGAGACCCAGAGATGCAGTCCCAATCCTAACCCTTTTTGGAGTAAAAGCAAAGTGGGAGATGGAAAGGGAGGTGGTTACCTGTATAGAAGTGATGCTTCTAGAATTCTTCTAGATGCTTCTAGAATCCCAGCCTTGGGACACCCATGGCACAGTTGCAGCAAGGAAACAGAGGCAAAACCCCCCGGGCCTTGTGACACTTCCCTGCATGTCAGGAAAAGGACGGCCGAGCCACAGGGAAGGTCGTGCTGGACATGATTCCAGGGTCAGGGCTGCAGTGTGTCGACAGAGCCAGGCTGGAGCTTCTAGTGCCACTCTGCCACGTGTCATTCGCTGGTGGGACACAGAGCGTCATGCACCGAGTTAGGACCACAGGACCCGAAGGATGGACCTTCAGGAGGGCTTTGGGTAAATGCCAGCCAATGCGATGTTCTGAGTATTTTTCATGAAATAATTCTTTTAATACACTAACCCAACAAGGAGATACAATGAACCTCACCTTCTACAGATTACGAAGCAGGGGCACAGAAAAGCCAAGTATCCTGGTGGAAGTCACAAGGTGGGCACTCAATGGGGTCGCATTTCAAATCTAGGTCGTTTGACTTCAGAGACCACAGGCTTAAACATATCTCTGTTTCTTCCGAACAGAATACTTATTTCTTCATCGTCAGCAAACTTCAAGTCATTATTTTAGCCACTGGGGTGTGTGCGGGGGGGGGGGGGGGGGGGGGGGGGGGGGGGGGGGAGGGGAGAGGTGAAGAGGAAGGTGACATAAAATAAATAGATACTGAGGTGCCCGGGTGGCTCATAGATTGGGGGTCTGACTTCGGCTCAGGTCATGATCTCACAGTTTGTGAGTTCCAGCTCCGCGTCAGTCTCTGTGCTGACAGCTCGGAGCCTGGAACCTGCTTCAGATTCTGTGTCTCCCTCTCTCTCTCTGCCCTTCCCCTGCTTATGCTCGGTCTCCCTCTCTCTCAAAAATAAATAAACAGAAAAAAAAAAAAAAACTAAGTAGATACTTCCCTTGCCTTGAGAAAGAGTAAAATCTGGTAGGATGGACAGACCCACGCACAGCTAAGTCTGAGACAAGACAGATTAAAAGTGTAGGCATCTACGTTCCATCGATGTTCCATTATGCGCCATGGGGCCGCACGGAGAGAGCTGTGAGGGTGGATGGTAAGTCTAGAGACCCGGTGATCCTTTCATCTAGGTCCTAAGTGGATTGTAAGCAAAAAATAATAATAATAACAACAACAATAATAATAATATTAATAATAAAGTAAAAACCAATCCCTCCCATGTTGACGCCTGAAAGAGGGTACCTTGGAGGAAGAAACAGCTGATTCTGAGGTGCTGACCTCATTTTGCAGATTCTCCTTTGCTTTGCATCCCTCTCTGGTTCCCGCTGTCACCATCCTGCTGACTTCAGAGGGCAGTAATCTTTTTCAAACACTCTGGCCCAGACCAAAAAAGACCTTTCTATTAACTCCCCACTGTACGGCCGAGGCCAGGCTGGAATTAATAATAATGAAAATCAATAAGCCCTTCACTAAATGCTCAGGCACAGAAACAAGAAAATAAACTGTCCTATAATATCAAAACCCTGTCTAAGAGGGCTGCTCTGTCCACGCAGAAACCCTGGGGGAAGGACATCATGCCTGTCACGCCTGCCCTTCTTAGACCCTGGTTTCCTTGGCTTTGCAAATGCTATTTTCATCCCTGTCTGTTGTCTGGACTCCTCAAAGTCTAGACAAGGAGGTGGAGAATGATCTTCCCTGGATCTGGTGCCCGCCCTCTTAGGTCCAGCCTTCTATGTTCTAACTCATCTTTTCTCCAAGTAATTGGAAGTAATTGACTCTCTCCTTTGGGCTTTTCTTTACGGCCTTTCAAAGAACACCATGGCTACCTTGTCTGAAATCAAGCTCGGATGCTGCTGTTAATTAACTGCACGAATCTGGCCCGGGTACCTAATCTTCCTGGGTGCCTATTTTTCTGTTAGTAAACCTAGGGATGTGAATTAGTGGTTAGCTCAGTCCGATTTCTGATATCCGTGGGCTTGACACAGAGCCCGATGCAGGGCTCGTCTTATATGTTTTGCCTCAGCAGTAATACAGTAAGGAAAATGGCCTGAACCTGAAAAGTCAAGTCTATGAGGAGCACCCATGTCCCTAAACTCAAAGATCCATTGCTTTCAAAGAACTCGACTGAGTTGAGTAGGACCCGGGCTCCTGGATTCTCTATACCTGCATAGATAGTATGAAAGGTACATTAGGACTAAGGGAATCCAGGGGCCCTTTCAGCCTCTGGCAAGATCAGCCCCAGGTAAAAATAGTGTGGCCAGTACAAAGAAAGGCTGAGTCATCAGCTTCTCCCTCAGGTCTCAGGGTCCCGTCTGTGAACCATCAGAAATGACAAGCACGATTGGACAAGCGCTTTCCCAGGATCTACAAAACAATGCCCTGGGTTATTCGCCAAAGGGCCATTAGCTCATGAAGGGAAGCGGTAAAATTTGAATATAATGATGATGTTGATGATGATGATAAGGCTCAGGCTCAAAGAGGAAAAAGCCCCAGTGGAAAAACAAAACGGCTTGATGTGACCTTATCGACATTACCTCTATTCTGTATTGAGGGCCACACTCTTGGCTAGAGGCTTGTCACCAATAAGGGGCCTGGACCATTGCATGCTTCTACTTTGGCAGAAGGTCTGGGAGATCCAGATCTGGAAGATACAATGGAACCAAGATGGAAATGGCGCCCAAGATTAAAGTCAGGATCAAGACTGGAACCGCTGCTCCAATAGTGAGTTAAAGTTAGGAGATCAGGAAGGCAGGGAGCAAATAGTCAAACCTGGGTATAGGACCAAAGGACGCGAAAGGTAGAAGAGGGGAGCTGGGACCATTGAATGAGATGGATGAGCCGAAGGTCATTCTGGGCAAATACTATTAAAAAACTAATCTCTATTTCTGAGTTTGGATGTTAGGTGGCTCTTTACATCTCGGTGGAATAGGACACGGGAATCATGAAAGTCTCTATAAGTCTATCCGACTCACCAAAAAGAGACAATGGGCATGTGTTTTCTGATGCATGGGCTCCCAACTGATTTTGGTTTCTACTACCTAATTGCATGACATACTAGTTACATGTTACTGAGTTACAACTACAAAAAACTTAAACCACGCACATTTATTATAGCTCAGTTTCTGTGGATCGGGAATCCAGTCTCAGCTTTTCTTGGTTCTCTGCTTCAGAGTCTTATCTGAAAGCTGTAATCAGGGTATTGGCCAGGGTTGCAGCCTCACCCCAAGGTTCAACTGGAGACAAATCCTCTTCTAGGCCCACGCGATCGTTGGAGGCATACTGTTTCTTGCAGGCTATAAGAGAGAGAGGCTCAGTTTCTCGCTATCAGTTAGAAGCTTCCTGGCCATGTCTTTCCCCGCAGGACAGTTCACAATCAGCATGGCTTCTTCATAGCCAGCAAGGGTCTCCTAGCAAGACAACGTTACCTCCTCATGTAATGGAACTGTGTGGATGCAATCACATATATTCCATCACCTTTGCCGTATTCTGCTGGCTTGAAGCAAGTTAGAGGACACATCACCCTCAGGCAGAAGGAATTATGCAAAGGCATGCGTACAAGGAAGTGGAGATTATGGGAGCCATCTTGGCATCTGTCGCGCATAAATAGAGCTGCTGGTTTGTGCCGGATCTCAATGCTACTCTACTGTTCTCCTTGAAAAACTAAACAAAGACACCATAGCGTATGCTGTGGTAGTTAAGGACAGGCTCCTGAACCAGACAGCAGGGCTCACTAGGCATGGCAGAGATGATGCCCCAACGTGGTTTCTCCTTCCTGTCGGCCAGTAGCTGAATTTCTATCCCTAGGAATAAAGCCTTCCGTTCCCCAAACAGACAGGAACCATGGACCAAATGAAATGAGGCAGAGAACCGAACAAAGAAAGGTGTTAGGATCTATACTGGGGTCCCCAAAACCTACTGCACAGGTTGAGGCCAAGTTTGGCAATAAAGGCGTGTGAATAAAGCTTCAGGGATTTGGTCGACTCAGTGTGAGTCAGCAGTGTGATGCGGCTGCCAAGAACAGCAAAGGCTGTGTTAGACTCAGCGTAATTAGTCCAGATGAAGGATTAGTCCAGAGGAGATGACCCTTCCTCCCTTTGCGCTCCCGTAGCCACACACGGAGTCTGGTGCTAATTCCAGATCCCACATTCTAGGAGGCACCTGGGGAAACTAGTGTCCCTGCAAAGGAGAGTCCCCAGAACGTTAAAGACATTGAAACCACCGAAGATAACAACAGGGCTGAGGACTGGGGATATTTCATCTGCAAAGGCCACCCCTTTGAAGGGGACAGGAGCGTTGTTTCGAAAGACACGACAAGATATTAGGGGGTTTTCTATGAGCCCAAGGGATAGAACCAACGTCCATGGTGGACATCCTGGAGGATCAGACGTCTGCTCGGAATTGGAAACATCACCCAATAGGGCACAGCTGCCATAGCATTGGACGGATGCTTATCATTGGAGGTCTCCATTGGGTCATCCAGTCACTCCACAATCACTTATTACTTCCTACTGACTGCCAAGGACCAAACTATGCAGATGCCCCACAAAGAAAATGCATTCCCTGTCTTCAAGGACTATACCTTGAAGACCAGTAAACAAATAATAATTTCAGTGAAGTAATTTCAATGCAAGACTGAAAGTAACCAACAACCCCCGAGTCTCAGACATTTATTTCTTGGTCATGTCATACGTAGGAGACCACAGCTCACTTCCCGTGGCTCCGTGTGCCTTCTCATTCGGGGACCTGGGACAGAAGAACAAAAGTGCTAGTGGAAACTTGCCATGGCCTTGGAAGCTCCCCCTCAAGCGAGACTCATCGGCGCGCATTGCACCGGCGGCAGCATGTCATTGCTAAGTCTTGCCACAAGGGGCGCTGTGAGTCACAGCAACAGGCAGGTGTGTATTAGGTCCTAGAAGAAAAGGGGAGCGAATAATCAGCAAAAACAGCCTAGTCTCTTGCAGTGTCCCCTGCGTCACCCTGTGGGCGTTGCGAGGACAAGATGTTGTGGAAGACGCAACTCTTTAGAAGGGGGCTTCAAGGAAGAGGGGGATCACTGTTGGCCGCGTGGGACCAACCCCTCTGTCTTTCTAAAATCTCTCCTATGCTCACACTTTTCTATATGGCAAAATCCACCTTAGCGTGAATGTTCATAAATTACTCAGCTCTGGTCTGAGTGAGATGGCTTTCTTGCCCGGGGAGAGAAGTGAAAAAATAAACAAACTTTCCACTCGGGGAGCAACATCTACAGAAATTTAAATGAGGTAAATGAAATTTAACAGTTGAGAAATTACAACGATGGAGAACTAGGTTAATCCAGGGACAAAAGGGAGTGAATCGAGAAAAAAAAAAAATATTAAGAAGCTGAATTTAATTAAGGGACCTAGAAGGGAGATATTAGTAGCCATTCTCCGTGAGGAATAATAATAAATGAAAGATTGCATGTCTTTTGGGGTTGTAAAGGCCTAAATTATGGTCCTCCTCCCACTTGCCTCCTGAAAAAAAGAATTTATTTAATCTATCTGTGAAAATTTCACAGATGGAGGGAGCAAAGCGGGCCGGTTACCGTGTGTGTATCTGTTTGTGTGTAAGAAATCCCTGCCGCCTTGACCACTGGGAGCAGACAATTCCCAGCGGGGTGGACGAGAAAAATTGTCGCTTTTTTCCGAAGTGAGTTTGGTGAACCGAGGAAAGGTGGATGAGGCGGGGCCCCGGGCACTTGGCCTAAAATACTTCAGTGCTCACATTGCGCGTCCTTTAATTTTTAATACATTGTATTTCTGTGTTCGGAGACGTTTTAGTTTTTTTTTTTTTTAAACTTCTGGTGCAAAATCATTCCGTTAAAACTTTGGGAATTAACATGTCAAATACCAATTGCAACGTGCAGGGGCTGTGAGATGCTTCTTCGGTAATTTTCAGTTTGAGAACTACCTTGTTCTCCTCAGAGGAAACGCACAATTTTAATGTTTTGAGGTTTGTTTTTGTTTTTTTTTTTTAAGTGTGGTGATGGTAATATAATGACAGCAGAATCTCCCTCTAAAGCTACTCTTGGGGCCCTGGGTGGGCACAGCGAAGGGTGAAGGTGGTGAGTTCCAGTCTTTCTGGACACACAAGACAAAGACGATAAACAAAAGTGTCCACCTTGGAAAGAGGCAGATCTGAAACAAAACAAAAGCATTTAGCTGGGGTCTCAGAATTGCAATTTGGGGAGCAGGGATTTCGGTAGCAAGCCAATTTGTGTCCCGCCAGGGAACAAAAGTCAAGGGTTTTTAAAGGCAAAGAGGAACGCCTGTATACATGGTTGACAAAGAATTTTGATTGATGTTGGTGGCAGAAAACTAATCTTGGCTCCATGTAATTGGCCGTTAAGGCTCTCACTCACTAAGTAAAAGGCTATTATTGTGGCAACTTGCAGGGTTTTGTGAACAGTTCTTGGAATTGCATTTAGGCCCAGTTCAAAAGTTCATGGTTCTACCCAGTGAGAACATGTATAAGGCCCACACTCTGAATGACTTCCCGGCTCCATTTTAAACCCCTTGACATATGTAGCTCTATTTTATTTCAACTTTCACAGAAGGAGGAAGGCCTCTTTGGAGTTCTGTGTTCACAAGCTTCTAGTAGGGAGCTTGGCTAATAACAACAGTACACATTGATTCACTTGTCGTGTGCCACTTATGGCTCTAAAAACTTTCATATGTCTTAACTCATATAATCCTTATAACGCTATCATGGGAGGTAGGTATGATTATCCTTCCCATTTTATAGATAAGAAAATTGAGGTCCAATAACTTGCCCCAAATATATAAAGCTCTTTTGTAAGTCGATAACATAAAGACAAACAACCCAACAGAAAAATGGGCAAAACACATGAACAGGCGCTTCATGAAAGGGGATATCCAAACAGTCATTAAACACAGGAAAATGTGATCGACCTCATTTACCCTCAGAAAAATCCAGATTAAAACCAGAATGACACATTACTACATACTCGATTGAGTGCCTAAAATTAAATAGACTGATGGTACAAAGTCCTGGAGAAGAAGCAGAGCAATGGAAACTCACTTACTCCTTCCTGGTGGAGAAGGAGCCCACTCAGCCTCTTTGGAAAACAGTTTGACCTTCACCACTCAAGTCGGTCATTTGCAAGCCCTGTGATACAGCAATTCTTTGCCCAAGCGGAGCAAATGTAAATATTTGCACCTGTGTGCCAAAACACACGCACCAGAGTGTTCATAGAAGCATGATCTGGGAAAGTCCTAAATTCAAAACAATCCAAATACCATCAATAGTAGGATGACTACGAACATTCAGTATACACATACAACATAATACTATTCAGCGGTAACAATGAACTTCAGCTCCATGAAACGGCATGGGTGAATCTCATAAACAACACTGACCAAAGGACTGAAGCACAGAGGAACGTTGGGTGATTGCATTTAAATAAAGCTCCAAAGACTGCAAAATTAATCTCTAGTTTTAAAAGTCAAGAGAGTGGTGGCCTTGGGGAAGGACAGAGGGAGGGATGATAAGGGAGAGGCACGGGGGTCTTTTGGAGTGACCTCAGTGTTCCTTGCCTTGACCTGAGTGACAAAGGAAGACCCATCCATATGTTTTAAAGAACCACATCTTTACTTCTGGTTCAAGAATTGGCTTAAAGTGTCACTTGCCCGTCTTCATAATTCATGCACAATCAGATGAGAAGGGTTTTTTGTTGTTGTTGTTGTTGTTTTTTCCTTTAACAGGTAAATACTAACGTATTACACGCTAATTGATTTTTTTAAAATGAAAGACCTTGCCCCTGCTTGCACCTGTTTCGAAGGAACTGGAAATCCCAATGTACGAGAAATGCTATGCTTAATGTAGTTAAGCATAGAAACTCTAAGTAGGACAAACAGGCCATTTCAACTTCATGTTTTATTTCTCATTATTTACTCAGTGTTAATGCAGGAATTGCCTTTGGGTGGCTGGTGGAATTATTTCTTTGTTTTTGTTTTTTTTCCCTTCTTTTTAGTTTTCTGCGATTTTCCAAATTAGCTATCATGAACAAGTATGACTTTTCATAAAATAAATACAAAAGTGTCCTTTAAAATATAGCTTACTTGGGGTACTTGGGTGGTTCAGTCGATTAAGCGTCTCACTCGTGACTTTGGCTCCTGTCGTGATATCACGATTGGTTCATGGGTTTGAGCCCTGTGTTGGGCACCATGCTGACAGTGCAGAAGCTGCTTGGAATTCCCTCTCTCTCCCTCTCTCTCTCTCTCTCTCGCGCGCTTTCCTAAAATAAATAAACAAACAAACACACAAACAAACTTAAAATCAATACGATGTAGCTGACTTAACTCCTGGGTCCTGAGAGGTGGAGGTTTAAAGTGACACAGTCTTCTGTCATGTATCACTCTGTCCCTGCAGCTGCTTCTCTCGCCTCCCTTTTGCAGTAAATCCAGTAGAGAACGTTGCCATTTCAAACTCCTCTCTTGAAACCAACCTCATGATCCTGGAACCCTGGCCCAGATCCCACCTCTTTGTGGAGTTTTCCTTCCCTGATCAGCCAGTTGGAAACAGACAAACCCTTAACGGTCGAGTTACAATGATTTTCTTCCTCTGAGTCCATCATACATTTTGATGGTTGGGATGCATCCCTAGGACCCAGCGGTGTCCGCCCCTTGACTGACAGATTGACTTACTAATCGATAAGTGCCTCGAAACTCGGTTCTGTATTTTGTACTTTCATGATTCTCTATTATAACATGTGATTCGAAAGGTCATGTGAAAGTTCTAGGGGGAAAAGAAATGTTATAAAAAACCACTTAAAGGTGATGTTCCCAAGACCTTAAGATGTAACACATTGCATTGCATTGACTTTAAGATTTTTTTTTTCCTTTTACATTTTATATTTATGAAATTGGGATTATCTCGTGATTGATGGCATCTTCCTGTTATTGTTGGTTGTGCTGTGGTCATGACCTTGATGTCCCTGCCTGCTCGTTGATGGACCGGCCTCCATGCTTCCAAACTGGCCTCCATGACCTCTGCCTCCTGGAGTCCATGCTTTCCCACGACCTTGACCCCTGGAGTGTGGGCTGGACCTACTGACCTGCATCGGCAAACAGAATGTGACACACGTGGCAGGATGTCGCTTCTGAGGTTAGGTGCCAGAAAGATAATGCCCTCCGTTCCGAGGGCCTTCTTGTGCTCTCTCGCTTTGTCAGAATGAGGAGACCGACTGTCATGTTACAAGCATCCTGGTGGAGGGGTCACGTGGCCAGGAGCTGAGGGAGGTCTCTGGAATAGCCAGTGAGGGCTGGCCCTCAGTCCACCCCTGCTTACAAGGAACCGAGTCCCGCCGACAGCTGAGTAAGTGAGCAGTCCTCCCTCGGGGAGCCTCCACATGGACTCGAGCCCTGACATACACCTCGACTAGAGCCTGAGCTACTCTGAGTGAGGGACAAGACCCAGCTGAGCCACGCCTGGATCCCTGATCCACAGACACCAAGAGATAATACGCGTGTGTTGTTTTAAGGCATTAACGTTGGGGGTAATTTGTAACGTAGCAATATATAATTAATACACCCACTACTTGTGTGACCCTCAGGAAGTTATTCACCATCCTTATATTCATAGGAAAAACAGGGATAGAAAGACTGCATTCAAATCGCTTAGCCCAAAGCTAATGAACAAACGCCATGAGTTTTATTTACCTCTACGTATCTCTTCCTCCATTACCCTGTTTGATCGATTTTCCTCCTTTCGTGCCAGTTAGTCAATGCTACGTTACTTTACAACACACCCTGTTACAAATATATTGAGATACACTCGCCACCAGACCTGGGCACACTTACCCAGGGCAGAAGAGACAACCCCAGACCAGAGCAGGCCTCTCCCCAACAGGGAGGACCCCAGAACAGCAGCGGAGCCTCAGAGGTCGGGTGCTCCCTCCAAACAGCTTGCTCCCAAGACGAGGAAGGGCGGAGCCCATGAAGCATCTACCCTTATCCTTCCCAAGTTTGCCAGTAAATGGGTCCATCTGTCTCCGGAGGCAGGCAGTGTTCCTGCCAAACAGAGCCGCTTCCAGAAAGAGGTGAATCCATAAAGGCAGGCCGAGTGTACCCAAGGCACCAGAGCTGGGAAGGGCATTCTTAACATCTACCACGGGATAGCCCGACGCCTTTCTGATTTTCCGCTGCACGAAGACCGTGTCCTGCTCCCTTCTCATGTCCTGTGCTGGCAGAGAGTCAGAGCTATAGAACTTGGTGGTGCTGGAATGATCGACCGCGGACAGGAGAGCCGAGGTCTGAAGCACCACAAGGAATCGAGGGCCCCAAGGTGAGGAGCTGCAACTCCACACCGGCTCTTATTTTTAAGGGCTGATCTTACGTGGGAGGAGAAAACCAATTACGCTGAGAACTGAGCTTAAAGCTTGGCATTTTATTTTGTCAATTAGTTTACTACATGCAATTATAACAATATCATGAATATTGGATTTAAATACCTTATGGCTGGTTAAATTCCTAGAATGTAAGTACATTCGGAAGGCATGAAGAGGAACCCTGGTCTCTGCTCCTTCACTGGGAGATAAAATATGAAATACACGGGAGTCCTGTTCCTAGTTCTATGAAGTGCACACATGCAGTGAAAAGAGGAAGGGGAGAATTAGACCATGAGACGGAGAGAGAGAGCATAGAAGGACTTGACTGTGAACCAGTTCTAAACCTACCATTGCTACTTGTGTGACCCTTGGGAAGTTATATAACATCCCTATATTCATACGAGAAACAGGGATAGAAAGAATGCGCTCAAGTCGCTTAGCCCAAAGCTAATGAACAAATGCCATGAGTTTTCTTTACCGCTACGTAGCTCTTCCTCCATTATCCTGTTTGATGGATTTTCCTCATTTCGTACAAGTTGGCCAAGTTTACATTAACGTGTTGTTACAAATATATGGAGATCTGCTGCCTTGATCATTGAAAATGTGAAGGGCTGTTTCGTTTTGTTTACTTAAGAGTTACGTTGTCTGAGCTTCAAAGCACGCAGTGAAATACTTACCACTACCATCAAGGAGAAAAAAATATATATTATATATTTTATTATTATATATAATATATAATATAGTATTTTTATTATATATATATATATATATATATATACATACACATATATATGGCTAG